>NW_028189443.1:22500-360634 GCF_048542155.1 Nylanderia fulva | reverse complement strand
ATTAACATAAGAATACATGTGGTATTCTGTGCGCGGTAAAATTATAAAAACTAACTCAAGAAGATTAGAGACCAGGAACTCCAGTGGTAAGGGTGAGTCAAAATATGGTCTCATTTCTTGAGCGCTGTTCACAGTATAGTCGTCGGCCAATTCATGAACTACGACGTGCTGGACTTTGCTTGTTTTATCAAAAAAAGGTTTCCTATGTGAACTTCGTCGTTCCTAAGTATCATATATTATTTATTAATACTTACGACATCAAAATTTACATTCTGCCAAGATGCCAAGCTTATGTTCTTGGATATATTGCATGAAACTTCGAAGTTCAACACGCCATAGTTCATGAATTGGCCGGCGATTTTACTGCAAACAGCGCCCATAAAATGAGACCGTATTTTGACTTACCCTCACCACTGAAATTCTAAGGAGTTTGGTCTCCTGGTCTCTAGTCTTCTTGGACTAACCTTTAGAGAGAACGGAATGGGTACAGCGCCCTCAGAACGAGTGGCTCAGCTGCCATTTATACTAAATGAGTATCAGCGAAACGAAAAATAAAGACGCTAAATATCGAAGGTTTCAATATAAATAATAAAAAAGATATTTTATTTATTATTTTATCCAATTGTACCCAATATATTTATATTTTTATATATTTTAAGATCATAAAACATATAGTTGTATATATTCTATATAGAGTTTTTGATCGATTTTTTTTTTTTGAAGCGACAAGTTTTATGTTTTTTCTTTATTTTTAGATCACTTTTCTATATACAGTAAACTGTATAAAATTATAAATTTTAAGAAAATTTTTTTGATGATGTATTAGTTCTTGTTTTTAAAAATTTTGAATCTAATATTATATTTTACATTGTGTGTGTGTTGACTCACGTCATATTTATATATATCCACATAATAACATTGGCATAATTCCCATATCTCGTCGAAAATAAAACGACATGGTATGTTTAATTATTACAGTTTTCATATATAATAATATTCTCATATTATTGTACACATATAATTTGATATGTTTGTTAATCATGTGATATTTCAGATTTATATATGTATAATTAGTGTTATGAGATAATTTTAAGATTGGTTAAATAAAGGTGTGATAAAAATATGTAAAAAAGTAAAACTCTTCTCTCGACCGTACTGGCAAATTCGTACTGGCAATTATTTATTAAATCACAACGTTTCGACCCTTCTTTGAGTCCTTATCAAGTGATCTAGATATACATAGAGAAGAAATACAGTACAGAGATTAATACAATAAAAAAATTACTTTACTTAACAATATTACAAAATAATAAAAAGAAGCGAAACATACTTGTGAAAATAAAAATAAAATTATAATTTTAAGATGTCAAGAATGAACATAGTGTCGGTTTGACAACACGTCAAGACTCTTAGACGAGCTATGAGAGACTAAACGACCTTTATTATTTTGTCGTAGATTTTACTTAAATTTTCGGTATCCTTTTGTAAGTTAATAGCGTTATTATTTTTTTTAATAAAAAACATTTCAGCGATTTCTCTTTTTCTTACGTGTTTTTCACTGTGCAAAATAACTGGCGAAGTCCAGTCAAAATCGTGATCGAATTCAATTTTATGTTTGCTGATAACTGATAAATTACTCGAATGCATTTTGATGTTGCTGAAATGTTCCTTTACACGTGTACATAGATGTCTCTTTGTTTGTCCGATGTATGACACGTTGCAATCATTACAATTAATTTCGTAAACTACTTCTGTCTTTTTATCTGTAGGTAGTCTATCTTGTCGAGTGTAATTAAATGATTCGGTTTTTTAGGAATATTATGAACAACATTAAATCCGATATTTTTAAAAATTTGATCGATATTGCCTAAGCTATTAACATAAGTTAGTGAAATAAAAAGAGATTTATCAACAATATTTCGCTCATTACTCGATTCATTTATGTTTCTGTGTTTTAAAAAATTAATCCTTTTATTAACCCAACGATCAATTACATGTTTACAAAAGCAGTTATTAAATAAAATCTGTTTCACGATATTAATATTCTCGTCGTGAAACTGGTCATTAGATAAGAGAATCGCATGATCTACAAGATTAAAAATTGTGTTCCTTTTATATTTAAAAGGATGATTGGAAAAGAAATTCATATATCTGTTCGAACACGCGTTCCTCCTGTACCAATTTGTTACAAGCTTTCCATTTGACCGAGAGATCGTTGTATTCAAAAAATTAATACATCCGTCTGATTCCGTTTCACATGTAAAGGTTAAACGGTGGTGATAATTATTAAAGGTATTAATTATTTCGTGGATTTTGGTCTTTGGAATAATAGCGAAAATATCGTCAACATATCTATAATAAGTCGGAATATTGAAACTAAGTTGACTTAAACAATGTGTTTCGAGATCATCCATCACCATGTCTGCCAAGATGGGTGAGAGAGAAGATCCCACGGGACTACCCAAGATTTGTTCGTAATATTGTTCATTAAAGCTAAAACTAGTAGAATCTAGAATAAATTCGACGGCATATAAGAACTGAGCAAGACTGAAATCCGTATTTTGAGAAATGTCACTCCATCGTTTTTCAATAGCGCGTGAAACCAATTTTTTTGAAATACTAGTATATAGAGCGGTCACATCTAAAAAAATCAAAGTATTATTGTCGTCAATAATTTTATCTTTTAAATTTGCGAAAAACGTCCAGCCATCCTTAACGTAAGATTTCGGTAACAAATTAGAACTATGTAAAATATTATATATGAATATATTTAGCAACATTATGTATACTGGACTACTTAATGAAGATACAATGATGCATAGAGGAAATTCTTTTTTGTGAACCTGTGAAAAATATGTAAATTCATCTTATTGTTATAGATAAGATAAAAATGATTTTGTTTTAAATATATATAGATAAATAAAGATAAAATTATATAGCGATTCATCTAGATAACTTCCAGGTAATATATAATTTTTGAAATAGCTTATATAAACAGTTATTGAAAAATGTAAATTATAAAAGTGATATACATAAAAATATGTTCATGCTTTATTATTTATAAATTTTCATCGCTTACTGTTTAAGTTCTATTATTTATGTATTTTTATGTGCCATGATTCTAAACCAAATTATTTAAACATTCTTCTAGATGATTTAGTAAAGATAACATTTTTCATCTAATTAAAAGAGATGCAGATATAGATAATATATATTTTTATTTATAAAGAGATAAGATGACGCCAAAATTTCATCTAAATGATTATCTATATAATTTTATTTAAATAACAGCAAACACAATGTATACAATTCACATAATCCTTTAAATTATCTTTGTCAATTATAGTTTTTTCATTTTTAAAACTTTTTATCAAATTTGAAAATTTTTTTTATTTTGAAGCTTAAGTCTCTACTTTAAAAAATATTTGCCATATTTTGACTTTATACTTCCTCCCACCCACTGTTTTTTAAAAAGTATGGACGAGTTTTGTCTTCAAAAAATTGCATACTTTGACACACTTTACAGGATGGAATACATTTTTTTCGCAAATCATATCATAATTGTTGTAAAGTATGAATTTTTCCCTGCTAATTAAAAAAAAAATAAAGTTTGTGCGATTTTTTTTCGAGGAATTATATATCATTTTTATCCATACATTTTTATCAAATTATCACCAACATTAACAATACCCAATAAAATTGCACTACGGAAAGTGTTTTGATCAGATTTAACATATTTCATATGTATGTGTGTGTATATATATATACAGGTGTATGTACCGCAGACAACACAAGCGCGGGCTTCGCGAACGTTATTGACATTATTTTTATTTTTTATTTTACAACTGTCAAATTGTTAATCTTTACGATGACAGTTGCTTGATTCCATTAACATAACACACAATGTTAATCAAAACAACCAATCATAGCGTCGCAAAAAAGCAGTAATAATATTTGTCATAAACGACTTTGAATGCTTGTCTTTTTTAGAATGAGATAATTTATGGTATTTTGACATATGACAATAATTAGAGTCAGTAATTATGTCAAAAATAGTATACAAAGATATTATTCTATTCAAAAATTAAATATTTTTGTATTAATCACTTAATATTTTAAATAATTTACTTATAAATTCTTTGTAATTATATATATAATTATTGTTATAATTTATAATAATGAGAATTTTTAGAAATAAAGTAATAATTAAATATATAATTATGTATTGTGAAAAATATTTATTTAAAGACTATAAAAATATTTTAAATTTTTATTTTTATTTTCATTGTTTTATAAGATAATTATGAAGCAAACTTACTAACCCATTCTACCATTCCATAATTCAATAATAAATTACGTGGCTTAAATATATTATCAGAAGTAAAAAATTGACATCGTATTACGAAATGCAAATGCAAAATATTTTAACGAGCATAGTACAAAAAACCTGTAAATGCGTAAAAATACGCTATAGGAATTTTTGATGTAACAGTTTAACGTGTCAAGTTTCGCAGTTATCTATTGACATACAGACATTGTAGCATCTGCATCGGACTACTAAATATAACTGGCTATAAGAACTGACTAAAAACACTGGATCTAAACTTATTTTCTCGGAAATTAATAAATCGATACGTTCCGCACAATATAAAACGTCGACACCACTACTTGATAATTATTTACAATCATATTGTATGCATCACAAAGTGGGAGATTAAAGGTTTTCGACATGCAGTATATTTCACATATATGGTATATCTCTATTTTTCTTAACTAAAATATTTATTTGCTCGCAACATTGAAAAACGAAACAAAAAATGTAATCGTCTTTATATCATCCGAGGCCGCAGCAAGGAATTTTATTATGAAACAATTTGTGTCAAGTCGCAATTATTTATGTATAGACACCATAGCGTTTATATCGATTCACTAAATATATGACTAGAGTGATACACGAAATATATTTCCTTGGATATATTCCCAGCAAACACCGATATATAATTGTTACATTGCTATAATAAAACGGAATATAACAGGTAATATAACGTGTACGTTACATGTAACATCCATGTTAGTTGTAATTTCCCACTCATAGATGTAACATTTTAATATAAAAAATGGTAATAATTCAATCGACCAATTCTGGCAAATAAGTAAATTTATTGAATTTTCACAACGTTTCGGCCGTGGGTTTCGGCCCTTATCAAGTGCTATGTTCTTAAATCAAAGTAAATCACAACTTTTTTAAAAAACAAAAATTCGATCTTAAAATATGACATCATAATAAAACGAAATAAATGTTATAGTTAGTTATTACACAATCAAAAAATAGCTACTGCTGTGCGTGCACACTGGCGAGCCTTAAAGTAAGTATATAAAAGAATATCTATCCCAGCAAACACAGTATATAAATGTTATATACTTAAACATATGTTACATGTAACGTATATGTTAGTTGTAATTTCCCATTTATAGATGTAACATTTTTAATATTACATATATTACATTGTAGTTATATTGTCATTATATCCCAAGATAGCACTGACTTATCAATACATCAATGTGCTATTTGGTGTATAATTACAATATAACTACAATGTAATATATGTTATATTAAAATGTTACATCTATGAGTGGGAAATTACAACTAACATGGATGTTACATGTAACGTACACGTTATATTACCTGTTATATTCCGTTTTATTATAGCAATGTAACAATTATATATCGGTGTTTGCTGGGATATATCTCTAGAAAATAAGAATAAATTAATCAATGTCCAATGTGTATAAGAGAAGATTTTTGATACATACACTGTTTTTAATATAAACATTTATAGATTTGCAAATCTTTTAGAAGACACTTTCTCCGTTACTCTCGTTATACAAATAACGATAGTTATCATAGCATTGAGCATCAGTTTGATACAAGTACGTATTTAATAAGAATATTCCAGGTAGCAAAATTAGTCATTTTGACGTCATGTTAACCTGGATTGTAATTCAACCCGATGTATTAGTATATTTTGAGAGAAGTTGCTATTCACGTTGTTTTTTTTTAATTAATGGAAGTGTAAAAGAGAGCTAACATATATATTTATGTATATATATTTATTGCGTTTGAGATGACGGTGAAATTAGACAACACTATCGAAGCGATAAGGAACGCGGCATTTGTTGGTGGTCAATTGGTTCATATATTCTGCTTCAGTCTGCAAGGCTAAAAATTGATAGATCACAGTCTAGAAATGCAGAATAAAATGTAAGATAACAATTGTAAATTTATATACATATATGCAGTGTTGTTCTTATTGTTGGATAATTTTACATTTAACTAAATAAAGATGAGATGAAAATATGTAAATTGATCTTACAATTAGATACGATGAAAATGATTTTGTTTTAAATATATCTAGATATAAAAGATAAAATTATATGGCGATGATTTATCTAGATAATATTATTTTTAAAACCGTTTATATAAACACAGTTATAAAAAAATGTAAATTATAAAAGGGAATATAAAAATATATTCATACTTTTATTTGTAAGTTTTTTGTTTAAATATTTTTATGTGGCCCTAAATCAAATTATCTGAACATTATTGTAAATAATTTACTGAAAATAACACATTTTTTCATCTAAAATTTAGATATAGATAATACATATTTTTTTTATGTATAAAGATAATATAACGCCAAAATTTTTCATCTAGATGATCATCTATATAATTATATTTAGATATAAAAGCAAACACTGCATATGTCGACGATCAGTCATTTACAGTCAAAATAAAAGAATTAATTATATATTGAAATTCATTTTGTTATAGATATAATTGTCCTTGGTACAAAATATTTGTAAAATCTCAAAGATTGCTTCTACACGCGATGAGAAGAAGCTTGCAATCGAATAGTTTAAGCGCCGGCGGAATTTATATTTTTTGCTTAAAAAGCTTCACTACGGTAAAAATAATTTTTGACGAATATTAATATAATCTTAATATATTGTATAATATGTTTTTCTGAAACCCTTTTGAAACACTTGTTCTTATTTTAAAGGTTCTACAAACTTCGATGTCGTATTTTACTGTACTCGCATCCTTTCAGTAATCAATATTAATAAATTATATATTCAAACTGTATTTATGTATTTATGTCAAAGCATAATAATGTTATTAATGTTATGTAATACTATGTATTTATAATAGATTGTTACATTAGAAATAATGTTTATACATACCTTTAAGTCTCATTTGAAAAAATTACCTCGCTATATCCACGCTGTTGAAATATCACACATAACTTTTAAGTCTTCCCGTTTCAGAAGTTAAAGTAAACATATATATGTTCGCGAATAAAAAAATGAACAAATCTGGAAGTTAGAGAATAATAGTACAAGAAGTAATATTTTTTACTTGGAGAACATTGAATATACAGGGTGTCCCATAAAAAATTGCTGAAACTAATCAGCTATCATTATTTAATTCATGCAGTTATTGAAAAAAACAAAAATTATGTTGAAATGAGGAGAGGCTGCAGTTTTTAATGAGTATAAATAAAATGTTTGTATACTATAGTTTATTTTATTGATAAAAAATAATGAAGAAAAGTACTAATAATCACATCAAATCATATAAATTAATGCTAAATATTTTCAACAGTGCTAGATTTAATAGCATCTATTAAAAGGATCGCTAATAACATGAAAAAAGACACGTTAGAAAAAGTTATTACGAGTTTTCGTAAACAAACAGAATTTTCTACAAATTCATTAAATGGAGCGCATTTTAAAAATATTTATCATTAGTTTACATATGTGATTGTTAGCATTTTTTTCATTACATTTTTTAAAATAAAATAAACTGGTATATAAATATTGTATTTATATGCATTAGAAATTGTAGACTTTCCTCTTCTCAACACAATTTTTGTTTTCTCAATAACACTGCATGCACTAAAAAATGACAACTAATTAGTTTCAGCAATTTTCTATGAAACATCCTTTTATCATATCTTTGATCTACCGAGAGGTAAGTTATTATCGCGTTTATTATCATATCAACAGATTTTAGTAATGGACTAGGTTTATTTGCATCTAGGATATATAATACATAGTAATATTATTAGTACGCGAGTTCAAGATATGAAAACAAAAGTAAAGAGAAATCGGTAGCTGAAAAAAATTTGAAAGAAATTAATCGAAATTCTTATTGTATCGATAATATAGATGAATATGTGTTAAATCGCGAAACAATAGTATATTACGCTAGTCAGTAAATTTTCGATACTATCACACATTAACAGACTAAAATTGTCAAAGTTAAATTAAAATAAAAAAAATAAATCTTAAGGCTGATTTGATAGCTCTTACTCACTTATATATAGATACAATTTTTTTTCTTCCATAGAAAGCGAAATTTTATCGTGAAAAAAAAAATATATATATATGTATATAGCTTTCTTCAAAAATTGTATACTAATAAAAAAAAGTTATGTTACAATATTAACGCATACCACTATGTATACCAATAAGTATGTTAGAACATCCCATAAGAATTTTAGGACCGCCAATTCTTTTTATGAATGAGAAGAAAAAGAGTGGATTACATAGATTTATAACAATCTCTCCCTGGTTGTCTTGTAACACGTTAAACTTGAAACTGTGTAAGTCTTAGTCAATTTTAACGGGATATGTACGTGGATATGCGTGCAGGTGTATGCACGAAATCGTGCGACACGCAAGACGCAATGTTTCTTGACGCACGCGAACGGCTCGTACCTTCATCGCACATTTAACGATACATTCGATTATCTAGTTGCGGCAGAAACAAACTCAGACTTCTTTGAATTGTGTTGATCGTAAGAAAAGATCCAAGAAATGTAATGGACTCAATAAATAATATAAACATTTATTAATTTACAGTCGGTGAAACACGAAAAACTATGACTCTGCAAGTTGTTTAGACTTGTGCTATTATATCTTTCATTTAACAGGTTTATTCATAAGCTGCAACATGTAAAAGAAACCAGCTGATTAAACCAAAATTAGTGCGAGATACTTTGCTTATTTTTACACCAATAGGTAGAAAAAAATATTGAAATAAAATTCTCATTTTTTGAGGCCTCAATCTTCTCCTGTCTTCGAAAAAGGAAAAAGTGCAACTGCCCTAAATTAAATGTGCGCTGAACATACGGAGCAAAACGTAAAGAGGGACGATCTTCGGGTCCTGTTTCACTAGTTCCTTTCGAAGGTAAAAAAGCGACATCTTCCCGCACTCGAATATCATATTATCGGATATACATTTCGGCGCCTGTATAATGCCCTTGTCACATTACATCTCTCTCTCTCTCTCTTCTATATATTTCTCTAGAATTATTGTAGTAATAGTATTGTCTGATTCCCGACTGCGTTCGTTTCTTGTTATTCTAGCGCTTATAAGATAGGTGTGTATGTAATATGATGAAATAACATTAGAGAGAAGATCGCACTTGGATGCGGCGATCTTTTTTTTTTCTCACCTCGCGAGGAAACTGGTAGTTTCTGCGTCGTTCGATGACTTGCACGTTTATAGTTGTTTCTATAGCATGTATATGTATATACATAACTGTTTCTTACATATGTCTGCGTGCGCGTGATAACGTTGCGTCCGACATTCGTTAATTATTTATTCGTGTGGTAAATAGTATCTTTATATATATTATCATTATGTGAGATAGTATATATACGATATCTCTGTATGCGCATATGTATATATAGATGTACGTGTATATAGATATATATATTATTATATATCTACTCTATATATGTATATATATATGTTGTATATTTATATATAACTCTGTGGGTATACAAATAATGTTTACAAAAATATTAATTTGGGTAGACAAACTTTCAATAATTATAAGTCCGTTAGTTCTCGAAATATTCACGAATGCAACAATAACAGTGACCGATTTCATATATCTACAGTATATACGCGAAATCATCAGGGAAACCGTCGCGTTTTCTCTTTTAATTCAACACAAGTCTCCGCACGAGCGGATGCTGGATTTTTGCCGATCTCTCTCGGGAAAAACAGCCATCCTAAAATTATATTATCTCGAAACTCTTCGATGTCGTATTTTTCTTTACGCTTTTTTTTCGATGATACTACGATCTCTTCGACGATCTATATCTTCCTGGATCGAAAAAGCTAGCGGAAAGCGCGCTTGCCAGGAACAGCAACAACAATATAACTTACTAAAATCGTTATCGTACACTACTTACAAACTCGCGAATATCCTAGCGGACTAGCTTGCTAAATCTTTTGGTAAATCCGACGCCGGAGAGAGCTCTGACACGATCAGTGGTTGATCTGGTATTTTAATTGTCAATAAAATTATTTGATTTAGTGTGAAAATCATATAGAACTGTTAATAAGTAAATAGCATTAGATGCGAGAATTGATATTTCGAATATTGACGATTATAATTCTGATCGTATGAGAGCTTCTTTACACCTCGCCGCAAACACACACTGACACTTGTAATATTTATATCTTAATTCTGCGTTAATTTAATAACTTCATCGTTAGATCCAAAAAGGAAGACTCATGTGACTGACGTTCTTTACTTTTTTTTCACTGTGAACGCTTAACCCTCTCGTCTTTCAAATTGTTCATCGTTCAGAACGATAAAATGTCGTCTACGTTACATTATAAGAAGTTTTAATCGTATGAACTCGGAAAGAATTTCTTTTCCACGATCGCGTGGATTTAATTAGACTTTTCATTCGTTGTACTGATGAATATATATAAATCTGTGTTTCGCGTGAATTATCACACAATTATCGTCATAAATATTCTCGAAATGGAATTAAACATACTATTTGATAAAATGTAATATATTAATCAACAATTACTAAAATTTCTTGATAAAATGGAATAAAATTGCAAATACACAAATAGAGATAAAATATAATCGCATGACTGACATTTATTCTTGGTGGAACGTAGTCATGTTTTAAAAGGGAAAATTAAAAAGTTCGCAATAATCTCTGTCGTTCGCAATCGAGGACGCTTTGTATTGTCGAAAGTGATCGGGTTAAACGCCGTGTTTATCTTAACGATTTCGTCTAATGCTTTGGTGAATATTATTATCCTGGACCTTGATACGCCGCGCGGCGTCCAAGTCCCGGATCGTCGGCCTTCCTCACAATCTCTCCACGTAGTTCCCTGGGAAAGTGCCGAAGTAGCCGGTTCTCTGACTGGAACCCACGTACCATCCGTCGTCGCACTTCTCCATAACGTACACCGTGTCACCCTCCTTCAGCTCGAGCTCGTCGTCGTTCTGCGGCTTGTAGTTGTACAACGCTCGATACCTTTAGCAGAAGCAACAAATATGAGGATCTCAAATACCTAGGATTTTGGTTTTCGGTGGAAGTGTCTTTTTTTCATTTTTTTTTTTTTTTTCATATTTTCTCTAATAGCACAACACATCTGACAATGAAAGATATTCAGAGGATATCCAGAGGACGTTCGAACATCTTCAGGATGTTCTCTGAATGTTTTCGGGATATGTGTGTTGTTAAAGTTGTAGCTTGACTTGCTGAACAAAAGATATAATAGCCTCAAAGCTAAATATTCGATAGTTACTATGAGTTACAGCCAATCAAACAACTCACAAAGTCCTTATTTATCGTATTTAATTGGCTGTCAATCAGTTACTATCTATTATTTAGCTTTGAACCTATTATATTTTTTACTCTGCAAATCATAATTTAAGTGTTACAACATGTGAGAAAATCAGTTAATTTTACCTCAAGGATTCAGTTTCACTTAGGATTTTATATATGTAGGTTAAAAAATCCCGTACTAAACATATAAAATTGAATCTTGGTATAAGATCAGTTAGTTTTTTCATATATTATTGTAATTTATAATCAATAAAGGCTCAAAACTAAATAATAAATAATTACTGATTTACAACCAGTCTAATACGAAAAACTTGAACTCTACGAGTTGTTTAACTGGTTGTAACTCAGAAACTATCTAATATTTGCTATTACATCTTTTGTTCAGCGAAACCCAAGTTTACAACATATAAAAAAACAGCCAAGAGAGGAGAACAAAAGAAAGTAATTCGGATTAAATCTCTTAAGAAAATAAAATGTTGAAGGTTTTACACTGAATCAAATGCGAATGAAAAGCCGCAGACTTACGGGATCGGTTCCGAATGCGTGTCGATGTGCAACGTTTCGCTGAGTTGCGTTATATGCAACTTGCTCCCTCCCATACGTGGCTGCAAAAGGGATCAAACTGTTAGTTGTGTACATTTTTTCAACGATCTCTCGCTTTACATTACTTCCCGAACAGCACACATATTCAAAAGATGTTCAGAGGACATATAGATCCCAGCAAACACCGATATATAATTGTTATAATAAAACGGAATATAACAGGTAATATAACGTGTACGTTACATGTAACATCCATGTTAGTTGTAATTTCCCACTCATAGATGTAACATTTTAATATAACATATATTACATTGTAGTTATATTGTAATTATATACCAAATAGCACATTGATGTATTGATAAGTCAGTGCTATCTTGGGATATAATGACAATGTAACTACAATGTAATATTAAAAATGTTACATCTATAAGTGGGAAATTACAACTAACATATACGTTACATGTAACATGCTTAAGTATATAACATTTATATACTGTGTTTGCTGAGATGATATTCGAATGTCCTCTGGATATCCTCAGGATATCCTCCGAACGTTTTTTCGGATATGTTGTGCTGTTAGGGTTGGAACCGCCTCGAACAACGTTTTTTCGTTGACAACTGTGATACGATGAAGCGATTTACGAGAGAACGGGATAATTACCAGTGAATTGTAATGGGGCTGGGTTGTGTTGATATTGACCGGGATGGACGGCACGTAATGATGGGGTCCCATACTCAATTTCCCTCCGGACGAGCCGTTCGCTAAGAGACTGTGCGCAGCCGGAGACGCGACCGGTTTGTTCTGAATCGGTGTCTCTGCGAGAGAAAAAAATTTCCTTCGTCAATTATTGTCGATATATATGGATAATCTCAAATCTCCATAGGATTCCGTAATTACCTGATCGATGTCCGGGTTCCAGGATGACCTCGACGTAGGAAATCGGGAATATTCCCTTTCTGTTTCCTATGCGACCTTCGTACCAATTTTCGTCGACCCTTCTCGTCAAGACCACCAATTCGCCTAAAGAAATAAAGCGATAATGCCAAGAAATGAGCACACAATTTTGCTTGAAGGTAAATTAAGAAGAAAATTCCCAAGCATATTGGCTCACCTTTCGCCAAGGACAATTCGAGATTGGTCTGGGCGATGAAGTTGAATTTGGCCCGCGCCTGTCCTTCGTGGGCCTTCTTCGGTGTCGTTCGCATTGTACCATCGTAAGGTAGAATCTGCATTAGAAACGTTCCAAACTTGTACAATAATCATTGTTGTGTTTAGATGATTTTATTAGCTAAGTACAGATGAGATGAAAATATGTAAATTCATCTTAGATATAAGATAAAGATGATTTTGTTTCAAATGTATGTAGATAAAAGATAAAATTATATGGCGATTCATCTAGATAACTTCCACAGATAAAAGTACATTCAGACTTTGATTAATAAATTTTTTAACGCTTACTGCTCAAGTTCTACTAATTAAGTATTTTTATGTGCTATGACTCGAAACTAAAATTATCTGAACATTATTCTAGATAATTTAGAGTGAAGATGATACCTTTTTTCATCTAAGATACAGATAAAGATAATACATATTTTTATTATCCATATAAAAATAAAATGACACTAAAATTTAATCTAGATGATCATTTATATAATTTTATTTAGATAACAGCAAACACCGACAATAATATAGAACAAAATAGAACGACAAATCAAATAGATAGGATTTTGATTTTCGATGAAATTGGAATTTTTTCCATATGTTAAAATCTATCAAAAGCTAAAATCCTACATATTTGGTGCGGGGTTCTTTTATTGATTCATTCATAAATAAATTCTGCAATACGACAACACCCGGTCACATATAGCTAAAATAACCCAGAAAAAGATTCTGAAGCTTTTGTGATCAGCTCATCCTTTTTATTCTCCGGATCTTGCCTTATCAGATTTCCATCTGTATAATCAAGTCACTTCAAAATTCATTAAATGGAAAAAAAAAGTTTCATAATAATGCTAAACTTTGTTCGTATCAAAATTCATGGAGGAAGAAATGAGCAAATTATCGTCTAAAGAACAAAATATTTAATAAAAGAGAACAAAAATATTTAATAAAAGATATTATATAACCAGTGTTGTGCTTAGATGATTCGAAAATTAGCTAGATAAAGATGAGATGGAAATATGTAAATTTATCGATTTTGTTTTAAATATATATAAAAGATAAAATTATATATAAAATTATATAGATAAAAGATAAAATTATATATGGCGATTCATCTAGATAATTTCCAGATAATATTATTTTTGTAAGCATAATTATTTTTAAAAAATGTTAATTATAAAAGACAAAAATATATTCATATATGTATAACACTTTTTTTCATCTAAGATGCAGCTATAGATAAAATATATTTTTATTATTTATATAAGATGACGCCAAAATTTCATCTAGATGATCATCTATATAATTTTATTTAGATAACAGCAAACACACTGTATATAACAGATTAAAATATATTATAATTAATTTCAAATATAAAAATTTAGTTTAGCCAAGCAAAACAGAACCTATATTTACTAATCCAATACAGGCGGGCGGATTTACCTCGACGTAGTTGGAAGGAAACAGCCCGATCATGGCATTGTACTCCCCTTCGTACCAGTTCTTGTCAACCTGTCGTCGGACAAATATGATGTCGCCGCGTCGGAAAGTCAATTCCCGGGACGACTGGCCGACGAAGTTGTAGAGCGCCCGAGCGACCAAACGCGGTTCCGGTGTTTGATCTTGGGATCGACTTCGCTGGCTCAAATCGTCCACGAAGTCGTCGTAGCGATTCAGAGGTATGGGCGACTTCTGCGAGGGTCTGCAATTGGAATGTTGGAACTGTCGAAATGAAACTGTCTCTCGACGAGAGCCTCGTCGAGATTTTCTTCCCTTTCTGTTTGCCCCGAGCAAACGCCATCTTATATACTTCGCGATTGATCATTATTATCGGGTATTTGCGGATGTTGAGAAATTTCAAGAGGAAATGACAGATCTATATCTTTCCTCATCGCAGTTTTATTAATCAAACCGGAATTTATTAATAAACAAATAAACCATCGATTCAGTTTACAAGTGTTGTCCTTATAATGATTTCAAAATTAGCTAGATAAAATAAATGAAATAAAAATATGTAAATTTATCTTAGATTAAATAAAGATGATTTTGTTTTAAATATATATCTAGATAAAAGATAAAATCATATGACAATTTATCTAGATAACTTCCAGATAATATTATTTTTAAGCTGACGTATACATATAAACACAATTATAAAAAATTGTAAATGATAAAAAGATATAAAAATACATTTATAAGATTTTATCGCTTATTGCTTAAGTATTTTTATGCTGCCTTAAATAAAATTATCTGAACATTATTCTAGATAATTTAGTAAAGATAATACTTTTTTCATTTAACACAGATGTAGATCTAATATCTATTTTTATTATCTATATAAAGATAAGATGACGTAAAAATTTTATCTAGATGATCATCTAATAATATAGATGATCATCTAGATAGAATTAAAATCATCTATATTATTAGATGATCATCTAATAAAATTAGATGATCATCTAATTTTATTAAAAATTTTATCTAGATGATCATCTAATAACATAGATGATCATCTAGATAGAATTAAAATCATCTATATTATTAGATGATCATCTAATAAAATTAGATGATCATGTAATAATATAGATGATCATCTAATTTTATTTAGATAACAGCAAACACACTGTTGATAATCTAAGAGTTAGAATGGAATTTCATCTGTTCTCTTTCAGTCAACTGAAGAGACTTTCTACTATCACGAATATCCATGAACGAATTTCCCGGAGGGGAAAGGACGTCGACGAAATCGATCTCTTTCTCTCTCGATTTCTCTACCTGTGTGCTCACCTACGCTTTCATTGTGACGCCCGCGTAAAACAACTCACGACATGTTGTGCAACGGCTATTGAATATAGCAGGAAATGTTTACAAACCGACGACAAGCCAAGGATACACATGCCTCTTTCACTATATTATAAACTTCATCTATGAAAATATTATCTTATGTCGGAAGGAATGTGAGAGTAATCCAATAATTAATCTTCACGCGCAAAAATGTCGAAATGAAAAAAGTTTCGCCCCGCTCTTTTCGTTCTCCTTTGATCAAGTTTGTAATTTTTCCTCTCCTCTCAAAAATAGAAGAGATTAAAGCCTTATAAAAATAAAAGAATTTTTTTTTTTTTTTTTCATTATTTTATGTCAAGCAAGGTGTCTTTTTGAAGGTAGATTTTTGAATGCCCCAAGCCAATTTTCATCAGCAGATTTCCGAAATAATTGAGGTTTAATATATAAAAAATATAGCTTTTTTGCGATATTTTAAATTTTTATGAAAAAATTAACGTTATCTAAAAATTCTGATCAGATGTCATGAATAGATTTTGATGTCAAATGACATTATTAGACATCAAAATTAGTTTGCTATTTGGGTATTGTTCTTTCCCTATAAAATGCATTTTTTATTTCGATATCTTTTTAGTCATGTTAGGAAGAATTTAAATACAGAGTTTTGCTGAGACAGCAAATATTCCGTTTATGATGATGAAATCATCTAATTATTCTCATAATTTATTTAAGGCTAATTTATCATTATATAGTGTAACTATAGTTTAAGACTATCAAGACACAATGTAACTTATCATGATATATTCCACTAAATGTCTATTTATATATATAAGGTGTCTCATTTTAATTGGCTATTTTAAATTTTTCGAAACGGATAAATTTTCAAAAAATTTTCCGACAAAAGTTGAATGATCTAAAATCTAAAGGATGACAAATAATGGTAAAATGAATTTTGGAAGAACATAATTTTTTTCTTATGAGATATCTGCATATAAAAAGTAGTTTCCAGCTTTAATCTTTCATAACACGACTAGATATTAAAATAAAAAAATTCATTTTGTAGGGAATAAATAATACATTCATGATATTTGATCAGACTTTCCAGATAACATTAATCTTTCCTACAAAAAATATCGCAAAGAAGTCATTTTTTATGCATTAAACTTTAATTAATTTAGAAATCTGATATGCTAGTGTGTGTGAATTTGGTTCGTGACATCGTTTTCAAAAATCTATAAGAAACACATTGTCTGGTTTAAAATAATTTTTAGCTGTAAACTAGTATTAATTATAAAAACTCTTCAAAATATAATCAATCGGAGTAAAATAGCAATAAGACATAAATCCAAATTTACATTAATTAGTAATTTTATTTATGATTAAGTATTGCTTTATAAAACTCATTGTTTTTATGCTAAAAACTGGCTCAAAAAGAGACTGAAACATACGCCTTTTTTCGATGACTTTACATTTGCAATATTTATTTTCTTATTTACAATCAAATATTCTTGATTCTTATTAAATTCAATAATTTTTGCATTTGTAATAATTGTTTTCTTATTTATCAAACAAAACATTCTTGGTTTATTGATGCCATTCTCTTACTCCGATCGATCGAAGCTTCATTCAGTCGCGAACTTTCACCTGCCATTTCTCGAATTGAAACGAAAAAAAAAAAAAATGAACAAAACGATTCTTTGACACTTACATGAAGTTGTCCGTGTGCCTGCGAGAGTCGATGTCGTGCAACTCCTGGAGATACTTGCGACGACGCTCCTCCTGGTAGACGCGCCGCATATTCTCCGCGCTTCGGCGCGCGAGCTCCTCCTCGCTCAGCGGCTCCTTCGCCTCTGCACGCACCGGCGAGCGATAGTGAATCGTCACCTCACCCTCCACATAACGCCTCGGCGATTCTGCGTCAAACAAAAGATCGGGGTTTACGGGCGTTTTTCAATCGATCAGCTGTAATAATACGGTTTCGTAGCACTTTTCCCCTTTTTTTTTTAGGTATTTCTGGGCAACTGTCAGTGTTGTGCTTAGATGATTTAAAAATTAGCTAGATGAAGATGAAATGAAAATATGTAAATTTATTTTAGATAAGGTGAAAAGATGATTTTGCTTTAAATTTGTTTGGATGTTTTTCAATCAATTAGCTGAATAATCCGGTTTCGTCGCGTTTTTGCTTTTTTTAGGTTTTTCTGGGCAACTATCAGTGTTGTACTTAGATGATTTTAAAAATAGCTAGATAAAGATGAGGTAAAAATATGTAAATTCATCTTACAATTAGATAAGATGGAAAGGATTTTGTTTTAAATTTATATATGTATAGATAAAAAATAAAATAATTTGGCGAGATTCATCTCGATAATTTCCAGATAATATTATTTTTAAGGCCTTTTATGTAAACACAGATATAAAAAAATGTAAATTATAAAAGGGATATAAAAGTATATTTATATTTTTATTTGTAAGTTTTTATCATTTAAATATTTTTATGTGGCCCTAAATTAAATTATCTAAACATTATTCTAGATAATTTAGTAAAGGTAACACCCGTTTTCATCTAATTGTAAGATGCAGGGATACATATTTTTGTATCTATTTTTTCTATTTATCTATTATTATCTATTTTATTATCTATTTTTATTATATAAAGAAGATGACGTCAAAATTTCATCTAGATAATTATCTAAACATTACTCTAAATAACTTAATAAAGCTAACACTTTTTTCATCTAACATGCAGATAATATATATTTTGATTATCTATATAAAGATAAAATGACGCCAAAATTTCATCTGGATGATTATTTAAATGATCATCTATCTGAACATTATTCTATATAATTTAGTAAAGCTGACACTTTTTTTATCTAAAATGCACAGTTATAAATAATATATATTTTTATTATCTATATAAAGATAAGACGACGCCAAAATTTTAGATAATCATCTATATAATTTTATTTAAATAATAGTAAACACACATTAGTAACACTGTACTCAATTAAACTCTCTTGCCAAGGCTCTCTGCTTGTTTCGAAATACATACACACGTGACGTTTTATCGAGTCATTAATCGGGTCGTCATTTGACACTGCCCCGGCGGACCTTTGTCACAATTAAAAATGATGATGGCGCGCATTAGTCGTCGCGTTCTAATTATAATCTCGTATAATACGTGGATTTTTGTAGGATCACATTCCCGACCCGGACATTCCGACCCGGTATATATTCGCGATCATTCATCCGACGACGTTCGAGTCCGACAGGATTACTGGAGCATGTATCCCGCGTTGTCGGATCGTTTTACCGGAGAAAGATTGAATCATAGGCAGGAGAGACAGCTAGGCGACTCGACCCACTTCGGGGCCACTTCTCGCTTGTTTAGCTCATTCCCCGCTAGAACATATGGCTTCTTCGCGGAGAGAAACCGCAGTATTTAAGCCTCTCTCGCGGTCATCGACCAGCGGAGAGAGATAAAAACCTAGATACGGTCTCTGAACAACGTAATTATACATATGTATATAGTATGTAATGTATGTAACGTAACGCTTGATTGACATAACATATCCGAAAGATATTCAGAGGATATCCAGAGGGCATTCGAACATCCTCAGGATATCCTCTGAACGTTTTCGGGATATGTGTGAGTTAATGTATATATGTAATGTATGTAATGTAACGCTTGATTAACATAACAAATCCGCAAGATATTCAGAGGATATCCAGAGGATATTCGAACATACTTAGGATGTTCTCTGAACATTTTCGAGATATGTGTGCTGTTAGGGTATATATGTAATGTATGTAATATGTAACGCTCGATTGACATAACATCCGAAAGATATTCAGAGGATATTCAAGGATATCCAGAGGACATTCGAACATCCTCAAGATATTCTCTGAACGTCTTCGGGATATGTGTGCCGTTAAGGGATATATATGTAATGTATGTAATGTAACGCTCGATTGATATAACATCCAAAAGATATTCAGAGGATATCCAGAGGATATTCGAACATCCTCCGGATGTTCTCTGAACATTTTCGGGATGTGTAAGTTAAGGTATATATGTAATGTAAGTAATGTAACACTCGATTGACATAACATCCGAAAGATATTCAGAGGATATTTAAAGGATATCCAAAGGACATTCGACATCCTCAGGATGTTCTCTGAACGTCTTCGGGATATGAGTGCTGTTAAGGGATATATGTAATGTATGTAACGTAAGATATTCAGAGGATATCCAGAGGATATTCGAACATCCTCCGGATGTTCTCTGAACATTTTCGGGATATGTGTAAGTTAGGGTATATATGTAATGTATGTAATGTAACACTCGATTGACATAACATCCAAAAAATATTCAGAGAATATTCAAAGAATATCCAAAGGACATTCGACATCCTCAGGATGTTCTCTGAACGTCTTCGGGATATGTGTGCTGTTAAGGGATATATGTAATGTATGTAACGTAACGCTCGATTGACACTTGATTACGCGCACGTGACTCGTCGAGTTTCAGACCGATTTGCGAAATTTACAATAACGCACGGCGCGTTATTAAATCCTCGCGGAAGAGCCGCGTGTATATCGGTTAGCCGCACATTCATCATCATCTTTACTGATTTATGCAAAGGCACGAAGAGAGGCAGCCAACGACCGGGCGCCGACTCGCGCGGAACTTCCTCTCTTCCTCGTCCCTTATCTAGGGAGAAGGAGAGCACGCGCGCGGAACTTATGCATGTACCGAAGCTTCGCTATTTTAGGGGAGAAGTGTTGCGCGCACGCACCTGCGGGATAATGACCAGGTTCATCGCGATGCGGAGAAGCGCACTGCTCACGCATTCACGCATTATGCACTCGCGTGCATCGGTAAGCACCTTGCAACTATCTCCGGCAAACCGCAATCGCGAGATGCATTTAGACGAAAGCCAGATGTGGCAGAAAAACGGGAGTTGATGTGTGAAATTTTTCTGGCACGGTTTAAAAAATATTTAGAAGAGTAAATAAAATTGTATTTAAAGGATAGAGTTTAAGTAAATTAAATAAATAATTAATTGAATTAAAATGATAAAGTAATGTAAATTATAAATATAAGAATTATAAAAATAAGTATAAGAAATAATATAATTAATTTAATAATAATTTAATTCATTTTCCTTTTTGTATCAAGGGTTATTAAATATTAATATTTATAATAGATAATATATAATATATTATATTTATAATAGATGATCTCAAAGTAGAAAGAGTTAAATAAATTAATCGCACATATTTTATATACGTTTTTCAAAGATTAGAATCTATACGTAAAAGTTAGAGAATGGAAAAGTGCGCGGAAAGAAGAGATAACACTAGTTAAAAAAAAAAAAAATTTTTTTATTATTTGATACCAGACAAGGTGTTTTTTACAGATTTTTAGATGTTGGAAACAATATCACAAGCCAATTTTTACTAGCAATATAAAGTTTCCGAAATAATTGAGGTTTAATATGCAAAATGGCTTTTTTAATTACATTTAATTTTTTTTATAAAAAAGATTAACGTTATTTTGAAATTTTGATCAGAAATCATGTATTGTTCATCCCTTATAAAATGCATTTTTTAAATTTTGATATCTTATTTTTTATTCATGTTAGAAAAGATTTAAATACAGAGTTTTACACAGTGTAATAGATTCTTATTATATGTAATAGAGTTCACTAATTGTATATTTATATATAAGGTATCTCATTTTAATTGCCCATCTTGAAGGAGATGAACAATACATTTATGAAACCTGATCAGAATTTCCCGATAACGTTAACCTCTTTTTCTAAAAAAAAAGTCTCAAATATCGCAAGAAGCCATTTTTGCATATTAAACTTCAATTATTTCTGTCTGATGAAAATTGACATCGTTTTCAGCATCCAAAAATCTATAAGAAACATCTTTGGTGTTTCCGAAATAAGATGCAAAGATGCATATTAAATAATTAATATGAAAAAATGGAATTTTAAATTAAAAAAAAATTTTTTCATAAACTAGCGTAATTAATTCGACTCGTATAAAGAAATTGGAATCTCTCTCGGAATCAGTGACTTTCATCCTCTTTTGCAGTGAAATCGTGCCGGTTTTGCTGCCGACTAACGTAATCCAATTTGTAAGCGTGTAACAATTCGAACGAAGCGAAGCGGCGCCCGGATCATAAATGCCGAAATGAGAAACCGAATTTCAATCTCACGCGCGAAGAAGCCTCTCTTTTCTCTCTCGTGTCACAACCTTTCACCAGCTTTCATTCAGCGAGAGATTCTCACGCGATCGATCGCTCCCTCTTTCTCCTACGTGTTGAGCCTATTTTTTTCCTTTTGTTTACGGTTCAATCTTACGATTCTTTTCTCTGATTCCCTCTTTGTTAATAATTTTATTCCACTTTATCGTGAACGCTCAACAGATCGTGGGAGGTTACTACTTTCTTTCTCGCGCTACTGTGAAAAATTGATGCACCGAGAATATATTGTATTCTCGAAGTGAGAGAGAACTGCATATTATAAAATATTTTTAACATATATTTTTAAGCGTATCTAGAACTAAAAATATAATTATTTGTTTATAACAAATGGTAATATATTTTTTAATGCGGACTATTTCACTGAGATATAATGAAATAAAATGTATATAATTATTGTAAAAATTAGAATATAATAATTAAGAAGTAGATTTTATTTTAGAACATTTTAAAATTAAATAAGAAATTTTTAAAACAAGAATAATTTTAGTTACTTTTAAGAATTTTCAAACGCAAACCTTAAATTCGATTTTTCCGTGAAGTATTAATTACCCGACAAAAATAAAATAAAAATAAATCCAAAAATGTGATAAAAATAAATAATAATTAAATAATCATCAATAAGAGATACGCTAACTAAACGAGCAAAAAATTTTGGACGTTAAGTAATTTTTATTTTATTAAGCAATAATTGGAAGTTATAAATAAAAAAATTAAAAATAGATAATGAAATAATTAATTAAAATAACTTGTATAAAGTTTAAATTACGATAATTATATAATTTTTTTTTTTTCATGATTTAATGATATCGTCTAAATTAACATAAGGCGGAAGGGAGCACCGGTTCCGGAATATGAAACCTACTTTACGCTCCCCCTATCCATCTCTCTCGCCTCTTCAATCAACGCTTCAACAACAGCTATAGCAAAACGATTCTAACAGAGCGCGTGCGCGCGGCAGGAAGAGGATTATTTCAGGAAAATTGTGTGCATGTTTACTGACTGTACGGAATCGGTCCGTAGACTGTAGACGGAAGCGTGCTTCCGGCGGCGTGCATCTGATCGAACAAAGGGCCGGCATCAGGGTCAATCGGAGGTCTGCCTATCCCGACAGGATCCACCATCGTTCGTCGATCACTCGCGAAGCGATCGTCGACCATTGAGGATCCAACATCGCCGCAGGATCTGCGCAGGAAAGACGATCTTCGTCTCTCGTTGTCCCTTCTTCCACGAGACTGGCTATTCGGAGGAGGATCCCCATTATAGATTCTCCTCTCGTCTCCGAGCCGATCCCGACGATCCTTCTCAGCTGATTCGCTCAGCAGATCTTCGACGAGATCCTCCTGGCCGCGCAGAATAGCTACATCGACGCTGTAGTCGTTCAGATATCTCTTCTCGACCTCCTCCAGACGTTCGCACTGCTCGTTCACCGTGCTGAGATCCAACGGAGGAGGTGGAGGGACCCTCGTCTTGCTCCGCAGGGTCAAACGACGCTCGGAGACCGTCGCCTCGTTGAATATTGATTGTCCGGGATCGATCAAGTGTGCCCGACCCTCGTCGCATCGCCCCGATCGTTGCTCCCGACATTTGCCCGACCCGTGACCCGATCTCGCGATATGGGAATCGCTCAACTCGGGAACGTTGACCGCTCGTGCGACGTAGATTGGAGTATCGAGGTTCTGCTTCTGGATCCTCAGATTCGGCAGGGATTTGCAGAGCTCCTGACGTCGCCTTTCGTCCCTATCGAGCGTTAATCGGTTCCAGTCATTTTGCTCCGGTTCGTCCCACATCGATCGACGATATCCGCTTCTATCCAATCGAAAATCGGTGATCTTTGGGTCTCCGTAGATGTACTCGGGCAGGTTTCTCCTTCGACGCCACGTGACGAGATTAGTCTGATCGTTTTTCGAAACGTGGCACCGATTATCGAGCGCAGTGGTATTTTGGCCCACTTTGATACTATGGGAATCCACATATTGATCATTATTCGCCTTCCCAGCCGGTATATTTCTCATGTCGACGCGTTTTATCTCGCTTCCGGGTAGGATGTTAACGAGCACCTTGCCATTTCTCTGGATATTGCTCTCGCGATCGACTCGGGAGGTATTGACGTTGAATTTTCTATATTGGACAACGTTACTCCTTCTGGCCAACTCGACCAACGCGTCGTACTCCTCCTCTTCCTCTTCCGGGGTGCGCGTCGTCTGGGTCCGGGATTTCCGGTCGTTTATACTGCTCATTGATGACTGATTGCTCTGGCTGGTGAGCGTCTCGGTGCTGCCGAACCCGGTACATCGCTTGGACACCTCCTGGTTGCTCCTACCGAGATTCTTGGGATTTGATCCATTGCAATCCCGTCGTGTGTTGCCCGAAGCGAAGAACTGTCGTCGAAGGTAGCGATTGTGCGCGAAAATCTCGTGCAACCGATCCCTGCTGTCGCTGAAGTGCTCCCTCTCGAGTCCCACGGGACGACGCGCCGACGAGGAAGAGGAACGCGGTACCACAGGACTTCCGTAGGTACGTTCTTCTTCTTCCTCCCGAAGACCTCGACCAACGGGTTCGGGACGCGAATTATAATAATAGTCCCGGTAATCCTTGTAGAAGTACTCGCGCTCAAAGTCCGTCCTCGGCTTCCAGCTCCACCGGGAGTTCTGCGGCTCTCGGTGACAGCTGTCCGGGTCCTTCCGTGCGAGCGTATCGTCTTCGCAGCGTACCGTGCAAGCCCGTTGCACTTCAGGCATGGAACCACGTTGATAGGAGTGTCTTTCGACCACCCGACGTCTCTCCAGGTCGCCGATGTCGCTCGCCAGGTTGGTCCACTGAACACTTCGCTCCAGGTCGGCGACGCGCGGCAGCATCTTCGTCCTGCTACCGGTCTCGTTCATCACGAAAACATCGACACTGAATACTACGAGTAAATAGTCTCTCTCTCTCTCTCTCCCGGGTGTGTCTCTTAATCAGCGCCTCGGTATCAGGTTTGCAAAGATTACGAGCAAGTTTGTTTTTTTTTTTTTTTATTTTATTCTTTTATCAACGTTGAGTTTCCTCAGAGATCAAATCGACGAGTCGGATATTACTTAAAGTCCGATGACGAGCCTCGAGAAATTAATTGCGCGATAACACGCGAGCGGGAAGGATGGAAGACGCCGATTGAGCAATCGGCGGCTTCTTCGGAAAAGTCTTATTCGCGCGTGCGCGAAGAAACGTCACGATTTATTTATTCATCGGCCGATGACTCGGGAGGGCGATCGTTTATGCAGACGCCACGTCCGACTTTTTTCACGTCCCGTCGGTTTGTTCGGACATTAGTCGTCGTAACGGTTGTTACACGACGAACGGATGTGCGGAGGTGCAACGTCGGCTATCAAGGTCGAAACGATTGGTATCGTTCCGTGTCACGTTTCTCCGCTGCTGCGTCAACGCGTATATTTTCGTATTCTCGAGTAACCTCGCGTGTGATATTAATAGAACGGTCCAGATATGATTTAGCTCATTGAAATATTTTTCTTTTTTTTTTTTCAAGTAAACAAGGCTCGAAAAAAATTTGTTGACGATATTTAATATTTAAGAAGAGCCATGCTGTTGTTCGCTTCCTTATTAAAGAGCCTTTCCCGAATTCCCATTCCTCCAAAGTGTCTTAAGTGCCTAAACAAAGCGTGTTTGTTGTACCGACGAAATCCTTCCCTGAGAAAGGTGCTACTTGCACTCTCATGACTATTCTATTTAAATGAGCGCCGAGTTTCCAGGACGCAATGTGGATCAACGTGTTCGCGAGAAAGACGGTATCGCATTTTATTTTTTCTCTCTCAAGGAGAACGAAAGTTTCACACCGGGAGTCGCGACTTATTTTCGTTCCCGCGTCCAATTATTTCCTACAAATACGTTCGACGAAATCTGGAAAATCTACACTATTGAATCCGACATTAATTTCAAATGAAATTCCAATTCTGGGATTTCAGATGTCGCGAATTTCAAGATCCGCTCGATAAGAACGCGCTCGTTCAAAGTCCGAAGGCAAACCCACGTCGTCGTAAACCGATAATATCAGATAACCTTGTACAATCGACTCGCGCGGAATTCACTTACAACGCAGGTATATATAATCTCGTTTCGTTCGAGCTTGCACGAATTAAATCACCGATTAAATAACCGCGACTTTTATCACCGTGACCGATCGTGCACTGATAACTCCGCAATTAAATTCATTCAAGGGTTTTCCAAGAGGAACTCATCAACGGCGTCAGCGCTTCCTCCTCGGAATCGAATTTTTTTTTACACTCTCGCGATTTGACACTTGTCGATTGACCTCTTCTCGATACCTGTTAACGAACGCACCTGCGTCGCGCGAAACACGCGAAACACGTCTGAAGAGGCGCCGCGACGTCGGCACCGGCTTATCGCGGCTCCCTACTCCTTGAAGAACGGTTCACCAAGCACGAATCTCGAGGAACGTCTTCGAGCTCGCAACGCGCTCTCGTAACGCATGTTTATATCGAAAGCGGTATATTTAATCAGCGATATATATTATAGAATATTAGAATTGATTAGATTTGATTAATTTGACACTTCTGTCTATAAACGGGTGGTACCCGGGTACCCCAAACAATTTCAAGTATTAAAAATGTCGGAATCATCGAAAACAGTATATTATTACTGATGTATAATTCGGAATATTAAAATTGATGATTAAAATTGATTAGATTTGATTGATTTGACCTTTCTGTCTATAAACGGATGGTACCCGGGTACCCCAAACAATTTCAAGTATTAAAAATGTCGGAATCATCGAAAACAGTATATTATTACTGATGTATACTTCGGAATATTAAAATTGATTAAATTTGATTAATTTGACACTTCTGTCTATGAACGGGTGGTACCCGGGTACCCCAAACAATTTCAAGTATTAAAAATGTCGGAATCATCAAAAACAGTATATTCTATTACTGATGTATAATTCGGAATATTAAAATTGATGATTAAAATTGATTAAATTTGATTGATTTGACCTTTCTGTCTATAAACGGATGGTACCCGGGTACCCCAAACAATTTCAAGTATTAAAAATGTCGGAATCATCGAAAACAGTATATTATTACTGATGTATAATTCGGAATATTAAAATTGATGATTAAAATTGATTAGATTTGATTAATTTGACACTTCTGTCTATGAACGGGTGGTACCCAAACAATTTCAAGTATTAAAAATGTCGGAATCATCGAAAACAGTATATTCTATTACTGATGTATAATTCGGAATATTAAAATTGATGATTAAAATTGATTAGATTTGATTAATTTGACACTTCTGTCTATAAATGGGTGGTACCCGGATACCCCAAACAATTTCAAGTCTTAAAAATGTCAGAATCATCGAAAACAGTATATTCTATTACTAATGTATAATTCGGAATATTAGAATTGGTTAGATTTAATTTGACCTTTCTGTCTATAAATGGGTAGTACCCGGGTACCCAAAGCAATTTTAAATGTTAAAAATGTGTCGGAATTATCAAAAATAGTATATTTTCTCACTGATGTATATTTCGAAATATTAGAATCGATAATTAGGACTAATTAATTTGACTCTTCTATTAATGAACGGATGGTACCTGGGTACCCAAAGTAATTTCAAGTATTAAAAATATATTCAAATTTTTCTCTGTATAAAATAAAATACAAAAAAAACTATCGTATTCTGAAATTTCTTAAAATATGACGAGAAAGAATGTTTGATGTTATAAAAAAATTGTACACAGTGCAATATATCAAAATCACACAATTAATACCCGGATATCCATTGATGAAAAGGTAAACAAAATTATGCATTGAGAAAAAAATTAATTATTATAAGTAAAGAATTCTTTACAAAAGATCAAGGTCAAGATCAGTACAAAAATATAAAATTATTCCTGTACATAATGTAATATCTCGTAAATATAATGAGACATAATTAATTACGTGATTTTTATAGAGAAATTCGCGAGTTAATGTACGTTTATTTCCTCCAAGTCGTTATCCACAAAGATAAAAAAATTACGTTCGCGCTAAAAAAATATTCGAGGTCGCTTACAAAGCCGCGTTGTTATTTCACAAACCCATATCGCGGGCTTTATTATTACAGTGTCTTTTTCATCAACTTTTCACAGCGCATCACTAATTATTCACAATTTTCCCAACACCATCTCTGCATTTGTTTCCCTTCATTCGTGTGTATTATGTATACAAATTTGAACGCAGATAGAAAAGACAGTGTAGAAAAACGAGATTCCATCATCGAGGCATCATCCGTCGAAAAGCAGGAAAAAGCACTAATCATTGAGAGAGATTAGATAAGAGGCGATCGAGCACTTCTTCGCGAGGTCATCTTTGTACGCGTTAAATGTTTAGTTTCGATGCGATTCACGCATACACGTGACAATGTCAAGGATAATCATCTAACGTTGAAGAGACTCGGCCACGTGAGCTCGGTGATTAGGTGTATGCTAATGATATATTATGCAATAACGGGGAATGACTGTTCCGTATTACGCAGCTGTTCAAATTTATCGCGAGATATTGTAACCCAACACACAGACACACGCATACATGTGGACAACTTATTACTTCAGCATCGCGTGTGTGGTCATCGTCGAAAATATAATGATGACCATCGCGACTACTTATCTAATTTTAACATCCCACAAATATGCGATCTACGATTAAATTATGATTTAATTAAAATCATCGACATTTTTTCATGAATTTATGGTGATGATTAAATCACACTTGTAAATAAATTCTAATGCATTTTCAATGAAAAAGATCCTATACGTAAGTATCTCTGGAAAATTAAATTCTAATAATTAATAATTACTAAATATAATAATATTAATAATTAATATATATATAATATATTAATTATATAAAATAATATAAAAAATAAATATTATTAAATTCTTATAATTAAAAATAATTATTTATACGTTGCAGATAGCAGACAGTGTTGTGCTTAGATGATTTTACAAGTACACTGTAAAAAAATATGTAATATATTACACAAAAATATGTAAAATTACATAAATAATACGTGTAAAATTACACGATGAATAATAGAAATGTTTACCTTTTCATGATTTATTATATAATTTTACACTTATTATTTATATAATTTTACATATTTTTTTACAGTGTAGCTAGATAAAGATGAGATGAAAATATGCAAATTTATCTTAGACACGATAA
The DNA here is from genome assembly GCF_048542155.1 of Nylanderia fulva. Taxonomy (NCBI): domain Eukaryota; kingdom Metazoa; phylum Arthropoda; class Insecta; order Hymenoptera; family Formicidae; genus Nylanderia; species Nylanderia fulva. The sequence goes on along the minus strand of NW_028189443.1, from coordinate 330,969 downwards.
AAATAATTTTGTTTTAAATATATCTAGATAAAAGATAAAATTATATATGGCGATTCATCTAGATAGCTTCCACAAATAATATTATTTTGAAGACCGCTTACATAAACACAGTTATAAAAAATGTAAATTATAAAAGGAAGATAAAAATATATTCATACTTTAATTTATAAATTTTTATCGCTTATTGTTTAAGTCCTACTAATTAAGTATTTTTATGTGCTATGACTCTAAACCAAATTATCTAAACATTCTTCTAGATAATTTAATAAAAATATTTTAGTAAAGATAAAACACTTTTTTCATCGAAGATGCAGATATAGGTAATACATATTTTCATTATCTATACATATAAATAACGTCAAAATTTTATCTAGATAATCATCTATATAATTTTATTTAGATAACAGCAAACACTTATAACAGAATATGTTAAAAGATAATTCTCGATTGCGTGCGGTCACATATACTGCAAGTGTGTAAATTGAACGTCAGCCAGTTCACTGTTACTTTTCCGTTAGACAATTAGCATGCTCGGTTGTGTGTCGGATGCCCTTGACACGGTAGAACCGATAAAATGATTTAGGGCTCTTTCTCTCTCTTTCCCACTGATATCTTGATACGCGCAATTATCCCGACAAAACTGATTTCCGATCTAAAATTTACGACGCCGCGATTAGTAACTTCCATTATGTAAACTGACAGATCTCGTGACAGATCAGCTGATCGCCGGCTCGCACAATTTTTCCTTCGTCGACGTCAAATGTCGCCATCACCTCTATCGCGATTTCATTATTTCCCGATCTCACCTGCTCCTTTTCCTCTCTCTCTCTTACGTAATATAATTTATTTTCAGACGGTTCCGTCCTAATTGTACCTTTCTAATACATATAATTGACCAATACACGTGATATCATTTCAGTTTTTCAAATCATCGCGAATCATGATTAAGACATTGAGAACCAAAGAAAGCGTGAAAAAGTGAGATAAAGATTTTACAAGCAAGATCCAATTTTACGCGTGCAGACTTTCTGCAGAGCAACAAAATATCCCGTCCAACATTCCTCTTGGCATGCAACGATACATGCATCGGGACCTCGTCGTCGTTCAGCCAAACAAGAAAGCTAAGCGAACGCACGATGCACGTTTAATATCGAATTTTCTAATCGGGGCTGCACGGCGAGTGATTTCGCTAGCGCGAGCAAATTTCGCCATCGCGAAAGCGCGTTTATTTTCGGCGCGATATCAAACGCGGCTTATGACTTATAAGCGAGGGGATTAATTAACGCACGTAACGCGGATGAACATCGTCGATTATTGCGCTCATGCTCGACCGCTCGTGCAAACCCGGTTGTGCAATCTCCTTTCCTCTCTTCCTAAGTCACGCATCCCCGAGTCGCATGGTTCATTGTGCACCAATTATCATAACCATTTGCTATTTTTTATCTAAATAAAATTATATAAATGATCATCTAGGTCAAATTTTGGCATCATGTTATCTTTATATAAATGAGAAAATTATATATTATATGTATATAGATGATAAATCTGTATCTTATAATTAGATGAACAAATATGTGTTATCTTTACTAAATTATCAAGAATAATGTTCAGATAATTTGATTGAAAATTATAAAATACTTAAGCGGTGGAATTTGAGCAGTAAGGGATATAAACTTATAAATAAAAATTTAAATATATTTTTATATCTCTTTTATAATTTTGTTTTATAACCGTGTTTATTTAGCGGTCTTAAAAATAATATTATCTGAAAGTTATCTAGATGAATCGTCATATAATTTTATCTCTTATCTAGATATATTGTATTTAAAACAAAATCATCTTTATTTTATCTAACAATGAGATATATTTACATATTTTTATCTCATCTTTATCTAGTTAATTTTGAAATCATCTAAGCATAACACTGGTCGTGACACAAGTGTCTAATAAGTGCCAACGTGCACGCGAACTCCAATAAACGTCGAATTGACGCAAATGATGCCAGATGCATGCATGCATGCATGCGTGAAAAAATTTATGTCTTTCACGTCTATTCTATCTATTCTTTAAAGTTAGAGCTGTTTCAATATCAAAAGGTTGACAGAACGGAAGCGTTTTATTATTTGTTATGATTTATGTGTTCATCCGATGCGAACTCTAAATTAGAAATATTATTTCATTTTATTAGATGCATAAGTTCTTGCCGATTTTCTGCCATTTTTTACATTTTTTCAGATGATTCATTCAAGCTAAATAGATGATAATTAGAAGGAGCAATGTTTGGCGAGAAACTGAATGCGAGAGAACTTCTTATTCCAAGTTAAACAATGTTTTTCATCTCATTAGCAATATATGACCCAGCATTATCATGCAGCAAGCTGATTACTGGCTATTTAAATCAATTCACGTTCTAATACCTATAATATTTTCGCCATAATCTCACAAATGTTTCCGTGTGAATCAACAGCACTTCCTTTTGATAAAAACAAAAGGCAGGAATGAATGTGCTATTTATCTTATAATCTATTTTTAATCATACTAAAAGACATTATTTCACAGCTTTTTGATCAATTTTAACTGATAGATAGCATATCTTCGTTTTTTTTCAGATAAGTTAAAAAAAAGAATTACATATATGCTATCTGTTAGATAAAATGTATCAAGAAGTAGAAACAATAACCAATAAATATAAGGATATGTTAACAGTTTAGCGAAAATGAAAAACATTTCTGTTTATAAAGTTACATTAGCAGACATTGGCAAGAACTTTTGCATATTTTCCGAATGAATTCTGAACTTGCTGATTTAGTGAAGATCAGTGCCAAACATTACATCCCAGCAAACACCGATATATAATTGTTACATTGCTATAATAATACGGAATATAACAGATAATATAACGTGTACGTTACATGTAACATCCATGTTAGTTGTAATTTCCCACTCATAGATGTAACATTTTAATATAACATATATTACATTGTAGTTATATTGTAATTATATACCAAATAGCACATTGATGTATTGATAAGTCAGTGCTATTTTGGGATATAATGACAATATAACTACAATGTAATATATGTAATATTAAAAATGTTACATCTATGAATGGGAAATTACAACGGAATATAACAGGTAATATAACGTGTACGTTACATGTAACATCCATGTTAGTTGTAATTTCCCACTCATAGATGTAACATTTTAATATAACATATATTACATTGTAGTTATATTGTAATTATATACCAAATAGCACATTGATGTATTGATAAGTCAGTGCTATTTTGGGATATAATGACAATATAACTACTATGTAATATATGTAATATTAAAAATGTTACATCTATGAGTGGGAAATTACAACTAACATATACGTTACATGTAACATGCTTAAGTATATAACATTTATATACTGTGTTTGCTGGGATAAGACAACACGCGCGTAAACATACACGAGATGCATAAAAAAATACACACACACGTATATAATATACTATAATGACATACACACACTTATATGATATAATATAATGAAGATATGATATAATAATGATGAGCTTGTAATCGGCATTACCTTGACGATCGTCCCTGCAGTGCTGGGATTTTGGCGGCGGCGGAGGTGCATTCGAGTATTCTATGGATGAGCGGAAAAAAATTAAAATAATAATTAGCCGTGCTAGACAGCTATACGAAAATAAAAATTCTCGGGAATTGAACAAGGTGACGTGTACGATCCTCCTCTCTAGACTCGAACCGATATTGGTGATTTTTAGATCCGACTATTCACGATTTTAATTTCATTCAGAATGATACATTTTTTACTTCGATCGTCGGAGAAAAACCCGAATTTTTTGTTAAAACGTAAAAAAATTTTTTATATCATTTTTTTCACTCGATAAGGACCACAACCACATGGTCGAAACGTCGTGAAACTTAATAAATTTTAATTTTGAGCTGGTTTGATCGACTATTCAATATTCCTTGTAAAAAAAAAAAACTTCTTTCTTGCTCCTCAAACTTAGAGAGACTCCGAGAGCCAGCCTGGACTCTCTAAACACCTGCCGGGATTCAGACCTTCAAAGGTGACGGTCGGTCGCGCCGTGTAGACGGGCAGGGTCGGCCACCAGGTTCTCCGCTTCCGCAGGGCGGTGGGAGATGGCGGCGGAGGCGGTGGTTGGTACCTGAACCTCGGTCTGTGCTTGTCAGGGTCGAAGGGTTGCCCGGCGAAGGCAGTAGCCTGCGAGGGTTTGAGAATCGACGCGGGCGTTCTGGGTCGCGTCGGCGACGAGGAGGTGGCTCGCGGTCGTTCCGACCTCTTCCGGTCGGCGGGAGACGTGGGACGCGTCCTGGATGCGCCTCGATGAATCTCCAGATCAGCCGGGGACGATAGAGACCGCATGTTGTCCCGACGACTGGGAAACCGATGAGCCACCCACTTTCCCGCCAGGTAGGGCGCGATGTCGCGAAGCTCGCGGACATCCGGCGCCGACGTGAACATCTCTCCCATCAGGGAGGTCCTTCCAACGACCTCCGGCGACTCGAACCTCCTCCTCATCCGACAGACCGGTCTTCTCGCTGCGAGTTCCTGGGTCTCCGCCCGCCTGGCCACGTGGTTGGTGACAGTGCTGGTAGCCTGGGGTTCCTTCAGCTCGGCGGTCTTACTGATGACGTCGATGTGAGGCATCGAGAGGTTGTCGCGGCGCAACGGCATCCGCGGGATCGGCGGCGACTCGCCTCTTCGTCTACCTCTTCTTCTGCTCGTCTCGAATCTCCTGCGCAACCAGGCGACGTCATCAATCTCGTGCTCCGCTATTTGGGATTTTCGCGTCGCCTCGCCCTCGCTGGTTCTCTTCAGCAGACACCTAGCCAGTTCCGGGTCGCTCCGGAAGCGCTTGGGCGCGGGCGCGACCTTGACGCAGGACCTTGACAGGTCCTCGGCGCTCTCGAAGCGCGCCCGCAGCCTGCGCACCGCGCCGCTTCGCACCAGCTTCAGATAGGCCCGCCAGTACCTCTCGGGATCCGGCGACGAACTGCGCGGCGGCCAGCCGCTTCCGGAACTGTCCACGCTGCAGGACGAGTTCGATCGCGTGGTCGCGCGACACGGACTGACGCTCTGCGGTCGTCTGGCGTCGTGTTCACGCTCCCGTGAACAGGAGCGGAACGGTGGTCGTTGCTGCTGTTGTTGTTGTCGCACACTTGTCACTTCCGGTCGCCGCTCGCTGATGCTTCTCCCGCTCGACGGTGACGTCGATCGCGACCGATCGATCCTGACCAGGCCGTATCTGGCAGACTCGGTCTCGCCGAAGAGCTCCTTCAGGTCGGCGAAGCTCTGCGACGACGACAGCTTCTGCCTGTCGCGAAACGTTCTTGTCTTCTCTTCGCCTCCTCCTCTTTTGTCTACGTTCTCGAAGAACTCGATCTTCCGCGACACGTCCTCCGTCTCGATCACGTTGCCCCGTTGAATCACCGTCTTCACTGAAGCTTCCGAGCTCTCCGTCAGGCTGTCCACGTCGCTGCTTGAGACCAGTTTGCCCGATTTTCCTTTTTCCGATGGTACCGCTATGGCTAACAGGGGTGGCTTCTTCGACCATTCTTCAAGTACGGTTTCCACGCGCTGTTTGTCGCTAGGAGTCTCGTTATTGGGCGTCAATACCAGTAAAAAGTCACTCTTGTCCTTGGATTTGGTCGAATCCTCGCCTCGGTCGTATGACGCTTCGAGGGAGTAACATGTCCTGGGAGAGGTGCTGGCTATGCTGGGAGTGTCGGATGTGCTCTTCGCGGTTGACTTTTTTGGCATCTTCTCGATCGCCAGGGCAGCAGCTATGCTGCCGCGAGTCTCTCGAGGTGCTAGAGGCGAGGACAGCCTCCTTCGAGATATTTTGTCCAGGACCTCCTTCCCGAGGGTCAACGACAGCCTCTTCTTCTCCAGCTCCGACATCGGCGGCGAGACCGATTTTTCCGATCCGGATCTCTCGAGTCCCTTCAGGCGACCGATGGAGTCGCTTCTCTTCAGGGTACCTTCGACTCGAGTCAGTGTCGCAGCTTTGTTCCTTCAGCATTGACGACTCGTTCGTCGCGATCATCGAGTGGCATCGTACGTGAAGGCTCCTTGAATCGTGCTGAAGACGATCCTTGGAGTCACCCTCAGGCGGAACAATGATCTCGTAGCTCGTCGAGGTTTCGCTCTTAACGGATTGTTGATCCTCGCTGATCTCGCGAGACGCTTTCCACGACTTCGCCATTCGAGCGCAACGTGGATTTCTGAGGATTGTCGCTACCGTAGATTTCGTTCAGTTGCTTCTTCAAGGTTGCCACTTGTTCGATGGACAGACTGCTCCAAAATTTTTTGCTACCACCGAGGCTTCTCTGCAGGGACGGATGATGATCAGCGGACCTGTCCGTGTCTCGACTGGCGTTTGCCTTCTTCTGCATCGTCGTCGCCACGTTCACAACCGAGCTGCCACGCCAGAGAGGTTTGTAGGTGTCCTTCTGAGAAGAGATGGCTGCCCGCCTGGAAGATTCCAGCTGGTCCCCCTCGTTCTGGAGTCTTTTGAAGTACTGCAGGATGTCTTCCACGGAGCGTTCCTTGCAACGAAGTCCACAGTCACCGTGCCACCTGAATTTATCAACGTCCTTCGCGCTGAAGAGAAAGTCCTTGTCGCGCTGCACGCTCTTCAGCTTCCCGTAGAGCGCCTTCAGCTCCTGTTCCGCCTTCTCCTTCGACCTAACTTGCTTCCAACGATCGTAGTCGATGATCTCCTCGTTCTTCATCCTCGGACGTAGATCCCCGATCGAGAACGTGCGCTCCAGCTGATCCATTCTGCTGAGACTCGTGTAAAAGTCACGCAAGTCCTTGTATCGCTTCGACTTGCGTCTGTGGTGTAGCAACTCGAGGATGTATTGCTGATAGTCCTCGCGATCGATCGACGACAGAGAGCCGGCGCTCTTCAAGGACAAGTTCGAACCGAGCATCCTCCGCCTGGCGTCTTCAGCCTCGCCGGCGCTCTTGGCTCTCGTCTTCTTCAAGGTAATCGACGGAGCATCCAAGTCGTCTTGCTTCGAAACGCGAATTCGTCTCACCGGCGACGGCGAGGAAGACTCTCTGGATTCCGGCAGAGTCTTCAGCGGCGGTTCGCTCAGACTCCGCTCCTTCACGTGTTCGCGGGACAAATCCGGGCTGCGATCGAGCAACGTCGTGGACGAGCTGAACTCGTCTATCCCCAACAGACTGTCGAACTTGCTGACCTTCTGCAGAACCGATCTACCCGGCCAGCAGACCCCGTACGGGCTGGAGCTCCTGGACGAGACGACGCTCTCGCGCTCCCAGTTCCTGAACTTCGAGTTCGAGACCGGCCGCTTGTGCGCCAGGTAGACGCTCAAGGATTTCAAAGACGGCTCCGACCTAAAGCCATCTCTCGCGATGTCCTGGAATATCCTTGCGCGCTCGCCGACGAGAGACCTTCTCGCGGACGCCTGAGATTGCACGGCCGACGAGTTGCTGGTTCGCAGAAAGAGGTTTTGAAAGAAGGTGTCGGTGCGCGTCGCCTCCTGGTGCCGCTTAATTTCCTCGACGGTCAGCGGCGCAATCCGATCCTTGAAAGGTTCCTGCTCGACGCTCGGCACAATCTTCTCTACCCTCCTCAATAACATGATGTCCTCCTTTTCGACCATCTCTTTCCAGCCGTTCAAGGACACGCTCGCATCCACTTGGTCGCTGTCCTTGTCCCTCTGAGTCTTCTTCCTCGCTTCCACCTTCTTCCTGTTGCCGTTTGCGCCCACGCGTATCGTTTCCAACTTTTTCACCGGAGTCCTGACGATCGTCTGCGGCTTCTCGCGAGGTCGCTTCCTCCTGCTCACCTCGCTGTTCACCTCGGAACAGGACGAAGACACCGAGCGCAAGGATTCTTTACTGACGAGAAGTTTCTCCGGCGGCTTCGCGATTATCTTCGCCTTCTTCGGTTCTGGCAGAACCTTCTTAGCGATTTGCGATGACGTGCTCTTCGCGGGAGACTTCACCTGGGAACTCGACGTTTTCCTCGTCGTCGAAGATGGTTCAGGCGTCCTTCGCAACAAATCCTGTCCCTTGAGAGGTTTATCTACCAAACGCTTCTGTTTGCTCGATAAACCGTAGGGAATCGTCGAGCTCTTTGACGAGAGCAGTCTAGACTGCAAGTCTCTGGTTTCTCTCTCTTTCTGCCTCTGCAAAGCCTTTCTAACCTCCACTGGCGAGGAGAGTTCCGCCGGTGACTTGCTCAATCGCTTGCACGACTGTTCCTGCTCCTTCTTCGTCAAACGAGGCTTCTCTCTCTTCGCGCCCAACAAAGAATGATCCGCTCTCGCGGCAATTTGGCTCCTTTCCGGATTTTGGCTCGCTCGCTCCTTGGAAGTGTACTTCGATGACACTTTTACCACCGGGAGTTTATCAATCTTCGAAGATTCCCTTACGGTTCTCGACGATGCTGAGGAGCAGACGTAACTTCTCGAGTTCGCCTTCTTGCTTACTTCAAACTGGCTCTGCGACAAGCAGGGATCCGACTTCCTATTGCTGAAGACGCTGGAGAACAGACTGGACTTGATCCTCGGGGTAACCGGACTGCTGGAGGATGTTCGCGCGATGATCGCGTTGTGGAGCTGCTCGCGGTTTCGCCGATGTCGCTCGAGGTTGCTACAGAATTTCTCCCTCAGCGACCTGATACTCGTCCCGCTGTCGGCGCGCGCGAAGCACTGCTCGTGCCTGGGCTTCGACGAGGTGGAATAGGACGAGCTATCGATCAGTCGCGTGCTTTCCGAGTACAGCTTCAGGGTTCTGCTGTGGCGCGAGGACTTTCTTCGAGGCGGCGAGGGCGGCCTCGGCGCCGACATAGCTTGGGACGGAGAACCACGAAGAGGAACGGCTCTCATGACCGGCGGCGACCTCGAAGGAACCGAGACCGATCGTAGAGTCTGCGAGAACGAGGAGAAGACGGTCGAGGCGCTTCTCCGATGCACGCGTATCTTCGTCAAGGTCGGCGAGATCGGGAAATACTCGATCTCGGAGTCGTCTGTGGAAACAAAGTTTCGGGCAAAGTTCGTTTTGCATTCTCCTCTCTACGCGTCACTGACTTAGCCCGTTTTCTGCCTCTTACACCCTGCCACCAAAAAAAGTCAAGCCTCTGTCTCGCTCAAGGCTAATTGCAAGTCGGTGGCAAACTCGCTCCTGCGTCGTGGTGTGTTACTGCTTGGCGGTGCGCTTGCTTGTATAAAAGAAGATTGCAAGAAAGGAGTTTGTAAAAGAATCGAATTCCGCGCACCAATATCCGTCTCGAGAGGAGAGCTGTGCCATATTTAAATTTGAAGGTGGGAACGCCCGAGGCAGAGGTTGCATCAACACCGACGTTCGGTTGGTTAACTAACACCGATTATCGATTACCTGTTCCCCGGTCGTAGATCGTAGCTTCGCTATGACGCGATCGGGGAAGAAAAGTTTTGAGGGCTGACGGAGGTCGATAATATGCGAGGAAAGCGAACGCCGTTGATTAATTAATTAATCGATATCAGAGTCTCGAGAGTTCTCGCTCAAGTTTATCGGAGAAATAAACCATAATAGACGGCTCTATCAGGCAAACTTGGACACTTCATTGTCTCTCGCGTTGCCTCAGCCTAATTAATCGCGATTAGTATTAACTCGACGTTGATGCAACCATCCACGGGTAGATACACATTGGAGCAGATTCGTATGTGCCAAGCTATGTGTTTCAGCGCACTACGTCATGCCTTGCGCTTTTCAGCACGAATCATCAGAGCTGCGAAATTGAGATTCAAAATCATCGTCTCGATTCTCAAATGCATGAAACATTCAGGATGTACTACACAAATTGTTCAAAAAATGCGTGATTATAAAAAAGAACACAAATTATAACAATAATGTTCTCTAAGAATGATAATGGTGTAAAATAATTTTTGACAACGCTAAAAAAAATGCATGCGTGAACAAAACATTAATTAATAAAACAACACACACACATATATTGCAAGCAACATTTGCTAAAATGTACACCCCGCATGCCAGAGTAAAAAAAAACCTGGGTTACACGGCCGATATCGATCAGCGTGCTCGATTAAGAAAGGATAGAGCGTATCAAGACGAATAAAAAGGATTAAAAAAACGAACGAATAAAAAATTAACTTAAAAAATTAAGGCTCGGAGCGACTCACCCTTCGGACGTTCCGGGGCTGGCTTGCGAAGCCCATGGAGGGGTACGTCGCCACCGCTTTGCACCGTCTTGTAAGCCAGTCTTTGTTCCAGAAGACTGAGCGGACTGATATCCTCCCTTCGGCGAAACACCAGGGTCGAGTCGCTCTCGTATCCCGACTCTTTGAGGGCACTTTGCAATCGAAAAACGACGCCGGTGAGTGACACGTCAAGGTGTGTTGTTATAGAAAACATATGGGATGCCCCAGACCTACTGTATAATTTATTAGTCGCAAATTCCCGGGATCAATTGGGGACGATTTTTCCTCAGCGAAAATATTGAGGCAACGATCATTTTCCAGTAACATATAAGCAATTAAAAATAAAGGTTTTTTTTCGCAAACTAAGTCTTGTGGAGAGAAAATATTAACAAAACCACATTCTTCAGTTAATTTCAGGTAGAGTTTATTTTAATAGGATGTTAATTTTGTTGCAAAAATACATGATGACAAAAATTGGGAAAAATCGTTTTCCAAATAACGTCAAAAATCTAACGGGACACTCTGTATATCAACAAATATATTGTATATAAATATATAAATAAATAATAATATATAAATATAATATAATTATATATGCACAGGGTGTTTCTAAATAAATGCGACAAATTTTAGACGATTATTTGTCAAAAATAAAAGAGGGTTTTTTTATATAAATATATCCTTCCCTGAGGAGTTACATATACTTCTCTAAAGGGGATTTAAAAATAAAGTTTTTTTTTTGAAAACTATTAAAATTTTATGAAAAAAACTAAAGAATAAAAAAGAAGTCAAGCTTTCTAACGCATATTTTTAAATTCCGGTTCGTTAAAAAATTCTAATAAAAAATTGAATAGGAGTTGTTAAAGTTTCATCCCCTTGAAACGGAAAGATTAAAAACTATTAATATAAATATCCTTTTTACTAGTGTAAAATACCAAATTATTTAAATGATCACATTCCGGACCGTTAAAAAATTCTAACAAAAAATTAAATAAAAGTTGTTAGTTTTATCTCCAATTTCAGGCTTAATTACAAAGATACATGATAGCAAAAATTGAGAATAAATGATAGCCTCCCTCGACATTTTCGCTACCGAAAAATCGTCTCCAAATAATTCCAGGAATCTATCATTAACTGACGGCAGGTCTGGAACAGTCTGTATTTTGGGAAAATTGATCGGATTAAATTACTCACTGAGTTATATACGGCTTGGTCGCGATCCGTGCGTGGCTGCGCTGATCGAAAGGCTGAAAAAAGAGAGAACCAATCGTTATCGTTGACGGCCTTGACAGTTCATCGATCGCCGCTTATCGTCTACGAAACATGCTACGCATATACTAGGCCGCGGGCTCTATTACAACGCGAGAGATCATCGGATTATCGGAGAATTCGAGAACCGGTGCTCTCGATTGACAATCGTACGAGCAAGACATCGAGCAGATCATGCCGCAGTCGTGTAACGTTAAACCGGGATATAAAGAGATGTAGGCGCGAGGATTAAGCTAATGAGACATCATCCCCGAAGGAATGAGAGATGTAGAAGAAGCGAAAACAAGTGGTACCAAAGTATAAAGTCGGCAAATATATAATACAACAGCCGTTAAGATATGCCAAATATACGAGCAATTCTATGAATCAAATCAATGAAACAAAATTTTGTCATATACTAATTATTTACTTGCAACAAAAACTAAATAACCGACATTGGCACACATTCATCGAGCGATAATTTGCTTTTGCGACTAAAAAAATTTTTCTCATGCCGTGTCGAGTAATACAGGGTATCCCAGACCACCCGTACACCCTTTTTCTTTTAAAAACTGAATATTTTAGAAAAAAAACGTTTTAAATAAAAATTGTACGATTTTGAGGGGAACATAAGATGGTGCCCCATTGATTTAATATTGAAAAGTCATTTAAAAGTCACGTGAAGGTCAACTTCAATTTCTTAAATGGAACTACCTATTTTTTATTACATATTCTTAGGTTATCTCAACAGCTTTCCAAAACTCTGTAATAAAGTATAATATTTTCTCATGAAATACTCTTTGAGTTATAAAGGTTTGAAGCTAACAATTTTTTGACATAAAATGTAATAGTATGATGTGTATCAAGTGCGGAAAGTTGACAATTGGTCACGAGTGCGAGGGATGGACGCACGAGCCGAAGGTGAGTGCAACCACCCCACACGAGTGAACAGTTGTCAACACGCACACAAAGTGCCACTTTGCCTGCACGTGTAATACAAAATATCTTGTAAACTATTCAATTTTCGATAATCATGTTTCAATACTTTTCTACACAGTATAATAAGATCAATCAATTGGTATAAAGAAAACAGATAATTGTTTTAAAAATATGTAATATTCAACATGCGGCAACTATGTGTTTTTTTTACACCAATTGATTGATCTCATTATTCCGTGCAAAAAAAGTATTAAGGTATGATTACTGAAAACTGAATATTTTACGATATTTTTTTTTTGACATTTTATGTCAAAAAGTTGTTAGCTTCAAACCTTTATAACTCAAATAATACTCCATGAAAAAATACTTTATTATAGAATTTTGAAAAGTTCTTGAGATAACCTACAAGAATATGTAATGAAAAATAGGTAGTTCCATTTAAGAAATTAAAGTTAACCTTCACATAACCTTCATATAACTTTTCAAAGTCAAATCAATAGCACCATCCCCTTATGTTCTTCTTAAAACCATACAATTTTTGTCTAAAACGTTTTTCTCTAAAATGCTTAAGTTTTTGAAAGAAAAAGGGTGGTCTGGGACACCCTCTATATTACAATATTTTTCTAATCTTTTTTTTTTCAAACGAGAAGGTGAAGATAAACAGGCGTATAAAAAATAATACACAAAAGATACACAGAGGCATAACAAAAGAGACAGAACAGAAAGAGAGAACAAAGGAAAGTTGCGGAGCGACAGGCAGATAGAGACAGACAGAGAGGACAACGTCATCGTGCACTCTACTTGTCGACGATGTGGCAGCCGTTCTAACCCGTGAGGCGGCCGACTGCGCGGTTTGCGCGCTGACAACGGAGGGTGTTGTCGGTGATGGTGGTAGCATGATATGATCGGTGCTGGAAAAAGAAGAAGAAGTAGAAGAAGAAGAGAGCGGCGGTCGCTGTTGCGGCTCTTGGTCTTGGTGAGGGTGGCGATGCGATTGATGATGATGATGCTCGTGATGGTGAGGATGATGATGGAAGCTGTAATGAGAACGATGCTGCTGCTGCTGCTGCTGCGGCTGCTGTTGCTGCTGCTGTTGCTGAATGTTGCCGGTCGAGCTCGGCGCGATCGCCGCGATGACGGCTGGAAGAGGCGACACCACGGATCGCTCGATCCCGACCGGGTGCGATCGTCGCGTCGGGCAACGATCCGGCAACACGAAGCTCTTGGATCTCCCGTCCAGGATCATGCCGGCGTGCTGCCAATAGCAGGGATCAGCCGCGCCTGGGCGTTCCAGGGGTCGGATGATGCGACCGACCCCAGGGGTCGTCGGCTTGACGATCGTTCGGCCGATCGACCGGCTCGACCGACGGTGTCAGGGACACCGACTGGTCCTGGACTGGAGTCTTGAACCGCTGCGAGCGCGATCTTGAAGAAAGATCGATCGATCGATCGGTCGAGCCACCGTCCATCGGACGCGATCGCCTCATGCTGCCGACGAGCTCGGAGTTTTTCGTGCTGTTGCTGTTGCCGCTGATGATCGCCGGTATCCTTACATTGTCCTCCGGTCGATAGGAGAGGCTAAGGACGCCGGACTTCCGGACGGACTCGTTCCGTAGAGACGCCATCTTGGTCTGCGCGTGCTGAGGACGTCCGTTTTCGTTCAGCCACTATCATCCGGGACCGTATCGTCGTCATCGTCGTCATCGGACAGGAATGGACAGCGGTGTGGGATGACATACGAGCGGTGACACACGAACACGCAAACATGGACGCGCACGCACACACATACACACACAGGTACGATCAGGGACAGGTGATCTTAAACGCCGTACTGTTTTATCGGTAAAACATCATTTTTTACGCACCCTTTTCTCTTTATTGGTTGAATAAATTAAGAAATGCTTTACCACGATTAAAGTACATGTAGAAATAAAGCGCGGACCTACCGATTTTGTTTAAAAATATATTTTTTTAATAAAAAAAATTCAAAATTCTTTTCTGCTCTTAACATAAAATCGGTAAGTTCGCGATTTGTTTCTATATGTACTTTAATCGTGGAAAAGATTTTATTATTTTATTCAACCAATAAAAAAAGGATACGCAAAAATGATGTTTTATCGATAAAATAGGACGGCGTTCAGAATCTTCTTAAGGTGGAAGACGTTAGATGCAATAAAAAGACACACTGTGCAGTAAGTAGACACACGAAGAGCACGATGCGTTTTTTTACGTCCCCAATATAATGTTTTGTTGTGAATCTTTCAATTCCATTACATAGATATCGAAAAAAAAATCTGTAATATTTTTCCAACGTCTGGGAAATCCCCGGAGGGGTCGCGTGCAAGGGCATCGATTATCGGAGCGCGACAAGCCACCGTTAGTTATCACGTTTGACGTTAAGCCACGCGAGAAAAATGGATAGTCGTTTTGTTCTTTGCTGGCTGACTTTATAAACGACGTATAAAGATTGAAACACGAATAAGCATCTCGAAATTTAGCGATTTCAACGTGAGTAATATGCGCAATTTTTTCGGAAAAAATTTAAAAAAAAAATTATTCTCGCGAGCCTATAGGAAACAACAATATTTTCTTAACCCTTAATTACCTCTCTGAGTTACGTTAACCCATATCAAAAATGATTTTTTCGAAATTTTAGAAGATCACTTTTCATTTTTTCTCAAATATCTCGAGTCGTAGAAATCTGGTGACATTTGTACCAATATATTCTTTTTTCTTACTGTCTGGCGTATCGATTGAAAAAAAATACTTTAAAATAGCTTCATTAGATCCAGAAATATAAACAAAAGAAGACTCTGGGTTACTCTAACCCTTGAGTGGTAAAATAGAGTGGCCAAAAATGAGTGGCAACTGAGGGTTAAGTATGATTCTAATTTTACATTTTCTACGGAGAAGAGAAAAGGAAGAGAGAAAGATTTACGTGGAAACAGGGTGTTCTTTATAAGATTCCTCTATAAAATGAAGCTACCGAGTTAATTCCGAGGTAATGGAAAATGTTAATTTTAATTGAGTCTTACCATCTACATAGGAAAGAGTACCAGAGTGATAAAAAAAAAAGAAAGAGAGAGAGAGGAAGGGTAAAAAGAGGGAACAGAAAGAGTAGGGAGAAGAAGAAAGTTCTCTTATTTAACTACGCATTAATATAAAAATGGCGTACCCCGTCAAATATGTCCATGACCTCGTCCCACCACTAGAATCATAGAATTAAACACGATGTTATGCTATTCATCATCTAAAAAGGTTATCGGAACATTTAGATTCAAATAAAGGGTAATAAAGGGTGTAATCGAACACAGTATATTTGGACTTTCTCGCCATTTTCCATCTAAAATAAAACAAGAAGCTAAACAATCTAGAGCCAATGACACAAATATCAAAGAAATTATATTAAGAATTTTCTTCAAAAAAATTTGAAAAAAATTAGCTCATCGTTCTGGATCGATAGATGGAAATCGGCGTATTTCAACATACAGGATCAACTACAAGCAGCGCTACAAAAGCCGTGTTAAAATCAACGGGGTTGTACTACGTGAAACCGTAGAGTGCCTCGAGAAGCAATTCTCATCACACGAGGTATAACGAAAATTTATGTTACTCGTATTATTTTTAATAGCTTCTCTCTATGTTTCTCTCGAGGGACTCTGCGCGCGTGCTTAGTGTGTTTATTTATGCATATGTGTTTATTAAAGAAACGCAACAGCCACCTCGAGGGTGGTGGGAGAGAGAGCGGGAGCTCGCAATCAATTAATTAATTCGTGACAATTAATTAATTCGTGACGCCAACAGAAAAGCTCTCAATAAACGGAGAAAACGTATGAAGAAGAGAAAACAAGATTAGCCGGCAAAAGCAACTCGTTTTAAACTTTCGTTCGATTGGCGGTGATTACCTTCCTTCTCGTCCGCGCGTCGAAAGTCGGCTAGAAGCAAAGCCATTTCAAACGATCATATTCACAGGTTTCAGGTAAACCTTGGGCAAGCTTTTTCGGGCAAATCGCGATCGCGCGCGCGATATGTACAATGTATTATCTCGTTGCGGGAAGAAAATTAAAATAAAAAAAAAAAAAGATTGTGATCCACGCAAATTTTTGTTCTGTCACAATCGCGCAAAATACGATACGATACAGAGTGATATACTATACGCGTTCAATCAATTTCGCGACGTATAATGACGCTTTGATGGAGGCAATCGAGAGGAATGGATGGCCAATTTTGGGTCCGTACCAATTGATTTTTTTGGCCATGGTTAACTAAACTCTCATATGCACACATATGTGCACAAACAAATATATTTTTTGTATATAAATTTTTAGATAAAAATGTACGTATTTTTATTATATACAGGGTGTTTCTAAATAAATGCGAAAAACTTTGGAGATGAGAGTCTTTGTTGAAAATTAAGGGAAACATATTTCTGAGAAGGGATATATCGTATTTTAGGTGTTGAATTTTTTTCTCAAACTTTGGACAAGTTAAGAAAAGAAATTTGATAAATATATTTTTTATTAATAAAAAGAATATTTATTAATAATGTTAATTTTCCCATATATCATTATAAGGGGATGAAACTAACAACTCCTCTTCAATTTTTTATTAGAAACTTTTTATCGGAATGTGATCATGTAAAAATATGGATTAAAAAGCTTGATTTTTTAAATAAATTTTTTTATTTCTTTTATATTTTGTAAAAATTTTTAGAAAAGTATATGTTTATACGAAACCCCCCTTAATTTTCGACCAAGAATTATCTTTTAAAATTTTTCACATTTAGAAACACCCTGTATATACAATTTTTCTCTTTTATTTGATATATGTATAATATTTTTTATTTCTAATATATTAATTTAATAATCTTTATTTACATTTAAGATAGAAATTCACATGAGCTATTATGTATATAGGATAATATTATCTAAATATTATCCTTGAATTAAATTAGTTAACCTTGGCTATTTCGGGGCGAGAAACGTTCTTGTTGTTGAAAGATTTAATTGTCTCGTCAATCATTACTCTCTTCGGACAAACTAATGATTATCTACACGGTGTCTTATCGAATCTTTCGATGTTACATGGGAAAGTGCGTTTTAATTTAATGGTACAGGCAGGTGAGATTTGTCTAATCTCGAATCGCGAGCGATAAAGTACCTCTTTAGCTTCCTTTTCGGCGATCGACGAGTGCCCTGGTTCATAATCCTCGATACGACCGGGTTGATTTTTATAAATATCCGTCGAGTACTTCAGCGCCCCATTTCTGAAAAAGAAATATAAATTGCTCCGTCGAAAACGTTATTTTTTCACATATAAGAAGATACTTTCATACTTTTCTATCTTCGCGCTTCTCATCTATCAAAGTTTTTCGAGCCAATAAAATCTAATTGAAAGAGATAGGAAGAAATCTCACGCTAAACGAGAGAGGGAATATAAATGATCTCGAGCATCCTCTGGCCGATAAGAGAAAGAAAACAAGCGGACAACCAAGTTTCCTAAATTCTCCCTTACTTTCTGGGCATAGTCGCCGTGGTGAAGTCATTTTCTTTGTTGCGCAGCCGTCGACGGCTATCGAGAGTGACGGATCGATCCGAGTATGCGCGCGGTTCCGGTTCGCTCAAATATCCGCTGCCGCTTCCGTATCCATATCTGCCTCCTGAAACAAGGATGTTTCGCTTTTTTGCATTCTGTTCTCAGAATCGAAGCTCTACGTTTAGTTCTAGCAAAAAAAAAAAAAAAAAAAGAAATATCCACCGCTAACCAAATAACATTCAATTAACAGCGCAAACAATTCGACGCTCGCCTTGGTTTAGTTTCTACGATGTTATGAAAATATCGTGTTACATAACTCAAACACACTCCTGTGAAATACTGCGTTATATGGTTATCATTACTATTATTTAAAAATAAATGCTCGAGCTCATCGATATTCAGATTAAAACGCGTAATCTCGAAGTGCGCAATTAAAGTTTAATTAAAAAGTTTTTCTTCTTCCCTTGGGATTAAATTCTTGTCGTGAAAGAATCGACCGCGAAACAATCTTAGGACGAAGTTCCAGGAAAGATCGGGAACGTGAGAATTTCAAATCAACTCGAAAAGTTTCCTCGCGATAGCGAAGAAGTCGCGCCAATTCCGGAAGTTATTCCGATTTGGCTTAATCTATTCCACGAGAGCTCGTACTCGAGAGAGAGAGAGAAATTCTCTATTTCTCGTGCACGTTTCGATAGTATCGAGTGTCTACGCGAGCCAAGAGAATCTCCCGAGTTTCAAACAAATTAACAAGATAACAACGTTGATCGATTAAGTAACAAAATATTCTTCGTATCTAGCTTCAAAAAGGAGAAAGAAAACAAGTATTAATTATTAGCAGAACGTTAGGTAAAAACTCACAAAATATAACCCAGGTAGCAAGCACACGTTATTTTAACATCGAATGACGTCATTTTGATATGTTTAATGACGTCAGTTTGACATTTAATGACGCCAGTTTGCTACTTGGAAATGAATTCGCATATATTTGTCGCAAATTGTTTATTATAATATTAATTAGAGCAGAATATTAGATAAAGAGTCACAAGATATAACTCAGATAGCAGGCACACGTCATTTTGACGTCTACGACGTCATTTTGACGTCTACGACGTCATTTTGACGTTTAATGACGTCAGTTTGCTACTGGGGAATGAATTCATATATACTTGTCGCAAATTGTTTATTATATAACATTTTGACGTCAAATGATGTTATTAAATGTCAAAATGACGTCATTTCGACGTCCAATTACATTGGTTTGCTACTTGGGTATTAATTAGAGCAAAATGTAAGGTTAAAAGTGACAAAATATAACCCAGATAGTAGGCATACGTCATTTTGAGATGGAATAATGTTAGACGTCAAAATGACGTCACTTTACGTGACGTTTAATGACGTCAGTTTCCTACTGGGGAATGAATTCATATATACTTGTCGCAAACTGTTTATTATATAACATCCAGATAGCAAGCATACGTCATTTTGACGTCAAATGATGTTATTAAATGTCAAAATGACGTCATTTCGACATCCAATTACATCGGTTTGCTACTTGGGTATTAATTAGAGCAGAATGTTAAAAGTCACAAAATATAACCCAGATAGTAGGCGGCATACGTCATTTTGACATTGAATAATGTCAGACGTCAAAATGACGTCACTTTACGTGACGTTTAATGACGTCAGTTTGCTACTTAGGAATTATTCGTACAGACTCGTGGCAAATTATTTAATTATAATATTATTTTCACGTTAGTGTCTAGAGCAGGAGCAATCGTTATTCTGCGTTACGTAAAAAACGTCTGGATGGCCGTTAGATTTATTTTATTTAGTTTACAAAAATAGTGACCTCTTTCTCTCGCGATATTTTATTTCACAAGCCTGCTCTCTCGCTCGATGCATATTTTATTTTACAGATATTAGTCGCGCTACGTTGCTATACAGATTTTGCAGCGTACAGACTACTGCGTTTACGCAGCCAGCCCACGCGCAGTGTAATATTAGTAGCGATGTCGCAATTCGCGAGGTAAACAGTCATGCGCAGGGAAGTGCATATTCACCTCTTCTCGATTTGTATTTTATGGTCACGTAGTCATCTGGAAAACACGAAATCGCAAATAGGATTACATATGGATCAACTGACCGATTGTTTTTGCGTTTCTCGCGTAGAAAAACATTTTAATATTCAAAAGCGCGGCGCGCATTATTTATTTAAACGAGATTAAATTCTCCCCGTCTTTGTCCCGGAAAAATAATAATATTAATGACACTATTATAACTCACGTTGTGTACACGCGTGTGGCGCAATAAAGAGATACGCTCGTTTAATTTTTCCCGTATCAAATCTCTGTATGCAACGCTCGTAATTACACGCGATGAGCGAAACTTACCGTTTTTATCCGCACGATGTAACGAGTCGTACATTCTCTTGTACCATTTCGCTTGATTATTCTCCTTGACTTCCTAAAAATAATTCGTCGAGAGTACTGAGAAAAGTGGATATCTCTCTTTCTCCTTTGTAACGCAATATATGATTTTAATTGCGATATAAATCATTTCTCTTCCCACGAGACGATCTTTTACTACTTGTCAAGCATGGAGAATGTATGTATATCGTTGATATAATTTTTTCGAAAATTCTTATTTATCGACCTACCGATCTCAACACGAGAGGGATACCCTCCCTAGTCACCGGGCCGATCCCCTCGAATTTTCGAGGGCCCAGATCGGCCATCTTCTTCGGCGGTTCATTCTCCGTTTCCGGCTCGCTCTCGTACTCTTTCTTCACGGTGTAGACTGAGCGATTCAATTTCACAAGAAATCATTAGCACTCGCGTACGCAATCGGAGGACAGGTAGAACACGTATATATGTTTGTTAAACGATTATTTATCACAGCTAATTAGCGGGAGTTAGCCTGATAAGGAGTGGAAACTGGATTTTCCGAAAATTAATGTGCATATAAAAATTATTTTTTCTTTCTTTTCAGTTACTGAGTCAACTGAAAACCTTAAATATCTTATAATTTAGTGAATATAACAAGTTTGCACTTTTATATCGTTTTTTAAAGTGTTCCAGTACTTTGGAAGTACAGAAAAAATATTTTTATACAAAGTGCTATAAAAGTACCGAAACAGCAGAATAACTCGAAAAATATGAGTTCTAGAAAAAACCCAGTACTTAACATTTTTTCTAGGATTCATATTTTATAATATATTTTATAACGGTACTTTTATTTCCCTGTATATGCAGAATGTAGAAAGAAAAAAGTTCTATTTATCAGACCTGAGACTCGCTTCCCATCATCTTTCTGAGTGTCTTCTACATCTGCTAGATCTTGTCGTTGGTGATTTTCACGTCTTTGAATCACTTAAATGGAAGACAAGTCTTGGAGGATCGATTCAGAAAAAGTAAAAATAACAAAAATGAGCGAATTTGGACCAATGAAATTATAAATTTCCTATTAAATTCGCTCATTTCTGTAATTTTCATCCAGTTATATTGTTATATAATGCAGAATCAACCCGTAAAATAAAAAAATTTTCTAGAGATATCCATGCACTTCCAAAGTGTTGAAACACTTATATCGCACTTTATGGAAAATACATGAAAAAAATGATGTAAGTGTATACCTTTTATACTCAATGAATTACAAGATGCAAAATATTTAAGGTTTTTAGTTCGCTCTTTCACCTATTCTTAGTATTAAATTTTAATACTAAGAATTACCACACTGTCTAATTATTCAACACGCGGTTTAATCAAAGTACTTACTTATTTCTCCCGGCGAAATTAATGGTCTTTCGTCGCTAGAAGGGCGATTATCCACGGAATCGTTCTCCTCCAAGTAAGCCGCGCCCTTCGGCAATTGTCCTTCTGTAATAAAATTGTGGTGACGTTACAATAGATTTATAACGATCCTCCCAGAGAAAGAAGGAATTATGTTCCCTCAATTTATCAAAATTTTCATTTCTTTCTCTCTCTCTCTCTTTCTTGGAAATTTCTCCTTCAAGGAAAAGGGTCTGAGAGATTTAGCGTGAGAATCGCTGACCTCTCGCTTTCTGCAGCAACGTGATGGTCGGATTCTGGGCACGTGGCAAACGCGGCGTGGACGCGAGCGCGTTCAATCCCTGGGACGGCGCCGAGTGCGAATTCACGATCCGCGAGGTGCTGCTGCTCTCGTAAACGCTGCGCGAGCTCGCCGTCCTCTTCTCCTCCTCGTTCTGCCAAGGCGGAGGCGCCTCCTGGAACAGGAACTTTGCGTAAGAGTCGCCGCATCTTCCTGAACCAACTTAACTCTGCTTCCCCAATAGCGCACCATATCTGAAAGACATTCTGAGGATATCCAGAGGACATTCGAACATTCTCAGGATATTCTCTGAACGTCTTCGGGATATAGGTCTGTTCGTTTTGGCTACACTGGCTACACTAGTTCAGAGGTTATCTCTTTTGCTCGACATTGGAAGGAAAAAGATAACCTCTGAACTAGTGTAGCCAGTGTAGCCACAACCAACAGACCTTATGTGTGCTGTTAGCAGAAGTCATGAAGTTGGTTCCGAATAATTTGTGAAAATTAGTACAATACTTTTTTTATATTAAAAAATACTTTTTTCTTTCAATTCAAAGAAAGGAAAAACCTGGAAGCGTTCGAAATGTGGGGTTACAGATAGGGTCAGCAATAGGGAAGTATTAAGAAAGAAGGAACGCGAGGGAAGGAATACATGGAATGCGATAAAAAATAGGAGGCATAGGTTAATAGGACACTTGTTGAGACACAAAGGATTAGTGACATATTAGAAGCAGAGATAGGAATAAAGAGAGTGCAGGAGTAGATCCAGGATCGCAAACCCGAGTTTCGCGCGTTTAAATAAAATTGTGGATGCTGACCATGACTGTTTTACTGACTTTGAGTTCAAGGACTTTTCTTTTTATTGGCTGTACAGATTGAAAAATCCTTCTCCACAATTAAAGTACTGATAATAATAAACGCTGTAATTTTGTATAAAAAAACAATAAAAGTTAAAAAATTGGTTTTTTATCGGCCTCTTGCATCAGCTCATAACAAATAGTTATTTAATACAAAAGTTCTTATTTGTGCACAAAATATGGCGCTCCCAATAAAGATGACATGAAAGAATAATACGGAAGTAATAAAAATGAGATTAAAAGCCTGCATCAAAAGATTCGTACTTGAATTAATTATGTATGTATATTTGCGTGCGGAATCGATATCGAGACATAAAACAGCAAAAAATTAGTTGCCGGACAACGCTCCTCATTCATTATTATCAGTACTTTTATTGTGATTTTTCAATCTGTATATTCAATAAAAAAGTGAACCAAACCTAACTTAAAGTCGGTAAAACAGAACAACGGCAGCATCCCCTTAAAGAATGCAATAAAAAAATAGAAGAAATAGGATGGTTAATAGAACGCAAAGAATTAGTAATATATTAGAAGCAGAGATAGGAATAAGGAGAGGCAGGAGATCCAAACTAGGTTATAGTCAAAACCCCCTTTAGGGAGATGCATTAAGCCCAGGATAGGAAAGGATGAAGAGTTCTCGGACCGAGGACTTCATAATAATGATGATGATGATGAGGATGATGCCTTCGTTTATCCTAACGTTATCCAGATTGAATTCCAGCATTTTTAATGCTGTGACTAAGCAAGCCCGGATTTCGAGCACTCAAATAGGAACCGTACCTCTTCTTTTGGTTGCCTCTTCCGGCTCAACACGGGACTTTCGAACGGCACGGGACGAAATTCCTTCCTCTCGGCGACGGGGCTCGCGCCGGCGCTGGCCGGGGTCCAGACCGGCGGAATCGGCTCGTTCTTCGATGGTTCCTTGGTCCGAATGGGGCTGGGTTCCTTCCCAACTGGCGTTTGTCCTGGCGACCAAACGCCTGGCAACCAGAATTTCGAATACTTGAGAAAAAACGATTTTGGATACGATGAGGCAGGTTGTTAATTAGCACTCGGGTTATCGTCAAACTTGATTACAAACTTGATCTCCAAAAAAAGGGACCAGACTGATTTATTCCTCGCTACAAATTAACTCTTCGTTAATCGTTTTTTTTTTTTTTTTAATATCCATTAAGAAAATGCTGAAATATTATTTTCATTTAACTATTTATTGGCTATACAGAAAAATTCTCAAGTAGAATTAAAATAACAAATGGACTACGTATATATATATATATATTAAAAAGCGGTCAATCGATAAGAAAACTGTAATTATTTAACTTTCTTGGTTTTTTTATATACCACATAGTAGCCCATTGTTATTATGAATACTTTAAATCTGGAAAGAATTTTTCATTCTGTATAAATAATTAAATAAAAATAATAAAACAGCATCCCCTTAATCCAGATCCAGGATCTAAATGAACAAAAATTTTATTTCAAAGGAAGCAAGTTCGCCGAAAGGTCTTTGCTCCTGAAGCAGATGGTGCCGCGTGGATTTGGTAGATTGGCGCTAAAGCTAACATATGAAATGTATATCGTCGCGATGTTAATTTTGGCACATGGAGAAGAGGGAGGCGCATTACATAAGGGATCATCATCTTTTTCCCCTGTCGTTTCCCGCATTTTGCTACATCACTATAATCTATTAGTGGTTCAAAACTGAAACGGTTTAAAAACTGTCCTCTGACGTAGATGATTTATTAAGCTTCTCGCTCGATGTTTGTGTTAATTTGTCCCGCATATTTATAGGATCTACAAACAAAATTAAATCGCCCGTATATCAAGTATTTATCAAGACGATGCTTAGCTCGTTTTTCTTCCCCGTATTATTATATTATTATTTCATAATAGCTTATGAAATAATACCTAATATATAATGTCGCGTGTATATAAAAATACATTTCATCATAAGAAAGAAATCTATGTCACAACGTAGACGATCATAAATGGAGTTATTGGCGGTCATCATATTATATCGCTGTCCTCGTCGAATGTCAGAGATGGGGGAGACAGCATCAGCCCGATAAAGACACTCGAGGGCTGTCGGCGATGAGTCAGCCAGCTTACGCTCGTCGGATTGAACTTGTCGGCCAATTTGCGCCGAGTCTCTCTCTCTCTCTCTCTTTCGCGCGACAGCGCGAGGAAATCAGGAGCAGCGGCTTCATTCGGGACGCGGATAAAATTAGAAACTCGCGTGGGCGTCCTGGGGCATTATAAGACACGCATAATTACAATTGGCCGGGAGAATAAACACGTGGAACACACAATGCCCGCGATTTTCTGGAGCGACACGCATTCTGCGCACGACACGTCAGAGTGTCGGAGTGTTACGTGCGAAGATCCGAGATCTTATATATATGTATGTTAAAAACAGTGTTTTGCTTAGATAATTTTAAGAGTAGCCAGATAAAGATGACATGAAAATATATAAATTCATCTTACGTAAAATAAAGATGATTTCTTAAATATGTATATCTATAGAAAGAGAAAATTATGGCGATTCATCTAGATAATTTGCAGATAATATTATTTGTAATATCGCTCATGTAAACGCAGTTATAAAAAAAAATATGAATTAGAAAAGGGATATGAAAATATATTTAGATTTTTATTTGTAAATTTTTATCGCTTACGTTTTTATGGCTTAAGTTTTACTACTTAATAAAAATACTTGAGTATTTTTAAGTATATGTTACAACTCGAAACCAAATTATCTAAACATTATTCTAGATAATTTAATAAAGATAACTTTTTTCATCTAAGATACAAATATAGATTTTTAATACATTTATCTATATAAAGATAAGAGGACGCTAAAATTTCATCTAGATAATCATCTATATAATTTTATTTAGATAATAGCAAACACTGTTTAAAAACAACACGAGAAAAATAGAGATCGACGCAGTGTAAACAAAATACAGTTCTCTCGGCGACTGATTTAGAAATATCGCAATTTTTTATTTTTCCCGATTAGAGAAGAGATACGAAAATCAATGTTATACATAATTTACATCATAATTTGCAATAATAAATTTTCGCTAATTGCGTCAATCAATCGCGCTGTCGCGACACTAGCTGGCCGAAACGTCAAAAACATCATTTTTGGAAACGTGTGTTATTTGTAACTGACAACCGTGAAAATTAGTTGAAACACCAATTTCATGAGAATAACATCTCCCAAAATTTTCACGCACACGCACTTTCTGGTCTTATTTGGGAAAATTACAGAACGAGATTACACATGCACGCATATATACGTCACACAAGAACTTAATTACCATCCCGTCGTTAAGAACACACGTGGCTTCTCACATACACACACACACACACGCACAATGCGACTACACCCTACACGTAATTAATTTTGTTACACCTTCTAGAGGGGTTTGTTAACGTAATGGAGAGGCACACTTTTAATAGCAGTCATTTTTCACATTTTATTGTCTTCATCATTCATTTACGAATTTCCAGCTTAATATTTAATTAAAAAGTCAAATTAGTCATTATTATACATTAATTAATTAACATTTTATGGAAATATTAGTACCGGGATCGTAAACAGATATTTTGACAGAGAGCCATCTCGAAACAATAAATAATAAATTAAATATCAATTAATAAAATTAAAATTAAATATTCTCGGTCGGTTATGGAAAAAATATTTAATGCCTAACGACAACGAAAATACACACGTTAGTTTCACACATTCCTCGCGCAGGTTTACCTGGTTTCGCTGACGAGGCTTTAAACGTAGGCGCAAACATAACGTTCTCTGAAAGCATGAAACGACATTTTGTCAAACAACGTGTATTTCGGATTTTCGTCGTTTCAAAGGTTTGCACTCTTCTCTATCTGTATAACGCGACATTTCTCTTTTTTTCTTTTCCCTAGTGTCCAGTATAATTTCTTTTACAATTTTTCTGCAGGGTTAATTCGCGCGTTTGTGAAGAGGAATCCATTTTTTTCGAGATTTATATCTAGTTTGGCTTTCAATGCGAAATATCCTGATGATTATCGAGTCAACGTCAACATTGCTTACATCACAAGCCGCATTCACATAGAAAAGCTCTTCAAAGTTACTTTCACGATGAGACCGTCGCGTTCATTAATATAAAACCGATCTTGAAGAACCGCCGCGAAACGAAGGACAAAGCGAAGAAGATTGCCTTATTTATTCGTAAACTAAACTATCAACAGCACACTAGATACCTTTCATGAATTGATCAAAGTTAATTTATAAATAGAATATTTTATGCAATCTCTACAAGTCTTCTTAAAACTGAATTAATTTTATTTTACAAAATTTATTCGTTTCGACCCCAACTAAATATTCCTCGTATGTTTTTTTATCTTAAATTTCTTCCCCAATTAGGAGAACAACAATCTGATTAAACGCAATTGCGACTCTCTTCGCGGGAAGAACTTAATTTATAAATCGGATTTTATTCAATCTCTACCTTCTTTCAGCATCTTAAAATTCAATTAATTTTATTTTACACAGCAACGATTTATTTGTTTCTATCCCAACTAAATATTCCTCGTACGTTTTCCCTGAAATTTCCTCCCAAATTTGGAAAACAACAATCTGATTGAACGCGATTGCGTTCCAACTCTCTTCGCGGAAGGAACTTAATTTATAAATCGGATTTTATCAATCTTTTTAAAACTGAATTCATTTTATTTTACACAGCAAAAAAAAACAGCAAAGATTTATTCCTTTCTACCCCAACTAAATATTCCTCGTATGTTTTCCCTGAAATTTCTTCCCCAATTTGGAGAACAACAATCTGATTGAACGCGACTCTCTTCGCGGGAGAAACTTAATTTATAAATCGGATTTTATCAATCTTTTTAAAACTGAATTCATTTTATTTTACGCACAGCAAAAAAATAGCAAAGATTTATTCGTTTCTACCCCAACTAAATATTCCTCGCATGTTTTCCCTGAAATTTCCTCCCCAATTTGAAGAACAACAATCTGATTGGACGCGATTGCCTTCCGACTTTCTTCGCGGGAGGAACAACCTGTTGAAGAAATTCACGAGCATCTTATCGCGGTCCTCTTATCCTCCCTCTTATCGCACTCTCTCTCTGGCCCTCAACAAGGTCTCATCGACCTTTCCGAAACGATCACTCACTTTTCTCCAACATTGTCACTTTGCACAAGCACGGTGAGACGACGCGACGTCGCGTATTTTCGAGGAGAAACAGCCCTCTCGGCGAGGTAGCACGGTAGTAGGTGCCAATCGACTGAGAGAAGCGTCGCGACGCCGACGAGGCTCGACGCCGCGCCGCTCACTACGCCGACGTCGACGTCGCCCGAAAGCTGGTGTATACAGTGTAATTTCGAGTCCGCGCCAACCAGGGGTTATATACATATATATGAATGTGTACGCGCGTTTGAACGATGAATGCGATTTCCATTTTTCTCGGTTTTTATGTATGATTTTTATATTTATGTAATTATATAAATATTCTGTATTTATGTTAGTATTATACTTATATTTTATATAATTATATATATAATTTTTATATTTATATAATTATACATCTATTCTCTATATATATTTATATAATTTTATATGTAATTTTTCTATATTTAAATATAATTATATAATTGTACACTTATACATTTATATATATTTATATAATTATTTACATATATATATATATATATATATATATATATATATATAGGATGTTTCTAAATAAATACGAAAAATTTTAGAAAATAATTTTGTCAAAAATTAAAGAAAATTGCTCATAAATGTGTACTCCTATATCCTATAAGGAGCTACACTTCTCCAAAGGGAAATTTAAAAATTACGTTTTAAAACTATTAAGTTTACGGAAAAAATAAAAGAAATAAAAAAATGTCTAAAAGAATGATGCTTTCTGACGCATAATTTTAAATGATCACATTCTGGTCCATTAAAAAATTCTAATAAAAAGAACATTGTATAGGGGTTATTAAAAATTTTAATAAATATACTCTTTTACTAGTAGAAAATATCTACCAAATTTTTTAAATAATCACATTACAGTCTGTTAAAAATTATAATAAAAAAATTGAATTGAAGTTGTTAGTTTCATCCCCTTACAACGATATGGAAAGATTAGAAACATATTAATACTTAAATATCCTTTCGAATCTATTAGTGGAAAATATCCACCAAATTTCATTTTTTTAACTTGTCTAAAATTCGAGGAAAAATTAAAAACTTAATTTTCACCTCCCCCTTTAGAAAAGTATAATTCCTCAGAGAGGGAATATAAGGAAAAGTATAATTTATATAAAAACGCCCCTTAATTTTCGATAAAGAATCATTTCCTAAAATTTTTCGCACTTATTCAGAAACATCTTGTATATATCTATATATTTTATATGTATGTTATATTTATATAATTTTTTTCAATTTATCACAATAAATAAAAGACATCTAAAATACTTTCAGTCCCTCTTGGTATTAATTTTCTTCATCGTTTAAAAGTAATCCTTTTCGTTGCAGAGTATGTACACGATGATTATTTAGTTCTTGGGAAAAAATATACATGTATAACGCATGCATGCTATCAGATGAAGCGAAATTGCAAACGCACCTTGCCCAAGTAGAAATCCCCTGCTGATTCTCAAAGCTTTGTCAATCTCGTGCAGCAGACAGTCGTTGTCAGTGTTCCTTGCCTTCGCAACGCAGCCATTCCCTTTGATTAAAAAAGCATGCCCACATCCACCAAAAAGAGAACAAAAAAAGAAGAAAAGAAAGTTTTACGATAAATTAATCCCTTGAGCGGAGGACGCATTTATAAGTTTGTTAGAGCGAGCGGAACAAATCTCTCTGTCGCTCGAATATTCGTCATTCGCTTTGTAATAAAACAAGAAAAGGTGAGAGAGGGATGAATACATCGATCGGCGTCTCCGAGAATAAAAAAATGCCCTCGTGACCATAGACGAATGCCTAAATTCGCACGTTTAGCTCCGACGGGACGCGCGCGCTAAAATTAGAATAGAAAATAAACGAACGCTTCGGTAACCGCGTTGAAAGGTTCACTAGACTTACGAAATACAAATAACATGCAGTCAGTTAATAATAATAGGCGAGCGAGCTGGCAATATGTCAATGAAAGTTAACATTGTTGTATGTCGAGGACAGGTGACTTTTATCGGATATCGATTTTATTGTGTATATCTAATATATGTATAGCCCATACATATATATATGTTGTTAATCGACGTGGAAATATTTGAACAAGACATGCACTCGTGCCGCATTGTAATTTGTTTACATGTATTAGTATATTTACCATCAGAGTGAACAGAGAAAAATTGAAAGAGCGAACGTGCAATATTATATTATATCATGCTACATCATAACAGAGTAAAAACAATCACTTGTAGATGAAACATGAAGACAGTCGATTTCATTAGACACCGAAATCGGTGGGAGGATCCAGTTGATTTGACGTTTTGACTTAAATACAATTTTTTTAATCAAATCAAAATCGTTCCCCCGTTCTACGATTTCATTAACAAGAGCTCGAATCGAGCGCGACACTTACATAGAGGTCTACTTCGCATATAAAGAGAAAACGAGCGGGCCAGTAGGCCAACGTCGCGCGAGTGATTCAAAATAGCCGAAAAAACGCAAGGCGGTGGTTCTCCTCCCCGAAACGCGAGTGGCCTATTTCTCGTCTCCGCGCGCGGAGGCTCTTATATTTAGATTCTCATGAATCACGTGCGATGTCGCGCCGGACGCGAATCGCGATCCGCCACTTTTCCGCCACGAGATATTCGTTTCGGGTCGAAATAAACGTCTAGAAAACGTGAAAAGTTGAATAAAAAAAAAGAGGAACAAACCACTGGATTTACTAGGGTGAGTCAAAACCTTGGATATTTTGTATCTCGTAATTTGTTAAATATGAAAATATACATACAAGTGTTTTATTTCGGAAATGCGTAGATACGTGTGGAAAAAAAGACTCACTTCGTCAGACCTGAAACTCGCATCCAGTCACCTCTTTGAGTGTCTCCCATATCCGCCAGAACTTGTCTTCGCGTCTTCAGATCACTCAAAAATGAGAGACAAGTTTCAATCGATTCTGAAAATGTGAAAATTACGAAAACGAGCGAATTTGCTAAGTTTGGATCAATAAAATTATAAATTATAAATAATAAAAAAAATTTGATTATTTTAAATAAATTGTTGCCAGTGTGTCAAGTTATTATTATTTTTATTGAATTTATTCCTGGCGATATAATTATATTGATTTGAAAATTAAAAATTTCCTATTAAATTCGCTCATTTATATAATTTTCATCCAGTTGTCTAATACAGAATCGATCTCCAAGTCCGACGAAGAGATAATGCATTAACGTTTTTTATTTTTAAAATATTCTTTTTCTTAATAAAATAAAAATCGTTAATTGTCAAAAGGAAAAACATAATATTGCAATATCGAAGCTTACACTCTTAGCTTTAAAAAACATTTTTTTCTAGAAGTATCCATGCATTCCTAAAGCACTGAAACACTTGTATTGCACACTATAGAGACTAAGGTTCAGAGTTTATCACTTTTACTCCACATTCAGTGTTGTGCTTAGATGATTTTAAAATTAGATAAGGATGAAATAAAAATAGGCAAATTTATCTTAGATAAGATGAAGATAATTTTGCTTTAAATATCTCTAGATAAAAGATATAAATTATATATGGCGATTCATCTAGATAATTTTCAGATAATATTATTTTTTAAGATCGCTTATGCAAAACACAGTTATAAAAAAATGTAAATTATAAAAGATATATATAAAAATATATTCATATTTTTATCGCTTACTGCTTCAGTCTTATTACTTGAGTATTTGCATGTGCTATGACTCTAAACCAAATTATCTGACTATTATTCTAGATAATTTAGAATAAAGATAACACTTTCTCTCATCTAAGATCCAGCTACAGATAATACACATTTTTATTATTTGTAAATAAAGTCAAAAAATTTCATCTAGATGATCATCTATATAATTTTATTTCAATAACAGCAAACACTGTCCACATTGAAAGAGAAGAGAAAAACTCTAAACTATTGCAGTCAGTTCAGCCGAAAAGAACAGACCTTATATAGAAAAATGATGTACCTTTCGTATTCAATAAAATTACGAGATAAAAATGATTTGAGGTTTCCGCAATCGGCTCACCTATGTAATAATAACGCGACGTGCGTGATCAAGTATTATTCCGCGGCTAATCGAAACGCTCGAGAGAATCGAGACGTAAGCGACATGCGACGCAATTTGATAGCCTCTGAGCCACCCCGCTGATATCTGTTATCGCGGTTCATTATCCGCGGATTGAACAACACGACGGTCCGGATCCAGCCGAAGCTCGAATGTTAATGCAATAATTTTCCATCGCGTCGCTTTGATGAATCGATTTCGGGGTTTCAGAATGAATGCCGAAATATACACACACACACACACACACATATATATATATATATATATATGAGAGTGTCGATCGTGTTGGATTTACGTCATGGAATATTAAATCCCGCTTTGCGCCGCGAACCGCGCGGATGGACGGATAGCCGATGATGAAAAATAGCGCGTAAATACGTATTTATTAATGTCGTGTTGAAGCCGCGTGTCCCGATACAACGCTTTATTTATTATTTACACAAGAGCGATTATCGATTGACGGGGACGAGATATTAATCGGATTTATTCGGGGAAGCCCGAGGCGCGATTTGAATGCTATGCGCGAGATACCCACGAACCGCCATACCCGAATATAGAGGATTCGCGATGCTCGACGCGCTGCCGCTTTATCGTCGAGAACTAATTTCGCCTTCCGAGAGTTGTCTGAGAAAACGTATTTACGGTAATGAGATTTCCGTTTTCGACGTTACCGCTCGTCTTCCTTATTGAGGAAGTTTGTCTAAAACGACGAGGATTCGTCTAGGACGAGAGAGAATTCCTGATTCTCGATAAATCTTTATGCTTTTAGGTTAGAATCATTCTACAATAGGTTGCAAATTAATTTATCAGCTGACAAGTTGCTTTGCTCTGATTCATCAGGCCGCAATTGTCAACTAATATGGAGGCCTTTGCACGCACACAATTGTGAGAAATATCCCTTAATTAAAAAGACGAGAATTTTAAAAGATTTAAATTCGATATTGTTACAAATTTTTTTAATTAGGCTAATCCTGCAAATTTGAAAACAAATTAATCGAAAACTAATTATCTTCTTTGTTCAACAATCTCTTCGCAAATTGCGGATTGACCAATCAGCTGACAAGTTACTTTACTCTGATTGATTAATCAACCAACTACCAACTAATAATGGGGTATTTTCAATCAATTGTAAAATACCCTTTAATTAGGATCATTTCACAACAGGTTGCAAATATCCCGGTTGCCAGTTGACAGTTGCAAATTTGTTTATTCAGATAGACTCTTAGAGTCAGGATACTTTGTATATTTTACAACTTTGGTTTTATTTTTGAATTTGCACAAAAATCGGAAACAAATTACTATCCCCTTTGCTCGACGGATCTTCGCGTAGTTTCGACCCCGCAGGCGGACAGATAGAGAGAATTAGCATAATACCATCAACATCGTTAGTGACGACAAACACTAAGGCATCTACGAACGTCGAGGCAAGATGCGCGCGTTACCAGTTAGTTGGTTGGTTACAAAAGGGGAGACGTCATCTCCTCGGCACGACGGACTTCCGTTTCCCCGGCGCTCGGGACGGGTCATCACTCTCTGAGCAGCCATCAATCCATCATCATCATCATCCACCAATCATATCTCGCAACACGACGAGCAACACAGCAAAATCCATTGTCCATTCCATTCGCCGTAACTCACTCACCGGCCGCGTCATCCCCGGACATGGTGGAGATCTTCAGGAACTCCCGCAGGTGCTTCGGCAGCTTGCCGGACGCGTCCCGCAGCTCCTTGCCGTCGATCAGGAATCTCGCGTTAATCACGTCCCCGACCTCGCAATCCTCCTCCTCCTTCTTCGCCTCTTCAGGATCCACCTCGTCCAGATCGATCCCATACTTGTTCAACCTCTTCCGCGCCTTCTCGATAAACTCCTTCGCCATCGCGCTCATATCCCCGTCATCAGCCTTGCGCCAGTCCTCGTGCGAGCTGATCTTCAAGACCTTGTGGCTCTTCCGTTCCTGCCGCTCCAGCACCTTGTCCACGTACTCGTCGTACATCCGCTGGCGAAACGCTTCCCCGTTCGTCGGCAACGTCGTCGACCTCCTGGTCTCGCGCGACCGAGTGGTCTCCTTTTCATTACTCGACTGTTTTCGTGGATGATCCTCCGTCGTCCCGTTACCAATTGGAATTTCGCAATTGAAGCCACTCTTCTTCCTCTCGGTTCTTCCTTCCTCGGCGGACGAGGAAGTTTTCCGCAGGTGCGTCTGAAATTCCTCGAAAGCCTTTCTCTCCTCCTCCTCCGCCAGGAGAACGTTCTTCAGCTGCTCTTCCAGCAACTCGATGTACCTGAGCCGCTGGACGAAGTACTCCTGCGGCAGGGAGTTTTTCCTGTCGCCGTCGAGTCGCCGCGACGTCTCCGTCTGCAGATTCTTCAGCTTCTCCACGATCTCCACCGCGGCCACCTGCTTCAGCTTGTCGGTCTCCTGGCGCGAGGGTCTTCGCGATGGCTCGAGGTAGCACCTCGGCGGGTTTCGGTCGAAGATGCTCGTCGTGTCGATGCAGGATCTGTCAACGGTCACCGCGCGCTTCGGCAACGGCGGAACCTCCAATCTGTCATCGATCAGGGCCGGGTTCACGTGTCTGCTGGGATCGGTCGTTCTTCGAAGAGGCGGCGTCCTCTTCCCGACGACGTCGCCGCTTCTCGATCTCTCCGAATCGCGAACTGTCGCGACGCCGTTCGTTCCGATGCTAAATCGCGATGTCGTAATCCTAAGCTGATGATCGGTCACGTGACCGCTCTTATCGTCGCCGTCCTCGCCCCTCCTCGTCGCCGCCGGGAATGGCTCGTTGGCGCTTCGGTTATCGGTGACCTTGAGACTTCCCCGACCTGCCGAAGAACCCAAAGCGTCGTTCCCGGTCGTCGTTTTCGTTTCTCCGTTTCGTTCCTCTTTGATGATCTCCAAGAGCCTACAGCTCGAGCTCTCCGTCGTGGTATCTCGAGCAGACGGGGCTTTCAAGGTCGTCGTGTCGTCGTCTTTCCGAATCTGCACTCGATATCGCGGCACGGACACGCATCGGGGTTGATCCTCTCGATAGCTGTAGCGATTCAGGAACTTGCGGTGAAGATCCAACAAGGTGTCCGCGCTGGCGCGCACCCTCGAGGCCTGCTGCGACGGCGACAGGCACACCAGGAGTCTGGGATCCTGGGTGGTGGACAGTGCCCGCCATCGTTCCTCCATCCCGCCGTCCGCGGACTCTGACAACTCAATATTAACCCTAGCCCGGTCTGAAACAACGTTTACAGTGTCGTTAGGCCGAGGCGGCGGCTCGCTCCCGTCCTGGGTTTTCGTTAGTTCGCGTCGTCGAGCATCACTCACTCCATGCAACGCTTTCGGCACGTCGTTCACAAACCTCTGCAGAGTCCGTAGACTCTCGAAGATGTTCAGCCTGGGCGCGGTGATCTCGTCGATCATCTGCGAGCCGAAGGGCATCGATAAGATTCTCCTCACGCAGAGCTCCCGAAGGGACGACGGTCGCTTCGAGACTTCTTCTTCTTCGTCAACGTCCCGAGAGACTTCCTCGTTCAGCGATTCCGCCGACGTTTCATTAGCGCTCTTCAGCAACGTCAGCTTTCGCTTCAAAGAGGAGTCTTCCGAGTTATTCTCCGTCGTTTCGCGAACGAGGTCGGTCAACGAGCGATGCTTCACGGTGTTCAAGGACGCGGTGCTACTGGAAGAGTCGTGTCCTTGAACGTCGAATCCCTCGGGCGAGGGATTTTCGCTCGCCTCGTCGTCGTCGAACGATAAATTCCTAACGTTGCTAAGCCGAGACGCCGAGCTGCGCGTCTCCTCCTCCTCTTCGTGCTTCTCTTCGTGCCTCTCCTCCTCCCACGTCGAATACTTGAAATCGCGCTGGTTAGCGCTCGAGCTCCTCTCGTGTCGTTCGATTATCCTCGAGGTCTCCGACTTCTTCTCGCTCTTCGTGATTCGCTGAAAAACGCTTGACCTCTGCCTCCTCTCCTCTCGCTCGGTTTTGCTCTTCGCGCTCGAATTCCCCATAGCCGAGGAATCCGGTTTAGCGTCCTTCGGCGATCCGTAGGTCGTGGAAGATCCCTTCTTCCGCGAATCTTCGTCCCGGCGCGGAGGAAGACTCCTATGCACCTCCGCGTCACCCTCCTGCCGGCTCGGCGGTGCGCTTCGATCGTGTGTCGCCGCTGCAACAAGCGTCGCCGAGGCCTCTCCTTCCCCGCGACGCGTTATTTCCGTCCCCGTCGCGCCTGCCAACGCGACGCCGAGCGTTCCGACGTCGCGCGAGCTTGACGGATCATCGTCGCGAATACCCGATGACGCGATCGATCGGCCGCTACTTTTCTCGACCTCCCTCTTCGAAACAATGTCCGGCTGATTCAGGGACCTCTCGACGACAGTCGAACTTCCTGAAGAGGAACCTGAAGAAGATGCTGAAGAGTTCCCGGAAATTTTCCTCAACGCGGAAGACCTTTCGCGAGTTTCCGGAAGTTCTGGACGTCGCGGCGACCCGAGTGGCTGATCATGAATGTCAGCGCAGCTCGAGATATAGTCTATTTCAGGTGGCGCCGGTGGTCTCTGAGGCTCGTGGCCGAAACTGGACGATCTTCTAGGTGGCAGAGGCGGAGATCGTTTCGTTTGCGACGGACTCGAGGATGAATCAGCCTCGTTCTCCGTTCTCGACACGTCGGGGGGATAGTTGATCACCGTTTCGACGAAATCGCGTTCCTCCGGCGATTCTCTGGCAAGCGTCTCGTCTTCCGACAATAATTCCTCATCAACGTCCTCCTCTTTATCATTCGCAACGTTTCCAGCGTCTTCTTCCATCTCGATTTTCTCGACCATTAACGTGTCATCTTTCTCGTTCGTTGCTTCATCAATGGATTTGCTCTCTCTTGTCACTCGCGTTCCCGCCAAACTCGACTCGATATTTTTCTCGACCTCGACGTCATCTTCTTCCGTAGTCTCGATCTTAATCTTAACGTCACATTCCAGTTCCTCGGAAGCTCTCTGGATCCTTTCGGGATCTTCCACCGCCTTCTCGGCGGAGTGTCTATCCTCGCGCCGATACTTGCTGATCTCCTCGTTTATGAAATCCCTGATGTGCTGCGCCTCGTCCTCCGACAGCCTCTCGCCTTCCTCCTGGATGATGTCCAGGAAGCTGCGGGCGTACTGCGACGCCGCCGACACCGAGCGCTTCCTCAACTTCCGGCGCGACGACACACTCGATTTTTCCACGCATTTGCTCTCCTCGAGCAAAACGTCACGCGACACGTCTCTCGAGAGAGATCGCCCTTCGTCCTCCGCCGCTTCCTCGGAGAAGCTCGGCAGTTGCAGGCCCTCGATGAAGGTCCGCAGCTTCCTCTCCACGTCCTTGGGCATCACTGAGGCGCACATCGAGGTCGGGGATTCCGTTTCCGGTTTCGAGATCCTCTTCACGAAGTGCTGCTGCTGCCCGACTCGCTCGTTCAGGAACTTGGATTCCTCCGAATTCCTAAAGTTGACCTCCGTATCGCTGTCGTTGACCTCTCGAATCTCCAATCGGCTTCCATTCGCTCGCGAAAATTCCGACCTCCCGTAGCCTCCGGGAAATCGTATCGATTCCACCGGCTCCGATATCGTCACCGTCGTCGTCCGGTCGCCACTTCCGGTCTCCAGGATACCCACCCCAGCGATATGGCCGATCGTCGCCTCCAGAGGGAGACTGCTGACGGTCGTAATCTCGATCGTTCCGAAGGGAGACTCCTTCAGTTCAACCTTCTCGATCCTGCATTTCTCGTCCGGCTGGATTCGATATCGGGGATTCGATGATCCGCCGCCTTCGATAGAGTCGACATTCTCCGAAACGGAATTCTCCGTCCTCTTCGAGTCGACGGTGTCGTCGTCGTCGTCCTCGCCGCCGCGCTCGTTCTTCAAGGTCACCGGTTCCTCGGCTTTCCGCGACGATTCCGCGGCGTTCGCCGGAAGACGCTGAGGGCCCGGTCGGTTGCGCCGGTTCCGGTTCCTGCGGCCGCGGTTGCGGTTCCTGCCACCCTGAGGCATCCCGAAGACGCTGTCCTCCGCGTCGGTCGCGTAATCCGAGGGATGATCGCGATATCCTACGAGGACGTTTTTCGCGAACCTTTTTTTTTCCTCTTTCTCTCTCTCTCTCTATCTATCTATCTATCTTTCTCTGTCTCCTCTCAGGATTCTCCGTAAATATCCCGTCGCGGTCGTTTTACGTAACTTCTCCGAGCTCGGTTTTTCGCCATATGTATACGCGTCTCTCTACTCGGGATTTTTCTCTCTGTCTCTCGCGCGGCTCTTTTATTTTTACGTTTAAAAACGACGGCCCGACTTCCCTCTTCGCGGGAAAATTCAGCGGACGTTTAAGATTTTTTTCAAAGCACTATATGTGAAAAAAAGCTGTTACTGAAAGGTAGAAAGTTCGATCTCTCCCACGAATTTCTATTTGACACATGGATGTCTCGGGACTGAGGCACAGATAAATTTATTAACAAAAATAAATATTTGAGAAATATGTTAAGATTAAAATATTTTAATGGTTTTAAAAAAATTATTTTTTTTATCGTAATTCTTTAACCAGACAGAGTATTTTTTATTATAGATTTTTGAATGCCGCAAGCACATATTTCACCAGCACGTCAAGTTTAATAAAATATAAATAATTTAATATGTAAAAAAAAAATAGTCTTTTTCACGATATTTGATATTTGAGATTTTTTGTAAAAAAGGTTAATGTATTGTTTATCCCCTATAAAATGCATTCGTTTTTATTCGATATTTTATTTTCTACTTCTCATAAAGAGACAGATTTCTCTATGAAAAATAGGCTTGCGTTTTCAACATCCAAAAATCTATAAGAAACATCTTGTTTAGTTTCAAATAATTCTGTAAACTAGTGTAATTTAATAATTCACTCAAATTTAAATAAACTGAAAAATTATTCTTCTTTAGTCGAGAATCTTTGGCAATTGCTGATATTTTAATTCTTAGTTTTATGTTTAATATTTTCGAGAAAATTTGCTACACTGCAACTTTAATATGTAATGTACCCAACTTCTTTTATTTAAAATCCGAGTTTCTTTCCTATTCTCGAAACAATTTGATAAGCTTTTAGGGAGATCGTCTCATCAAACAGTTGCAATCACAAGATGACGCTTGATGAAGAAAAGAAGAGAGAAGAAATCGCGTGTATGTGCAGTGTTTTCAGTGATCATGCAAACAAGCGTGGTCCAATCCAGCATCCCAAGTGTGTGTATATATATATATATATCCCGTCTCTTTTTGTCGATAACGAGGACCCACTTACCTTTCTTAACGTCGCTTCGTTGTTGTTCGCTCGGGCAGCTCTTCAGAGCACCGTTCTGATTGGCGTAGTTCTGCTCGACTTTTGTGTCATCTGAAAGAAATGGTTTCGATGTTACGGTGCGCGAATCTCGGAAAAATTGTCTCGTTCAAAGTTAAAAATTATCCTCGTTTGCATACCGCATAAACTATAATTTAAAAAACAACATATACATATGTATATATTTTTAAATATACAATTATAATACGAATAATTATAAGTAAAATCGAATAAATTTATATAAATAATAAATAAAATAAGAATATAAATTCTAAAAAAGAGAGAAAGATTAAAAACTATTACATTTATCGATTTACGCTCAAACTGAGATTCCTCGACACATCCCGACAGATCTCCGGAAGACGCTAATCTGACAGTCTCTCGCGCACATATATCGATTAGTCGAGAAAAAAAGAGAGTATGTGCGCGTGCACGAGACACGCGCGTTAAATTTAGGCGAGGATCCCGACGACGATCGTGTCGCGTCCGTGTTAAAACGTCAACCACCCGCAAATCATCGCACGGCGCGATGTCGCGACCTGCAGGGTTCGTGAATCGCGATTATGCACTGAGCACACGACGAGTGGACAAGCTCGACTACTCGCGTGAAACGCGCCCGCATTCCCCACCCGAGTCAAGAGTCACGTGTTTTGTCGTGCATCCACATACTTCACACGTTCGATCTAGGTGAATTTGTATGACGCACGCACACAGAGAAAGAAAGAAATTCAATCCCGTCATCGGAATTTCTACGGTACTTTGATCTCAAAATTCTCACTTATTTCGCGATCAAAGATGTTATATAGTGGCGAGGTAGCAAGAGTACATCATTTTCACATCAAATGACATCATTAGACGTCAAAATGTCAGTTTAATGACGTCAGTTTGCTACTTGGGATATAATTTGAAAAGAGTGCGAATCATTCTGCATTTTTTAGATAGCAAGCGTATATCATTTTGCGTCTCGATGACATCATTAAATGTCAAAATTATATCGTTTTGATGTCTATAGACGCCAGTTTGGGTTAGATACCTCAAATAGCAAACTGACGTCATTTTGACGTTTAATGACATCGGTTTGTTACTTAGGATATAGTTTCAATGTGTAAATCATCCTGCACTTTCCAGGTAACAAGGGTACATCATTTTGGCATCTTGATGACGTCATTAAATGTCAAAATGATGTCAGTTCAATATCTAATGACGCCAATTTGGGTTAGATACCTCAAATAGCAAACTGACGTCATTTTGAGGATATAGTTTCGATGTGTAAATCATCCTGCACTTTCCAGGTAACAAGGTTACATCATTTTGGCATCTTGATGACGTCATTAAATGTCAAAATGATGTCAGTTCGATATCTAATGACGCCAATTTGGGTTAGATACCTCAAATAGCAAACTGACGTCATTTTGACGTTTAATGACGTCAATTTGCTACTTGGGATATAATTTGAGTGTGCGAATCATCCTAAACTTTCTAGGTAACAAGCGTACATCATTTTGGCGTCTCGATGGCGTCATTAAATATCAAAATGACGTTATTTTAAATGTCTAATGACGCCAGTTTGGGTTAGATACCCAAGTAGTAAACTGACGTCATTAAATGTCAAAATGACGTATGCTTGCTATCTAGGACGTCATATAAAGGGAATACTCGACAAAATTTTTGTCGCAAAACGTACCTCTTTTTTTATAAGAGAAAGGACGAAGGATATCTACAAAAGAGAGTACAAGTATACATACACACAAAACTGTGTGTGTAGAGATACAATTGTAACGCGCATTAGCACACATATATACACACGTATACACGTCCCCTCTAGAATCCCCTCTGAATTCATGAATAGCGACGCTTCCGAGTTGGACTTCCTTCCGAGCATACAATGCTGGTCGAGCGACTGACTCGCGCACCCATCTATTTTCCACACTTTTCATTGCGTCACGGCACGGACACACGCACACACGTGCGTCGCATGAGATCCGGAAGTGACGGAGTAACTCTTTTTTTTTCGTCGAACGAACGCGCCCCTCGTATTTCAGCGAGCTGACCCGTTTAATTCGGCGACGCTCATCGTAACTCGATCCGGAGCGAAAATAGCTAAAATAAGGAATCCGATGGAACGGAAGCTCCGATGGTACCAGTCGTAAAAAAAACCTACGCTCTGCGCAGATCGGACAGTTGTGACCTTGCGGTTACGCAACGAAAGTCGCTGAGTGCGATCAAATATATCGCATTAATTGCGTAATGCGATCGAAGGAGCTTAGATGCAGGATTAAAGGCTGTCGCAAACGCGATAAAGAGGGATGAACATCAGGGTGACTGCAGACTCTTTTTAGTATTACAAATTACATAATTCCATAATTTAAAAAATAAATAAATTTTATATAGACATATATATAATTTAAAATAAATTATATATGTCTATATAAAATTTATTTTTTTTTAAATTATGGAATTATGTAATTTGTAATACTAAAAAAAGTCTACAGTCACCCTGATGTTCATACTTCTTTATTATTTATTTTAAATTATATATAATTTATAATATATGTATGTGTGATTATATGTATTCTATATACATATAATTATATAGAGAATGTTTCCAAAGTACAAAAAAATTAAAAGGATTTTTTTCGGCTTATTTTATAAAAAAAGGTCGTATAAATATTTTTTCTAAACTACTTTGTTTTCAAAATACAAAATGTCAAAGTTGTAAAATATTGAAAAATATAGAGGATAGGCACGTTGAATTTCAAATCTTTGAAATATCAAATTTGTCCTAAACTACTTTGTTTTCAAAATACAAAATGTCAAAATTGTAAAAAAATAAAAAATATAGAGAATAGGCATATTGAATTTCAAATCTTTGAAATATTAAATTTGTTCTAAACTATTTTGTTTTCAAAATACAAAATGTCAAAGTTGTAAAAAAATGAAAAATATGGAAGATAGGCACATTGAATTTCAAATCTTTGAAATATCAAATAGAATAAAATAGATAGCTTATTGATACACATGATTCAGCTTCTACAGTTTTTAATTTAACTTGAAAATGGTTCATCGTTTCAAAAAAATCAAGAGGCAATTTTTGTAGAGTTTAAGTTAAGATTTTTTTTTTAATTATTAAACTTGAAAAAAACAATGGTGTACATTTTTCATTAAAAAAACCTTAATATATTTACGCCCGACCCTGGTAGACCTAAAAATGTTTCGTCGGTACTGGAAAAGGGTTCTCAATATTACATATACGTGATATTTGAATTTGAATAATTTGAATAAAATTTGAAAATTGAAATAAATTATCATTAAACATCTTTGATATTTTGTATTTTGAAGACGAAGCAGAATATATGACTTTTTCTTCATAAAAATAAGCCAAGGATGAATATCCTTCAAATTTTTTGTACTTATTTATAGAAAATACCCTGTGTATTTGATTATACATATAATTACACATATTATTACTATTATATATTCTCTCTTTCCCAGACTTTATGTTTCGACCATAAAAATAAATACAAGCCCCGGACCTTTTTAATTTACAGTCGCGTTATTCCAAAAAAAAAAAAATAATAATAATAAAAACTGCACGACGGGCTTCACGGTATAAATTACATGACGGATTTTTCCCTGGGGAAAAATTAGAAAGGAGACACGCGCATTTATAGCGATCCGGTACCGGGACCCCATGCTCGCCATGGGCGCGTTAATACGCACGATGGGTGCGTCTCGTCATGCACCGAAGGTGCCAAGCCCACGTTTCCGCGATCCGACGTCTTCCATCTTCGTCTCCGGATGGTCTCTCCTGCCCTACCCTCTTGCGCCCTTCGTGTCGGGGATTTCCTTCGATCCGATCGTCGCTCATCGCTTGCGCAATCTCACGACGTCGCGGCGTGACATATTTTATTGCCTGGACGATTCTGTCCGTTGCATAATCGATCGTCACGCATCGCGTAGATTCGACGGATCTAAGAGCCCGCGCCCTCGTATCTGATTTTTACATGCAACGCGATTTCCGTGAAAAATCGCGGAGGTTTGCCAATGCGTCACTTTTAATCGGAATTTTCATTATTTTTTCATAAATGTAAAAAAAATTAAAATGGCAAAATAAAAAAAAAATAAATTGTAAAAATTAAGAAAGGACACAAAATGAAAAACTGAGAAATTTTTATTTTCTCCCTCTCCTAGAAAAAATCCCGAGGCCATAAATGTAAATGATATAATTTCTTATACATATATACATATAAAAGGCAATAAGAGCTAATTAAGTTCTGTTTTATTTGTGGAAAAAAATCCGGAGAGATCCGTTTCGCGACAATTACATTAAATGACGATTCGAGGAATAGAATATATAAAAATGCTCATGCTTTTAAAAAATGCGTTGATTTCGTTTTTTATAAAAATATCTTGACGTAGTTTTATGCGAATAACTCTGTTTCTTTATAGTTTTAGTATATTGACAGTTATGAATAATTTATTGTTAATTTCTATTAATTTTTAATTTTAAATGATGCGCTGAAGAAGGTTGAAAAAGGCAACCGAAACGTTCGAACTTTTTTGTCTAATATTTTATGTTAAAAAATTTTTTTCCACAAATAAATATTAATAACAGAACTTAATTAGCTCTTATTGCCTTTTATATGTATATTAATTTTTAAAGAGCTGTTACAAATTATATTATTTTCTTATAATAAATAAAAAATCACAAATTATACTTTCTCTGATATCAACTGAATTTCATCATTTGACAGGATTGATTCAACTTTTTATTCTATTAATTGACTGTTTAATGTAATTAAGGCGAGCACTTTTTTACATTTTCCAAGTACGCGAACAAACTCTGTTCTAAATATCTGGCGTGCGACTTGTTCGCGATAAAGAAACAATTTCCGTTCGAACAAACCCGCTCAACAAACGGAGATTGCTATTTCCGGTGACGCATTGTTCGATCGAGACTGCGATTGCGAATTTTGCGACGTAAATCGAAAACCATCGTTTCGATCGACCGTAATATCGATAAATATCGAACACGAAAGACTGTCGCGAAGAAATTATTACGATAATTTTGTCATTCATTTCGATAAATATTAAAATAAATCGTATAAGAACATAATAGAAACACCAATAAAAATACAAAGAATTGCTCATTATGTAAAATTTTCATTATTTTAAAAAATAT
This sequence comes from Nylanderia fulva, assembly GCF_048542155.1. Lineage (NCBI taxonomy): Eukaryota > Metazoa > Arthropoda > Insecta > Hymenoptera > Formicidae > Nylanderia > Nylanderia fulva. The sequence goes on along the minus strand of NW_028189443.1, from coordinate 286,334 downwards.
TTTAAAAAATTTCTATTTTTTAAATTATATTTTTTCATAGAAATATAATTCTAAAATGATATAATAAAATATATAATATTATATGCAAAATTTTCATTATTTTAAAAAATTTCTATTTTTTAAATTATATTTTTTCATAGAAATATAATTCTAAAATGATATAATAAAATATATAATATTATATGCAAAATTTTCATTATTTTAAAAAATATTTTAAAAAATTTCTATTTTTTAAATTATATTTTTTCATAGAAATATAATTCTAAAATGATATAATAAAATATTATATATTTTATTATAATAAAATTATATTTATCAACAATATAATAACCATTTGATTTCAACTGACAGCGTCAACGTGATGCTTATAACTCTAGTACATCCTTCCTATTTAAAGAATCGGATGACCCTCAAAAAGCGAACGTAATGACGCGTTACTAATTGCACCGTCTCGTTCGTTGCGGCAAGAACGGCCTATAAGCACGATCAAATTTCAGCGACAAGAAGCGCACTGTTGATGTCAACGCGAAATTGGATTGATGCGAGAGAGAAACTTGGATTCCAACCGCACAACACGTTCGTTAAGTTCGTAATTCAATTATTAGCAGCATTTTTTGCCCACATTCGCCGCAAAGTTTCCGATACTTCGATAAATGTACTTTATCTAAACAATGTTTATTCGTAAAAAAATTCATGAGAATTTTTTTATGAATATTTTGCTGTTCCCTTCAAATGTATAAAACTCCATGTTCTCTTATCAGTGTTTGCTGTTATCTAAATAAAATTATATAAATGATCATCTAGAATCTAGATGAAATTTAGGCATCATCTTATTTTTATATAATAATAAAAATATGTATTATCTATAGCTACATCTTACAATTAGATAAAAAAAGTCTTTACTAAATTATTTTTATTAAATTAATTTGATTTAGAGTCATAGTACATAAAAATACTTAAGTAATAAAACTTAAGCAGTAAGTGATAAAAATTTATAAATAAAAATATTAATATATTTTTATATATACCTTTTATAATTTATATTTTTTTATAACTGTGTTTACATAAGCGGTCTTAAAATTAATATTATCTGAAAATTATCTAGATGAATCGCTATATAATTTTATCTAGATAACAAAATCATCTTCATCTTATCTAAGATAAATTTACATATTTTTACCTCATCTTTATCTAGCTAATTTTAAAACCATCTAAGTACAACACTGTCCCTAATCGACTTTGATCATTACCTAGATCCATTTAAAACAAAATTATCTTCATTTTTTTAAGATGAATTTAAATATTTTATCTAGCTAATTTTAAAATCATCAATAACAATAAACACTACACTGACTGTAATCGACTCTGATCGTTACCTATATAGATATATTTCAAACAAAATCATCTTCATCTTATCTAAGATAAATTTACATATTTTTACATATTATCATCTTTATCTAGCTAATTTTAAAATCATCTAAGCACAACACTGTCCCTAATCGACTTTGATCACTACCTAGACTAATTTAAAACAAAATCATCATTTGTTCTGAACAAAATTTACATATTTTTACCTCATCTTTATCCAGCTAATTTTAAAATCATCTAAGCACAACATTAACCCTAATCGACTTGGATCGTTACCTACCGTTTCCTGTTTCGACATCAAACCCGTTCGAACTCTCGCCCGGCGGTCTGTCTCGACAAAAGTCCAAGCCCACCTTCTCCTCCTCCTTCGTGATCTCCGTCTTAACACGATTACTCGATCCCACCCCTTCGTAGTCTCCGTCCCCGAGTCTCAACCCTTCCCCGTGTTCGACAGCTGTTTCCTCGTCCTTGAAGCGAACCGTCTTGTTCTCGCGCGTCGCGAGAAACACCTGTTCACCCTGTCGGTTCTTCAAAATCGGCGCTCTAACAAACAGATCCAGCATCGTGCGCTCGATCTTCACATGCTCCTTCACGATCCGGTCCAGCGCGTCCGCGTACGATCTCTCGGAGATGTACGAGACAACGTCGTTTTCGCGAGTCAGGCTCTGATTCGAGCGAAATCCGTCGAGAGAGCTCCGCAACATCGGGGATCCGCTCGTCCAGGGTCCCTCGGGGATCGCCACCGTGTTCATCCGCCTGAAATCCAGGCTATTCAGCTTGTTCTCGAAGTTCTGCCGGGTCTCTGTGTTGCGAAAACACGGCGGCGGATCGATGAGGAACTTGAGCGCCTCCAGGTGCTCGTAATATTCACGCTCGAGCTCGCCAGCCCTTCTTCCGGCAGCCCGGTTGGCTCCCTTCCGTCCGGTGTCGTTGACTCGGGACGTATCTACGTTCGCGGGAATCTTCCTCTTCCTCAAGTGGACGCCGTTCAGCGTCCTCGGGATTCCCACGACCCGTCTTGACGATTCGTCGTTTCTGAGCAGCTTCTTCGGACGCTTGTTCCGACGTTTCCACGAAGCGCCGAAGCTGCGCATCGCGGTCAGAAATTGGATTCTTCGGGTATTGGAGGCTGACGAAGAGGACTCCAGGTGATGACGATGATGACGAGCGGAAGGACGTTTCGTCATCACCAGAGGATCCGTTGTCTCGTTGCAGCCTCGCCATCGTCGCCGATTGAACGTCATCAGACATTGAGCGCAATCGAAGAATTTCATCTTCTTTGAGGGATGGATCTTGTTCGATTTTATTTAATTTCTTTTTCCTGTGTAGCTCTATTCGATTCAGCTTCATGTAGTTCGAGCTCTTGTTCGAAACTCATTAATTGCACTGTTTAATCAAAAATGATTTTTTTCGAACACCAGAACAAGTCGTTTTTTTTATAGTTGTTTGGATGCTGAATACGAATCCGGTTTCCAAATTGCTCCATCATGTCACAATTTTGAAAAATTTTTAATTAAAGTTACAAAAAGGGATTTTCACGAATTTTGTCATATTATAACTCCAATATATAACGTACTAGAGAAATTTGATTGCTATAAAAATAAGGTATGTTGTTAGAATTTTTAATCCTTTAGAGGAATTTTTGGTGTCAGTTATGGTTAATAAGATATCTATGGTTAAATATGAGTTGTAACTTACAATTAAGTCATTGATGATTTACTAAATAGCTTTTAAGAATATTTTAGGTCATTAAAAACGAATTCAATTCCACCATTTTGAATTTGACAATTTTGACACTGAATTCGTATTCAATAACCTGAAAACTTTTAAGATTAAATAAACGCATAATTGAAATATATTTATATTCTACTTAACTTCCGCAATATATCGCATTTAACCATGAATATCCATAACCGACATCAAAAATTCCTATTAAGGGTTGAAAGTCCTAACAATATACTTTATTTTGATTGCAACAAGTCTTCTCTAACATGCTCGTCACGTATTGTAAAAAAATTCAGCATTTGTTCCCCTTTTGAATAAACATAAAAATTTATTTGCATATTTAATATAAAAAATGAAAATGACAAAGTAACAAAAAAATAAATTTAAAAAATTAAAAAACAAAAAAATTGATTATGTCCTCTTCTGAAAAAAATCCTGCGGACGCTTACGGCTGTAATATAAAACAAAGTTCGCGAAAAAGGCTCTTTTTTGCAACTCTAACTAAAAATTTCTCAAAGTTGTGACGTGATGGAATAATTTGGAAACCAAATTCATAATCAGCATCCAAAAAAAGCTATAGGAAACGACTAGTTTCTTTCGAATAATTTTTTTTTTTCGTCGAACAGTGTTATCATTGATCCCACTGCAGCCTCATCGTTGAATTTACTTTCGTGATTTGTCCCGCAACAAATTTATCGCCGCGATGCCCTTTCCTTCGTCATCATTACGCAACCGCGTGCAGCTTCATTAAACGACGATTCGCGACTATTGTACCGTCGGATAATGCGCGTATTGTTGACGATCGCGTCATTCGCCATCGTCAGTCCCCTGTTGTGTTGCATTTCCTGATTGAACACTCATCGGCGTTGCCATTTATGTTAACTCCAACATTCGCTCGATCGTTGTCAATCAAGCGACAAGCTCGACGAAAAAATAATTACGTGCACGATAAATGATGTCGTCGGTCGATCACATAATCGTCCACGGTTTCTTGCACCATTTCATTAAATTTTATTACGCCGCGCCGAACTGAAAAATTGCTATACAATATTCACGCACTTCATTATGACTTTCGTTATATTTTCTTTTTTTTTTTTTTTTTAATTTACAATACGAGATCAATTTTCGACCGTATCCGAAAATTCTTAATTTCACCCTATTTTTGAAAGGAACGACGCAACGCGGTTCGAAGTTCGATTACTCGGCGCGGCGCGCTCTTCAAGGCGTTCCCTGATACTGAACGGGAAGGTGGGTCTCGCAGGCCTGGAAAAGGCAGACGAGGAGACGAAGAGGGTCGCCTCTTCGCGATGCTAGGGCCTTCTCGGAGAGCCGAGGGTGCGCCGGCCACGGAATTGCCGGCGTGTCGTTGTGTCGCAGGTGTACCCGCTCGTAGATGAGAGCGTACATGCGAGCTCGGGACAGGTGTGTCGCGTGTGCGTGAGACACGCACATGTACGCGCCAAGCGAAGCGTGGGTATGTGCCGTCTGGATGTGCACTGTACCGCGACGACAAGCGGGCAATTTGGAGAAAAGAGCCGGTAATATAATGGCCAGAGCGGTGGGATGACGATCCGTCGCCGTGTGTATTTATGGTCAACGTACACGTCATACTGCTGCACTTATTAGGTTAGAGTACGATCCAAACTGGGCGGCCAATTAGCGGCGATTAATCAACAACAGCCTTCGACGAGATTAATCTCTCGAGATAATCTTCGAGATTTTTTTTTCAATTTAAAATAAAGTCCCGGTTTGATGTTTCATACTTATCCCAAACAAACTGACGTTATTAAATGTCAAAATGACGTCATCGAGATGTCAAAATGATGTACGCTTGCTACTTCGAAAGTGCAAGATGATTTGCATATCAAAACTATATCCCAAGTAGCAAACCGACGTCATTAAACGTCAAAGTGACATTATTTTGATTTTGGATTGCTCCTAGCTCCTCGCTGACCATGTTGGAATTATGACGTCAGAGGCGAGAAAATACACGCTGAAAATTCTTACGTGTCATTTTTAGATAAAAAGATATTTTGATAAAACGTAAATTCAAAACTTTTTTCCTTTAACAATCAATCAACAACCGTAAAATAATTGTAATCAGACTTTGTCATGCGAAATAACTGCGTATGTGCAAAGACCAGGCGGATTGGGCCTCATATTACAGTCATTTTATTGTAGCTGTTGATTGATTATAAAGGGAAAAGAATTTTAAAAATATACTAGAGCCATCTGAAGTAATTTTTCATCAAAATATCTTTTTATCTAAAATGAACACGCAAGAATTTTTAGCGTCTGCTTTCTCGCCTCTGACATCACAATCCAACATGGCCGCGGCGAGGCTCCAGGAGCCTTATGTGTCGCAAAATCTTGGGTTGATAAAAAAATGTGTCTATCCATTCGATGTTTTTCTTACAAGAAAAAAAATTACTAAAGCATGAATGAATAGCCGCGCACGGAAGGTCGACTTGATTAATTCGGCCAGCCTAAAGCTGTCACCGAGGCTAACTTCTATCGCTGTCGCGCATAAAGGAACAGGCCGCCATTGTCCGCCATTGAGATCATCGGAGATAATTAAACTACGCTCATTGTATACGCTCAGTTAACTGGCAGGATTATTGTGCTCGACCAAGCACCGGTAGTCATGCGTGGGTAATTTCTAGGTCCTGCGGCGAAACGCGACAACCGGACATAAGCGCAACAAATGAGAGTATCGAATCGTGCGTATAGACCGAGAATTCATAAATTGTTAAAAGTGTCGACGCGATAATCATCCTTGCCGACGAGTCGATCGCTCTAACTATGTTATCTTTTCCCTCCCTTCAAACTATACCAAAATTACTAGCATCCTCCCTCGCAATCACGGTCGCGTAAAATACGTCGAGTTAGGCGCGTTAAAAATTAATTGGAAAGCGACGATAGGGCTCTCAATAAGCCCGATGTTTGATAACGCGCGAGATTAATCGGGAATCGATAACGAACCCGGTTCCTCAAATTCGCTTGCGATTAATTGGAAATTCGCTCGTATATAACTTCAACATTATACGTATATTTAATTAATCGCAGGCCGCATTCGACGCGTTCGGCAAAAGTTTTTCTAACGAACTCTGTTAATTATTAATTATCGGATATACACGATACGTCTATTTCGGTCGTTTTACATACGTGAGTATTTTACGTATTTTTATTTTTATCTAACAATAAGATACAACATAAAAAATAATAATAATTGATTATAAAGGGAAAATAATTTTAAAAATATACTAGAGCCATCTGAAGTAATTTTTCATCAAAATATCTTTTTATCTAAAAATGGCATCTAAAATTTTATCTAAAAATACGCAAAAATTTTGACCCAGGTAGCAAACGTACGTCATTTTGACGTCAAATAACGTTACTAGACATCAAAGTAATGTCATTTTGACATCTAATCACGTCAGTTTGCTACTTGAGGATTTTTATATAGGAAGACAGCATTGAAACTTACTGGCAACGTTCTTTTCCGCTTCCGACCGTGTGCGCGTTGTCGTTGTGGTCCTTGTGGTGATTTCTGCGGCGAAGAAATGACAGAAATGATTTGATTGGCTTTCGTTTCATACCGACATTGATAGGTTTTTGCGGGAAATACTTACTGTTCTGAATCTCGGTCGTGGTATTCTCCTGCAAACTGCTCTTGTAGATCCTCCTCTTTGGCGAGCCGATATTTTCCCTGCGACGAAAAAGGAAAATAAATACCAGAGAATAAAACTTCCGATTGAAGTAGAATCGAGCGTTTAATCTTGCTATTTCGCAAAGAGTCTTATACTGTCTTAAAGAAAAACGACTCACTGATTGAGACCGAGCTTTAACTGCTCCCCGGAATTACGTAGCAAAGCGTGCGCCTCGCTGTTGGTCAGATCTCGAGTGCTCCTTCCATTAATGTTACTAATCAGATCACCCTCTCTCACTCCCTGCTGAGATGCCTTGCTTCCCGGATTTACCTGCAGCAGACAAAATACAAAAAATAGGTCAAAAAAATCCGGCAATTTTATTTGTATTTAGAGTTTTATCCGTATTTGACGATCTCTGCGAGATCGTTAGAAGTAAAATAATGCGATTTCGGTTGATACGAAAGGAGTAAATCAACGAGCGAATTATCAGAACAAGAGAATGATTGAGAACCACTGCGGCGATCCCTCGATGCGCCTGGAGGTAGGCAACTTCCCAGACGTCGACACGCGACGTTGTCTGAAAGCGGCCGTGCAGGCGAAGTCACGACAAATTGCCACGCGATATGGAATCGAAATACGATGAAATATACGACGATATGTTTCACAAGTCGATAATTGAGCAGTGATTAAGTGCCGTAGAGCAAGAGTATATTTAGATATATTATACATGCGTATAATTTATAAATAATATATTATATATTAAAATATATCATACACATATAATAATATTAATTTTAATTTATTATATATATATTATATAATATATTATATATATTATTTCATATATTTATATATATTATATTATATATTTTATTATATATTATAGATATGTTATATATAATTATAAAATGTAATATATATGTATAAGATTATTTAAATTATTGTATAATATATTCACACACAGTGTTGTGCTTGGATGATTTTATTTTAAATATACCTGGATAAAAAAATATAAAATTGTATGAGGATTCATCATCTGGATAACTTCCAGATAATATTATTTTTAAAGTCGTTTGTAAACATAGTTATAAATAAAAAAATATAAATTATAAAAGTAATAATAAAAATCTATTCAAATTACTTTTATTTATTTTTATCGCATATTGCTTAAGTCCTACTGCTTAAGTATTTTTATGTATTATGGCCCTAAATGAAACATCTGAATCTGAACATTATTCTAGATAATTTAGTAAAGATAACATTTTTTTCATTTAAGATATAGATAGGTATAGATAATATAGGTATAGATAATATAGGTATAGATAATTTTTATTATCTAAAAATAAAGATATCATCTAAAGATCTAAAGATAAGATAACGCCAAAACTTCATCCTGAATATATTATATTTACCCATACAGCACAAAATATTATAAATGTTTTCAAAAAATATTTCTAAATAATTCTATAAAATATTGCATAAAAACATTTTAAAATAGTTTTAGGAATATTTTGAAATGATTTAAAAACTTTTTGTGATAACATTTTTTAGAATATTTTTAAAAACTTAAAAATATTTTTAAAAATGTTCTTTATCGCTCAGATAATATTATCTTAAATATTTGATACATATTTTTAAAATATTAGTTTAAATCTATATTCAAAAATATTTCTGATATTTTTTACACATGAAAAAGCGGACATAGAAACATTTTAAAAATATTTTCAAGAATTATTTTATCTGTTAAAAAGTATTTTTAAAAAATTTTTAAATATTTTGTACTATATCGGTATATATTTAATAATACATTATAATATTATATATATATGTGTGTGTGTGTGTATGCTTGTTCGATAATTGATTATATCACAAAGGTATTCAATTATACCATATTTACTATATCCGATATTGAAAAAATCCAGAAAGAATGGCGTCTCTCCGCGGAAAAATGCTCTGGCGCAATGGCAAATATTGAACAAGCGAATGCACGTACAGCATAAATAAATCCCGAGATAAATTCCTAGGAAAAATTAACTTTCCTTTCTTCGACGACGCCTCCTCTCCGCGAGATTTAAATCACAGACGCTTAAGATTCTCACCGTGTCTTCGCGCTTCCGTTGGCCGGATGCTACTCGGAACTTCAACATCCCAACGTGCTCCTCCGTTCAATCGCTGACAGAATGCAACCGCAAAACGTACCGGGCGAAGACAGATTTATCCCAATCCCCTGCTTCTGCTTTGTCACCGAAAAAAAAAAATTGCTGCTTTTGTCGCCGCGAATTTTGGACGTCCGACTCTTTTTTTCACGACACGTGCGTACAATGTTATTGTTTATTGCTTCGTAAACACCCACATGTTATCCTTTCAATGTTATATTATTGTCTTTTCAATTTTATATTGTTGTCCTTTCAATTTTATATTGTTTGGAATGCACCTTTATTTATCAATAGATTAACCCTCCTGTCGATGAACGAATGGGTACCAAATACCTATGGGTACCAAAGCAACTTCAAATGTTGAAAATGTATTGGAAATTTTTCTCCGCCCAAAATAAAATACAAAGGGCTTTTGTATTCGGAAAAAATAACGGGAAAGAATGTTCGATGCCCAGCGGCTGCTAGAAAAAAATTGTCTCAGTGCACAATGTGTCGAAAACACACAATTCGTACGCTGTTGGTACCCCATTTATTCATGAAGTGATGAAAAATTACGCATCGACGGAAGGGTTAATTATTACAGAAGCGTTCTCTATATTTCCCAAATCCGCTTCAATCGACACGTTATTATTATTCGTGCAACAAATCGTGCAGAATCGGACGGAAGACGCGACCAGGTGGAAGCTAGGAGCGACGTTGTTAGACGCCTCGGAGGAGAAACGAATACTGAAGCTCGTCTCCTGGACAGGATGCATCTACGACGTTGGACCGCCGTCGCACCGGCGCCAGACTTTTCGACTACGGCGGAACAACAGAGGAACTTTTCCGACTGACCTTCCTTGCGGATGTTGTTTGGATTTCGAGAGAAATGGAAAAGGAGGAGGGACGGATGTAACGACGAAATATAACGATTCGAGCGAGAGATTCAATTTTGTTTACGCAACTTGAACTGGCTTCCGGCCAAGCCGCACTGTTTCGCGCATTTTATCTCGATTAAAAATGCGTCATTTATTTATTGTAGCTGAATTTATGTACAGCTTGTTTCTAAATAAGTGCGAAAAATTTTAGGGGATGATTCTGCGTCAAAATTTAATTTTTTTTTCTCAAATTTTACAAATAAATTTGGTGGATATTTTTCATTTATAAAATAATATTTTGTAATCTTCTCATATCGTCATAAGGATAAGATAACAACCCTTATTAGTAGAACGTTTTAACGGAACCGAAATGCAATTATTTAAAAATATGCGTTAAAATGCTCGATTCTTTTAAAAACTCTTATTTCTTTTATTTTTTTCGTAAAATCAATAATTTTCAAAAAAATAATCTAATTTTTATCTCCCCTTTTAAAGGAGTACATATTTATATGAAAAACCTCCTTTAATTTTCGACAAAAAATCATCTTTTAAAATTGTTCGCACATATTTAGAATTATCCTATATATACAATTCTTCTTTTTTTCAATATATAATATCCTTTATTTCTACTATGTTCATTTAATATTTTTTATTTATATTTAAAATAAAAATTTAAATGAGCTATTATGTATGTAGATAATATCACCTAAATATTATCTTTTACTATAAATTAACCGAGACTATTTCGGGGTGAGAAAAGTTTTTGTTGTTGGAAGATTTTATTGTTTCGTCAATTATTAGTATCATCCTCTTATCGCGGTACGAAGATTAAAAAAGGATTCTTTTTACTAATAGAAAATATCCATCAAATTTCATTTTTTTCCTTGTCCAAAATATGAGAAAAAAAATAAAAACCTAATTTTTACCTCCCTCTTTGAAAAAAAATGTAACTCTTCAGGGAGAAATAAAGAAACTCCCCTTAATTTTCGACAAGAATCATCTAAAATTTTTTGCATTTATTTAGATACACAACCTGTATATATCCTATCTATATAAGAACACGCATATAATTTGATCTCTTTATTTAAAAAAAATTTCCATAAAAATCGTAATAAATGGTAATTTATATTTGTATATTTATATGAATAATTGATTATTTATATGAAAAACTTCCCTCAATTTTCGACAAAGAATCATCTCCTAAAATTCTTTGGGTTACATTCGTGCGAATTAAAATTGACGAAAAATAAATTTTCGTGTCTCGATTATTTATACATCCACGACGCGAGTAATAATTATGCAAGTTATACCGAGACAGAAAGCTAAATTATCGATAGGCGAGCGAGAGCGAGCGGCCACGCTCAAAGTGAAACAGGCGGACGAATGTTGAACTAGCTAGCAGACGAAATTCCGCGCTTTACGCTTCGCGCATAAAATCTCTCAAACTTTTAACTATGCGCGACACGACTTTCCAAGTGCATCGACAAAACTTGGAACGCTCTCTGCTTCATTACCAGCCAATGCGAGCTATTTTCGCGGCTAAAGAACTTTCCGAGAGCTATTCGCGACAACATCCCAGAGTCGTTGTCTCTTCTAAGTTCTAAATTATTAAATTCTACATAAATGAATAAAATCCTAATGGACAATTCTATCATTCAAACATTTCAAATTAACTCGTTTTTGATAAACTAATGTAAATCTTGGTGTGATATATTAATAGATCTGTTCTTTTCAGCTGAACTGACTACACTAATTTAGAGGTTATTTTTTTCCTTCCAATGTCGAACAAAAAAAAACAACCTCTGAACTAGTGTATCCAGTTCAGCTGAAAAGAACAGACCTAATATCTCAATTTAATTAAATTTTTCCAGACAGAATATACTATTTTCGAGATGTCTATTTTACGATCAAGTGTCGTCCGATTTTAATGACTCTTCAATCATCGCGCGGCGAGTTAAGGGAAACCGCAAAAACGATTGGCGAAAGCGACGAAGGAAATTGCTTTCCGACTACGCGAGATAATAACATCCACGGGGAGGAAATGCGATGGTGAAAAGCGAGGAAAAACCGGACAAGATGATGTAAGACCAGTCAAGGATCATTGTAATCAATCTCGCAAAATATAAGCGATCGTAAGATTATACAAAGACACACTTTACCAAACATTCGTACAATTTGTTCCACTATCTTAAAATCAACAAATGAAAAACAAAATTTATTGAATTCTAATAAATATTTATTTCAATACTGCTTAATAAATCATTTATTTGATATAAAAAAATTCTTTTCAAAACATCGGTAGGATTTTTTCCAGAGAAAGTGCATAATTAAAATTTTTTCTTTTTAACCCTCAGATTTTTTCGAAATTTTAGAAGATCACTTTTCATTTTTTCTCAAATATCTCGAGTCGTAGAAATCTGGTGACATTTGTACCGATATATTCTTTTTTCTTACTATCTGGCGTATCGATTGAAAAAAAATACTTCAAAATAGCTTCATTAGATCCAGAAATATAAACAAAAGAAGATTCTGGGTTACTCTAACCCATGAGTAATAAAATAGGGTGGCCAAAAATGAGTAGTAACTGAGGGTTAAATTTAATTTTTGTTTATTGTTTTCAAAAGTAGAGCAAATGCTTAATTTTTTACTGATTCCCAGGGGAGCAAATTTCCCCACTGCAGACGCCCCTATATTCAAAACAAATAAATATTTATTTGTTTCAAATAAATAATTCATTAGGCATCAGTATTGAAATAAATATTTATTAATTTAATTATTTTTTTTCAGCGAAGAAAGAAAAAATTCGATCTTGGAAGATCTTAAAGAAGAGTCTTGAGTCTCTTGACGTTTAATTCTTGCAATTTTCACATCTCTTTGAAAGAAAAATAATAAAAGCGTAACGAGAGTTATTCTTCTATATCTTTGAGGCTTCCTCGAATCAATTTAGAGTCGATTTTTCCACGTCAACGGTAATTTTCGGTCGTCAAACTCTTCTTCCCCTCCGTAATTCTCATCCTTTCCTCGAGGAAGTGCTTCGTATTTTTGATTATACAACATTGTATCGGCGCGATCCGAGGCGATTTATATCTCGCGCGGCAATCATGCGACGCGGCAGACCGAAAAATTGAATATTCTCGAATGCGTTCGATGCACGAGTATCGTGAAAGCACTCCCGTATATATTTTCTCGACCCGTTACGCGATCCTTACATAATTGCGAGAAACAAATCGACATAACGGTGACAAAAACCGCCGGAGAACTTCCGTCTATCGAGTCAGTCATCCGCGCCAAAGTGTCTCATCTTTTCACAAATATATATATATATGTATATATATATATATATAGAAAATTAAATATATATATATATATATATATATATATATATATATATATAAAAGAAACTACTGTCAAATTTCAAAAATTTAAAACCTGCAGACCTGTGTTATCAAAGAAAAAAAATTGTAAATAAATAAAAAAAGAAATATTAAAAAAAAATATATATATATATATAATTTTTTTTTATATTTCTTCTTTTATTTATTTACTATATGTATATATATATATATATATATATATATATATATTTATATATATATATATTTTTTGAATTTTTGAAATTTGACAGTAGTTTCTTATGTAATTCCGTGCGCTGAATCCGAATCTGACCTCAAAATTTGCCCAGCATATTAAATTTTCGAGATAAAGAAAGTTAAATGTACCAAAAATGACGAATTTGGCCAACACGTTCAAAATCAGGACATAAAATGTTGTTAAACCGTCTTTAAAATGTTTTTTTAAATATTACATCATAAGATGCAATGTTTGTTATTATCTAAATAAAATTATATAGATGAAAAATTTTGGCATTATCTTATCTTTATATAGATAATAAAAATATGTATTATCTATATCTGTGTATCTTATTGTTAGATGAAAAAGTGTTACCTTTGATAAATTATGTAGAATAATGTTCAGATAATTTGATTTACATATTAAGTAGCACAACTTACGCAGTAAGCAATAGAAACTTACAAATAAAAATATATTAATATAAAAATATATTAATGTAAATATATTTTTATATTCCTTTTATAATTTACATTTTTTTATAACTGTGTTTACATGAGCGGTCTTAAAAATAATATTATCTATAGAAGTTATCTATATAAATCGTTATATATAATTTTATCTTTTATATATAGATATATTTAAAACAAAATTATCTTTATCTTATCTAAGATAAATTTACATATTATCTAATTAAATTTAAAAATCATCTAAGCACAACACTGATAACAAGATACATACATATATCATACAAATCTGCAGCATTCAATACCCAATAACTCAAAATTAAAAAATCCCAATACTCTAAAACCCAAACACGATAAGCTCAAAATAAGGTATGTGTAATTTTAACATCTTTAAAGTCACATATATATCAGAAATAAAATATCTTTCGAAAGCGAAAGTTGATTTTAAAAGAGAAAAGTACTAGTACTACGCAATAACGTTATTAGAAACAATTCAAAAAATTGGATATTCATAAAATAAATGCATAAAGTTGGCCAAAATCGTCAATTTTGACATCTCCTCATTTATCTCAGAAACTTGATGGGCAAATTCTAAAATCAGTTTCATCGTACAAAATTACTCACGAAACTACTTCATTTATTCAAACGTGTTTTAATCCTTTATTATATTTAAGCCTGTGTAATTATTTAAAAATTAAAAATCAATCAAAATGTATTTCAGTAAATGTATCGCAAATTTATTTGTACTTTAAAAGAAAAATTGTTACGGGAGAGAAAAATAATTTTCTCTCGAAAAATAATGTTCTCCCGCTTCTGAAAGCCCTTGGGCTGCCTATTGAGCGAAGAAAGGCATGACGACTTCGTGCCGGCTTTAATTGACGGAGCCAATTCGCGCCCATTATGTGATTATCGCGCAATAAGGCGGCACGTTACGTACAAAAGACATCGTCGAAACCGAGAAATTGCCATTCGTCGAGGATCGTTAACGATCTCTCCACTCGGGGCGGCGTGTAAAGAGCTTCGCTACCGAATAAGACGTGAAATTTCACGCTGCGATCGATTACAAAGAACGAGTACCTATATGCATCGAGAGACGATAAATAAATATATATATATATATATATATATATATATATAATATATTTCGGCGACGAGTGCAAAGTTTCCCGTTATTTCCGGAAAAACTTGCTAGATATAAGCAATATTGTGCTTAAATAATTTTTAAATTATCTTATAAAAAGATAAGAACACACATAGAAAATATATAAATTCATCATAGATAAGATACAGATGATTTTGTCTTAAATGCTTACTACTTAATTTTTCATGTGCATTTTTATGTATATATTTATGTGCTATGACACTAAATCAAATCTGAACATTAGTTTAGATAATTTAATAAAGATAAGACTTTTACATTTTATTATTTATATGAACATAAGATGACGTCAGAATTTTATCTAGATGATCTATATAATTTTATTTAGATAACAGGAAACACTGAATATAAGTCACGAAGGTATTCTCTGCTCGGAGGATCTAAAATGGAAATGAAAGATTTTCCATTTATAACAAAAATAAAAATTTTTTAATCACTGCACGCGATGAAATATAAAACCCCTAGAGGATTCGAATTCGCGGTTCCATAATTTTTCACATGGGGAAAAATTTTTATTCTCTTTCGGGATTTTCAAACGCAAATACACGCACACACCTCGTCCAAAAAATATGTACGTCGAATAACGTTAATTCAGATATTGAGAATCGTGTAAATATTTTACGATCAATTTAACGGGGAACTGATGTCTCGACGTGTCTTTTTGCCATATCTACGAATGCATAAGAACGCGTAACAAGTCGAAGGGATTTTCAAGTAGTCGACACTCTCGAGCTACGTGAGCAGAATGCGATGATGCCTTCCTTAGGTTGGGTGTCTTGTTCAAAGAGAAGCGCGCACACGTTCGGATCTCTCAATAATTTTCGCCTCGAAATCTATTTCCGCGGAGACTTTATATATCGCGAAGTGAATCGCGGCCGATCGCAACAGACACTAGATTGTAATTTAGCTGTTGATCGCAGCCAAAACCGCCCGGACGATAAATCCGTAGACACCCACCGCGATACGCGACATTTGTGCACGCACACCAGAGATAACAGCATTTTATAAGTGATATTTCATCGTAAATATATCATGTACTGGGTGTTCCCTTATAGAAATTTATCACTAGTAATGCCAATTTATCACTTATTTCGAATACTTAATCACTTATTTCGAGTACTTAAATTACTGTATATCAGTATATTTTAATCAGTATATTAATTGGCGTTACTAGTGATAAATTTCTACAAATTCAGACTCATCCGTTAAGGGGATGCTGCCGTAGTTCTGTTTTACCGACTTTAAATTAGGTTAGGTTCACTTTTTATTAAATATACAGATTGAAAAATCCTCCACAATAAAAGTGCTGACAATAATAAATGGGGAGCGTTGTCCAGCAACTAATTTTTGTGCCTCTGTTTTATGTCTCGACATCGATTCCGCACGCAAATATACATACATATAATTCATTCAAGTACGAATTTTTTGATACAGGCTTTTAATCTCATTTTTATTATTTCTGTGTTATTCTTTCATGTCATTTCTATTGGGAGCGCCATATTTTGTGCACAAATAAACTGCAAAACTTTTGTTATAAATAACTATTGTTATGAGCTGATCATTTTTTAACTTTTATTGTTTTTTATACGAAATTTCAGCGCGCTCTGTTTATTATTATCAGTACTTTAACTATAGAGATGGATTTTTCAATCTGTATGGTCAATAAAAAAAAAAAGATCTTGAACTCAAAATCGGTAAAACAGACATGGTCGGCATCCCTTTAATGGCCGATTATTTGGAATTCTCCTCAGAAAATATCGAGGCACGAATTATTTTTGATTGAAAATAAAGTATTTTTCGTAAACTAAGCCTTGTGGAAATTAAATATTAACAGAACTATATTTTTCAGTTAATTTCAAGTCAAATTCATTTTAATAGAATTTTAATTTAAGACTTAATTACTAATAAAATATATTCATATTTTCGATATTTTGGTTGAGAAAAATTCATCTTCAAATCTTAAGAACCTTCCAACAGAATACCCTGCATATACTATGTATATATAATTGTATAATAAAATCAATAAAATTTGTGAGTCATGAGATAATTTCAGATTAATTAAAATCTTTCCTAGATAACAGAAAAATCTGTATATGTGCTATATATGTATATAAAATTATATAAATTCAGTAAAATTTGTGGGTCATGACATTTAATAAAATTCTGGTCGCCATCGAGCATTTAATTGTTTCAAACAGCGTATTAAATCGCAAGCAGTAAAATAATTAGACTGTTCTAATTAAATAAAAATGTCGCAAGCTCGCGAATTTTACATTAAATAAATTCCTAATCAAATTTTCGCGCTTTCACGAATATCGCGGAAATTTCTCCTCTTTTCACCGCTCCCGGTTCGTTAAAAGTCATATTACATTAATAGTACCGAAGTGATTCTTTTTTTTTAACGAAGCAAGAGAATCACGCGATTAATTACTATATAATCCTAAAATAATAAATTGCACGAGAGTTCCACATGGAGTCGCAGAAAGGAAACTTCGCACTAATGTGAATTACGAGAGAGCCATCCCTTTATAATCGATTTATTATTTGTGTCACTGGAAACTTGCGTTTCCCGGAACAAGTTTCGCTCCCGCCGTTGTTAGCCTCATAATGCGAGTCGCGCATGGCGCGGCATTAATTATAATTCAATCGAAGGTGCACTACGTCGAAACGACGTCGACGACGACGACGACGGCGAACTTCGACCATTAGCCCAGGACGCGCTGGAACCCGGAGGATGAAGGCGTGAGGGATTCAAAGGAGACAGGAAGAAAGGACGACCGACATCGAGTCTTGCAGAAATGCATTATGCATTTGGCTAGTTCCTCGCCTCGCCGAGGATGGTTGAAGACTTAATTAGAAGGCAGTCTAGAGAAGAGCAATGAAACTCACTGCGCGCCCGGGCGCGCAGGAAAAACAGATCGCGATATAAACGTCAGCGTCGCCGTTGACTGGCATCCTCTTGTCCGTTTGACGATATTTTCCCTCCTCAAAGCCTGCTTTTAGAACGGTAATTAACGACGCGAAATGACGAATCGGCGAATTCGCAGATCTTTATTCCGGGACCTCCATGTTGAATCGTTACTCTATGTAAAACTTTTCCAATTTTATTGTATATATTCTATATCATATATCATATATTATATATATTATATATTATATATTATATATCATTATATATTATGTATTATATATAATATATTATATTTTATATACTATAAGATTAAATATGCAAAATTATATGTATGTATATAATATAATTGATGTGCAATTGTATCCTTTTATAATATAATTAATTTTATATAATTAATATGAATAAATTGTGTCCTTTTATAATTAATATGTAGTTACATTACATATATCATAAACGTCGTCAAAGCATTTTTGTGTAATTTATAATCAAATAAAAATCAAAGTGACAGGAAAACAAATAATAAATTACCATTTTATTACGATTTTTGTGGATAATAATTATTTCTTTTTAAATAAATTTGAGATCAAATTATATATGCGTGTTCTTATATAAATATATAAACAATGTATCTAAATAAGTGTGAAAAATTTTAGGAGATGATTCTTTGTCGAAAATTAAAAAGAGCTTCTTACATCTCTCCCTGAAGAATTACACTTTACTAAATATACAGGGAGAAAAAAATTAAGTTTTCATTTTTTTCTCAAATAACAGACAAATTTAAAAAATTAAATTTGATGGATATTTTTTGTTTTATTTTTTTAATTTGTCTATCATAAAAAATTTGAGAAAAAGATAAAAATTTAATTTTTATTTCCCTCTTCTTAATTTTCACTAAATATGTATGTGTGTATACAATATACATACATATATATATATATATATATATATTTGTTTTTATTTAAAGAAAATTATATTAAAATAAAATAATTAATTTTCAAAATCAATTTAAACATATTAAATTGATAAATAATCTTTTCCGGGAAAATCGATGCGATCCGTTCACCTTGATCGACAAGACTTAAACAAAGCTCGTTTGTCGCATCGAAATGTGTATTTTTTAATCGGAGTCTCGATCGCCATGCATAATCCATTACAGTAACATCGACGTTTCGTATAAATATCCATATAAATCTAGTTTTGGATAGTCACGTTTCGCGGATATTTATGCAATATCCGATATTCCAGCCGCGAAATCTATTCGATGTCCGTCGTCCGATACCTATCGCATGAATATTCGCTGGCCGCTTAAAAAATTCAATAAAGAGTCTTATAAAAATGATGGGGGGAGGGAAAAAACGAAAATCACACGAATGTAATATACGTCAAAAGTGCTTTATATCTCAAGTGCCGAATTATTTGTCAAAGGAATATTCATGTTGGCGCACGTGTGTGATTAATGGAATAGTAATTTAGCTACCGAAAGTATGAAATTAAAACGCAAATTATTCACTCGTTCAAAGAACTGAAGAGGTACTAATATGCCAGGTACTATCTAACTTGTTATTTAATATATGCTTTTTAATTAACTTCGCGTAAAAAAATACTTGCCATTCATTTCCTCTCCTGCTCCTTCAAATTACCTCAAGCTTCACTAAAATCTCTCGCCGCTCTATTTTTATACGCTTTTCTTCTGTAAAAGAGTCTTCCACGGCGGAATAAAAATTTGCAAAAATTCCAGGAGTTATTCCGGAAGAAGAAGAAAACGAGATATCTTATCCCGAACCCAGATCATCTCTATTCGCGCTGCGAAAATGTACACTGTCATTCACAAACACGTCTCGATTCGAGGGAACAAACGACGGATTCTCACTCGCCCGGATTATTATTACGGATCGTTAACGAGAGTTTACGAGATCGTGCGGGAATTCCGCCACTGTTCCCTCGTAAAAGTCGAATCTCTCCAAGTGACGCAGAGAGAAATCGCGTCAACGCCCCCTGTAATTTTATCAACGCCCCCGTTCTTTTGCGCGACATAACCTCAAACGACGAGTTGTGCTTAGATGATTTTAAAATTAGCTGGATAAAGATGACATGAAAATATGTAAATTTCTTAATTAAATAAACAATAATTTGCCAGTATTGGTCGACGAATAATTTTAATTTTGTAATTTAACTACTGGCGACGTTAAGTTTTTTGGATTATTAAAGATGATTTTATTTTAAATATACCTAGATAGAAGATACAATTATATGGCGATTTATCTAGATAACTTCCAGATAATATTATTTTTAAGACCGTTTATGTAAACACAGTTATTAAAAAAAAAATATTAATTTAAAATATATACAATAGTTTTATTTATAAGTTTTTATCGTTTACTGCTTAAGTTCTATTAATTATTTTTATGTGCTATTACTCTAAATCAAATTATCTGAATATTATTCTAGATACTTTCGTGAAGATAATTCTTTTTTTCATCTAAGATGGAATACATATTTTTATCATCTATATAAAAATAAGATGACACCAAAATTTTATCCAGTAGATAGATATAGATTTATATAGATAATCATCTATTTAATTTTATTTAGATAATAGCAAACCGATAATAATTGATAGGGTGGGAGAATATACAGCGTGTATCTAAATAAGTGAGAAAAAGTTTTAGGAAATGATTCTTTGTTGAAAATTAAGGTAGGGGGTTTCTTATATCTCTCCCCGAGGAGTTACACTTTTCTAAAAAAGAAGGTAAAAATTAAGTTTTTATTTTTTTTTTCTCAAATTTTAGACGAATTAGAAAAATGAAACTTGGTGGATATTTTCCGTTTAGTTTTTTAATTTGTCTGAAAAAAGAAATAAAAGCTTAATTTTTACTTCCCTCTTTAGAAAAGTGTAACTCCTCAGGGAGGGATATAAAAGTATTTTTCGCACTTATTTAGATACATCCTATATCAAGATAAAATATATGTATATATATGTGAATTCAAAAACAAGTCAAGTACAAGGGTTCATAAAATTTGTACCTCTAAAGAAATGGTTTATAAGAAAAAGAATGAATAAACTATGCACATTTAGTTTTTTTTATATATGAATCCTGCAAAGTTACGTAGTTTTCCAGGAAGACAACAAGAATCATTGAATACAATCATTGTAAAAATCGATATTTTATATTTTGTTGTTTTAAAAAAAAGATTAAAATTTTATTAAAAATTAATA
Source organism: Nylanderia fulva (assembly GCF_048542155.1). NCBI lineage: Eukaryota > Metazoa > Arthropoda > Insecta > Hymenoptera > Formicidae > Nylanderia > Nylanderia fulva. The sequence continues at coordinate 265,257 of NW_028189443.1, read as the reverse complement.
AAACTTATAAAAAGTTTATTAATTTATAAAATGAATAAAATGCGCATTATCAAAGTTTTAGTGAAAAAATTCATTTTCGCTATAAAAAATATCCGCTTACGGCTTTCATACCAATTTATGTTCTTATATATTTATAACATTAATTTATATAAAATTAATTTTCACACATTTTATCAACTTTAAAAATAAAATTTTTATACTTTTCTAAAAGACAATATGTCGATTTTTAAATGATTGTATCTGACAGATCTTGTGTCTTTAGAAAAAATATGTAACTTTGCATGATTCATATACTGAGTGTCCCAGATTTACCGGATTACCCTTTAATTGCAGATTCTTGGGATTATTTGGAAACGATTTTTCCTCAGCAAAAATGTCGAGGCATCAATAATTATTTGAGTTGACTATATGAATGATTGAAAATAAAAGATTTTTCGCCAACTAAATCTTGTAAAAATAAAATATCAACAAAACTACATTTTTCAGTTAATTTGATGTCAAATTCAATTTAATAGAATTTTAACTTAAAGCTTAGTTACAAAAAGATACATAATGGCAAAAATTGGGAGCTGACAAAAAACGAATTCTCTCTCGATATTTTCGTTGAGGAAAAATCGTCTCCAAATAACTTCAGGAATTTCCCATTAACGAATAACTCTGGAACATTGTGTAGAAAAAAAAACCAATAAATGCAGTGAAGTTTCAACTATACTTCATTCTTTTCCTTATAAGCAAAGAATTTTACGAACGACCTACATACGTAGTATATTCCCCCCATTAGTCAATGGAATCTATGAAAAATATATTTTTGTATTTTGATAATCACAGGATACTCATTTTTTATTTAAAAATCGATATTGTTCAACTTATTTCTTTCCGTTCGTCTTCATATACAAATCGCCCTTTGATTGAGAATCCCGTTAAAATTGAGTGCCTGGCGCGAACTCAAGAAACGTACTCAACGACGCCATGTGACTGGCATCGTACGACCCTCAATTATTTATATCGTTCGAAGAGAAAGAGAGAGAAAAAAGAGAAAGAGTGAGAGAGAGAAGGAAGAGCTCAATACGTCGGTAAATCTTCTCAAGAAGCGCAAGGTGAAGGTAATGTTTTACGAGAAGTAAAAACTTTGCATTTCAATAGATGTCATAAAATATTCTCGCCCACCCTATACATGAAAATAGGCATCTTCTCGAAAAAAATTATTAAAATAATATATATAATTTAAAATAATGTGTAATATATAATATATAATATATGTAATATATAAAATAATATATATAATATATATAATATATAATATATAAAATAATATATAATATATGCATAATATATAAAATAATAATATATAATTTAAAAAATAATATAATTTAAAAAAAAAAAAGGTAAGACTTTTCTCGACCGTACTGGCAAATATTATTTATTAAATCACAATATAATTTTAAATAATAAATAACTTTAATTAAAATATTATACAACTTTAATCCGTGAATATTATATAAACGCACACAAATGCGCGAGAAATTTCTTCTATTCCCGAACATGTCGATAAATTAAAAAATGCATTAAACTCCCCGCGAACCGAAATAACGCCGGATTATTTACGATGAAATATTCGTATCGATAACCTATGCTTTCTCTCTCTCTCTCTCTCTACGTTCGTTCGCCACTAATAGCCACGGATTATGTCGTAGGCTGGGTTAAGTCCCTAATTAATTTCTACACCCAATTTTCCGATCCGCTACCGTGATTTATCGCGAGTTGCGGCTTACGTCGCGTTCAATCGCTCTCATTCTCAAGCCACAAATATTATCCTAATCGGCAATATTTTAATACAACAATTACGACGTTCAATCTACCAACCGTACCTAATTATTCTCTCACGTGGCTCTCGGACACGATTTTTTAAGCTCGAGATGTTGCTCGCGTGGCGAAGCTCGTTAGCGCGAAAGCGAAAAAGGTGATGTAATTCGTTTAAAAATACACAATAGTCGAGACGCGCAGATGATGAACCCAATTAAAGTGTATCGCGCAATATATTTCACACGGAGTTTCTTGATACCGTCACCCGGTGACCTTCGATCGATGAGCTTGCACGAGGCTTTCCAAATTGAAAATAGCCCCACATACACGCACATATGTACATGCTCTACTTGACGCGTCTCAAGTTTCTCCTATACATCACCCGAACGTGTTCGCGATGGTGAAGCGTGAATATGCATAAGATTGATATAAATATTTATATGCAAAATTATGCAACGCCAGAAATTTCTCGCCCATTTTCAATTTCATCCTATATAAGCAGTGTTAGCTATTATCTAAAATTATATAATTATCTAGATATAATTATCTAGATATTCTAGATTATCCAGATTATCCAGATAATTATATAATTTTAGATCATTTTTTATTACCCTATATGAAGATGACGCTAAAACTTTATTTCTAGACAATCATCTAGAGATTTATCGTTTACTGCTTAAGTTCTACTATTTAAGTATTTTATGTGCTATGATTTCAAACCAAAATTATCTGAAAATTATTCTAGATAATTTAGTAAAGATAATTTATTAATATTAGACACTTGTGTTACGACCAGTGTTATGCTTAGATGATTTCAAAATCAGCTAGATAAAGATGAGATAAAAATATGTAAATACATGTTAGATAAAATAATGATGATTTTGTTTTATAAATATATATTTAAATTTATTGATTACTCTTATAATTTTGTTTTATATATATCTTTTAAATATAAATATATATAGATAAAAGATAAAATTATATGAGGATCTAGATAACTTTCAGATAATATTATTTTTAAGATCGCTATATAAACACAGTTATAAAAATGTAAATTATAAAAGAGATGTAAAAATATATTTATATTTTAATTTGTGAGTTTGTATCGCTTACTGCTTAAATTCTACCGCTTAAGTATTTTATAATTTTAGATCAAATTATCTAAACATTATTCTAGATAATTTCGTAAAGATAACACTTTGTTCATCTAATTGAAAGATACAGATATAGATAATACATATATTTGTATTATCTATATAAAGATAAGATGGCGCCAAAGTTTCATCTAGATGATCATCTATATAGATAACAGCAAACACCGGTCATCTTTGTCTAGCTAATTTTGAAATCACCTAAGCACAACACCGCGTTATGTATTTTATAATTTTAGATCAAATTATCTAAACATTATTCTAGATAATTTCGTAAAGATAACACTTTGTTCATCTAATTGAAAGATGCAGATATAGATAATACATATTTGTATTATCGATATAAAGATAAGATGGCGCCAAAGTTTCATCTAGATGATCATCTATATAGATAACAGCAAACACCGGTCATCTTTGTCTAGCTAATTTTGAAATCACCTAAGCACAACACCGCGTTATGTATTTTATAATTTTAGATCAAATTATCTAAACATTATTCTAGATAATTTCGTAAAGATAACACTTTGTTCATCTAATTAAAAGATGCAGATATAAATAATACATATTTGTATTATCTATATAAAGATAAGATGGCGCCAAAGTTGCATCTAGATGATCATCTATATAGATAACAGCAAACACCTGTCATCTTTGTCTAGCTAATTTTGAAATCACCTAAGCACAACACCGTGTTATGTATTTTATAATTTTAGATCAAATTATCTAAACATTATTCTAGATAATTTCGTAAAGATAACACTTTGTTCATCTAATTAAAAGATGCAGATATAAATAATACATATTTGTATTATCTATATAAAGATAAGATGGCGCCAAAGTTTCATCTAGATGATCATCTATATAGATAACAGCAAACACCGGTCGTCTTTGTCTAGCTAATTTTGAAATCACCTAAGCACAACAGAGATTATTCGCGTTAATTCGCGCGAAGAGAGCAGACTCGACTCTAATGCCGGATCGAATCGATCCCTATCGCGCGATGTCACCGATGCAAGTCGACCGATAATAACCCCGCACGCAATAGTGACCCCGTACTCGACTCGCGATCGATCGCTCGACGTGCCGTTTTTAGCAGACGCGAATTCAACCACATTCTACAAAGCGAGAGAATAGTCCATCCTTTCGACGACGTTAAAACATTCTCTCCGACATAAAGAAAAAAGAGAAAATATATCGGCGAATGAAAAAAAAGAGAAGCCAACGAAAAGATAAAAACGGAATGAAAATATGGTTGAAGTAGAGTAAAAGCTCTGTGCACTCGCGCAATATTATTTCCCAAACGATGGTCGTCGATTTTTATCCGCTGTCCAAAAAATATTTACTTAATATTTCTTCTTATTGTTAATAGTGACACAATATGATATATATGTATAATATATAGGTTTCTAAATAAGTGCAACAATTTTTTAAATTATTTTTTGTCGAAAATTAAGGGAGATTAAGAAATAAAATTTGATGAATTATTCTCCATTAATAAAAAAATTAATATTTTTTAATCTTCTCATTCTGCAATAAAGAGATGAAACTAACAATCCCTATTCAATTTTTTATTAACTTTTTAACGGATCGGAATCTGATGATCGAAAAATATGCGTTAAAAAGCTTGAGTTCTTTTTTATTTCTTTTATTTTTGACATATATAAAAAATTCCCCTTGATTTTCAACAAAGAATCATCTCCTAAATTTGTTCGCACTTATGTAGAAACACCCTTTATATGAGTTTTAGAATCTAAAGTATATTTAAGAGAAAAAACATTAGCAAGAATTTCCGGTTAATTATAAGCCTGTTTTTTCCTACCACACTTTCTACATTCGTTTTAATTCTCCTCTTTGTTTCCTCTCCTCGAGGTGTATAAGTACGTGCTTGTTCCATTCTAAGTAAGGCGAGAAAAGTACAGAAAGCGGAAAAGTACGACACGGATATTAATGGAATTGTGTGTACGTGAGAGAGAAAAAGAGAGAACGATATTTCCTCTCAAGCTTAAAAGCTTTCATCTGCTTCATTTGCGGATGATGATGTGTGCTCGAAAATGGAACATCGTAATCGATAGAAAGACTACGTATAACAAATCGGGTATAAAAATATACGTATTTAATAATGCTATGTCACTGCAAATACTTTACCAATGACACAATTCGCTTTATTACATCTTATCCACATACCAAAATATACCTCAAGATTGCATATTTATTCTTTATTGACAATACCTCATCATGATTTTTAGAATTGCAACGTTCGCTTTTAATAAAAAAGAAAAATTGATATCTCGATATCGCGTTCTCGAAGAAGATTGGCGCTTTAAATTCCCGCGTGACACAGATAGTGTCATTAAAATTCGAAACAGTCTGAAAATATTTACTCTCAACCTATTGTATATTTTAACATCTTGAATTTTATATCTCCGTCTGCTCTCTCTTTCTCTATCTCGTTTCTTTTATTACTGAAGAATCACAGAGCGAATTCCACGTTTGCACGTTTAGCCGCCACTCACCGTGTATTTCCCCTGGACGTTTCACTACATTGATACCCCGGTTTTTCGTCACAAAACTAACTGCGCCAAGTACCTTTTCTCGCGATCGCACGAACTTTGCCGGACAGAAAAAAATCGCAAGGAGAGACGTGGATTCGGCGTGGCCGATGGCGTCGGGTCCGCTCGATTCACTGAGAGAGCGACAGAGAGGGAGACTGGCCTAGGACAATATTAGAACCGGGTTCTCGACGGACCACCGCGCCTCGTCCGTCTATATCTCGCGAGCCTCTCGTCTCTTGATCTTGGTCCATCCCACGCTCCTCGTCTTCTCTCACCCCGGTTCAATCCGACCCGACGTAATATCCCGCGCGGAGAAAATTACGTTACGCGTATTCATAATCATTAATAATAATTCAATAATAATTTTCTAATTATTAATAATAATTAAATGATCATTTTCTCTCGCATTTATTTCTTTCATTCTTTAGGGGGGTTAGAGGGATTTGATGAAATTAAATCTCAAGTATGAGATTCCATATTATTTAAAGTCTTGGTAGTACACCAAGAACAATACATGCACAATGTTTATTTCCATCGAAATAGTATATTGTGTATCAAGTGCGGAAAGTTGACAATTGGTCACGAATGCGACCACCCACACGAGTGAACAATTGTCAATCCGCACGTAATACACATACTATTTTGTATTACAAGTGCAGGCAAAGTGGCTTTGTGCGCGTTTTCTGTGCGCGAGGTGGCCGATCGCACGCCGCTATCTTGCGGCGGCACGGTGCGGGAATAGTCGTGTTCAAAGTCATTGTCCACGGCTGAAACCGTGGGCAATGACTTTGAACGCGGCTCAGCCGTAGGCAATGGCTTTGAATGCGGCTTATTCACTCACCGCGTCGCCACTAGATGGCGGCGTGGGAAATCGGCCGCTTTCCGCACAGAAAACACGCACACAAAGTGCCACTTTGTCTGCATGTGTAATACAAAATTAATTTTTGGTGGAATATACGCAGTAACATCCGTGTATGGCTCTTAGGCCTTTCTTAGTTGTATATATATATATATATATATATATATATATATTAAATAATAACTAATAATAATAATAATATCATGTACATAATAAATATATCATGTACAGGTATCCCAGACTTATCACTTGTTAATTCACTTGGAAGATTCCTGAGGTGATTTAGAGACGATTTTTCCTCAACGAAAATGTCGAGGCATCAACAATTTTCGAGTTATAAGCGATTTTAGATAAAAACAAACTTACAATTAAAAACGATTAAAATATTAATAAAATTATATTCTTTAGTTAATTTCAGATAGAGTTTACTTTAATAGAATTTTAATTTGAGGCTTAATTACAAAGATACATGATTGGGAACATGCGAAAAATGACGATCTCTCTCGACATTTTCAGAGGTGGAACATCCTGTATATCGATGAATGAGAATTTTTTATAAAAAAATTAAATTCCTTCTAAATTTTTCTGGAGAACGATCGTCGCAGAAGAAATTGTCATAACTATATTTATAGACACGGGAACTTGACTTTTCTCAGATTCATTCTGTTGAGTAATTAATCGTCGACTTTTAATCGTTCATCTTACCTACACATACATATGTCGGAGATGATTGCATCAAAGGAGTCTTATATTTCTTTTTTTTTTCTTAAGTGGTACAAAATACGATCGTGATGCCTCATACAAGGTCTCCTTACATTTCCGTTACACGTCGCGCGTGTGACACTTCTCGCATTAATTATTGCGTGTGTGCGTACACGTTCAATCCGCGATTGGATATGTATAGGGTGTTTCTAGATAAGTACGAAGCACTTTAGCGAATTCTTTGTCGAAAATTAAGAGGAATTCTTCATATAAACATATACTCCTACATCCCTCTTTAAGAAATTACACTCCTTCAAAAAGGAAGGTTTCTAATTTTTTTCTTAAATTTTTGACAAGTAAAGAAAAGTAAAATTTGATGGATATTTTTTACTAATAAAAAGAATACTTATTGATATTTTTTAATCTTTCCGTATCGTTATAAAGGGATGAAACTAACAACCTATTCAATTTTCTATTGCAACTTTTTAACAGACTGGAATGTGGACATTTAAAAATATACGTTAGAAAGCTAGGATTCCTTTAGAAACTTTTTTATTTTTAGCTAATATTTTACTTTATCTTAATGGAGCTGCTCAAAATAATCTCTTTTCGTGTCTATGATATAGCAAGTATCTCAAAAATGACTCATTTACGGACCCACATTTATTAAGATTTTTTCCTTATTTTCGGACATATTAAATCCCCTTTTTTTCAACACCCTGTATATTCGATATCCGATCGTGAAACGCCCGCAACGACATCACAATCGCACTCGACGCGACCTCGGTCGAGATCGTTACGCGATCGCGATACAGGTAACAAGTCGCAGGTATGTATGTACGTTCACAATGCTCACGTAAGACGCCCCCGTTTCTTCCTCCAGCGTGCGTGAGTAAATCTAACGCGCGCGATAAGGCGCAGTTAGATTTAGGGTCAACGATACGAGATGCCTAAGCGATGAGGCGAGTCCACCTGACATTATTCGGCGCGTGGGCGTGTCGCTTGGGTCAATGTTAATGAATGTAGCTTCTGTTAGCCGTAATCTTTATCTAAGATCGTCGACGACGGATAAGTGTGACGAGTGTTCACGCTAATGTCTTCTAATTTTATCTGACTGACGGTTACCATTTTTTTTCTCATGACGCTCTTTTAGTAGAACGCAAAAGTCAAAATAAAATGTCAATTTGGGTAAACATGACGTCAAATTGATATTATTTTGACTTTCTGTTCTACTTGAGTTTATATCGAAAAATATGTTTTTAACTAAGTAAAAAATTAAGAGATAATACGTGACAGAATATGAATAATTATTCATATGTATTCAGCACACATACACGTGTATTATTCGTCATACATTCTGTCATGTTTCCCGCTTACGCTAGACGCATAAAATTAGCGAAGTATTCGAAATATAACGAAAAGACTGTCTTGTAACAGCCACGCATGTTTTTTCGGCACTGAGTTGCAGCTCTGGAATTAATTAACAACCGCTATCGCTGCTCTTGTTACGACGTTTAATCGTAAACCGAGAGGCGTCGGTTACAACCCGAGCTTCTTGCGCGCTCCCTCGTGTCTTGTTAATCTCGTCCATTTATTAAAGAAGATCACTTGAGTTATTCGCGACGTCCGCCGCAGCGCACGTATGCAAAAAGGAGTCATGCAGTGGCGGAATTCTGCCTGCATCATAATAAATAAATAAGAAAGAATCTCTAAGACGTGTCTGATATGTGTTAAAATAATTAAAGAATGGATAAAATTGTCAGTCAAGATTCGAATCGCGAATTCAAGTATACAACAAATATAATCTCGATTTCTGGAGTTCTCTCTAAAAATATAAAAACATTAATTCTGCTCTTTGACAGATCCCGCAATATGAGAACCCCTGGTATAGCGGGTAACAACTCGGAGTCTCCACAACCTGGGTGGTCAGAGTTCAAATACCGTCCGTCATCTCCGGAGTTTTCTGATACACACACGCCATAGTTTCGCCGTGATTCAAAACACGCTCTGATCTACGGCTCCCTTGTGCGATACGTTGGAGCATTGTCAAACTTTTCATGCAAAATGTTAGATAAAACTGTGCGAGGTATTTAAATTGGAGACATTCAAAATTCGCGATGAATCCTTCTATCAAGATTCCCAAAGATTCCGCATGAGTTATTTTGCTAGGGGCTAGATACGATTGGGACTGACATTTTCTTCCCCCTTGGGTGTCAAATCGCGTTGGATTATCAAATTTTTCATGCAAAATATTAGATAAACAACTGTACGAGATATTGATAAATTGGAGACGTTCTGGATTCGCGATAAATCCCTTTCGTCCCGAACGGAACCATCAAGATTCCCAAAGAAGATTTATCATGGATTATCTTGCTAGAGGCTACATACGATTGGGACTGACATTTTTCTCCCCATCGGGTGTCAAATCGCGTTACATTGTCAAACTTTTCACGCCAAATATTAAATAAAAAAACGGTGTGAGGTACTTATAAATTGGAGACATTCTAGATTCGCGATGAATCCCGTTTCTCCCGAACGGAACCATCAATAAGATTCCTAAAGAAGATTCATCATGGGTTATCTTGCTAGAGACTAGATACAATTGGGACTGACATTTTCCTTTCCCTCAGGTATCAAATCGCGTTGTATTATCAAACTTTTCATGCAAAATGTTAGATAAAAAATTATACGAGATATTTATAAATTAGAGACGTTCTGAATTCGCGATGAATCCCTTTCCTCCCGTACAGAACCATCAATCTTGTTAGGGGCTAGATACAATTGGGACTGACATTTTCCTTCCCTTCGGGTGTCAAATCGCGTTACATTTTGACGTAACTCCCCTTGTACGATAAATACGATGCGTGCGAACACGCATAACACAATTGGAGGCTCGCGGATGAACCAGCTAGAGAGAACAAGACCGCAATCAGCAGCTACGTGACTTTCACTGACGCTTCGGTTGCCGTCGATACCCGATCCACGGCTCTCTTTCGCTTCTTGCGGGACCCCGCGGGGGTTGCGAACGGGGGAGAGAAGGGAATAATGGCGGTTGTTAGAGCGAGTAAAGATCAATTCGGGTGTAATAATGTCGGGCAAACACGCAACGCGAAGGTCCGCGAAGGTCCAAGGACCCGCTGCACCTCGATATTGACGTATCGAGCGGCGAACTGCCGCGCTAAGAACCCGACTTTCATATCGGCGAACTATTTATAAAGCACATCGAGAGAGCGCGGTTTTTATTAACAATAAGACCACCAGGCTCAATGCACACCGCGGAACCAGAAGCGCATTCTTCTCTCGTTCGAAATTCAATTAAATAGTTCCATCCGATAAAGAGTAAGCTGGCAATACTTGCCGCGAAAGAGGTAAACCTTACTTTATTTATTTTTAAAGGAGTATATCAAATTAGGTGTGTTACAAAAAAAATCGTAATGAAACTTGACACAGACATATGAGGTAAAATATGAAGAAATCGAATGGCTAAATAAGTAGAAAAAATCCTGATCAAAAATCAGAAAATGAATCCGCTGGATTGTATAACGGCAGTGCCCATTTGTCACTCATATAATCTAATTTTGGCAATAGAATAATGTTGTTCGTGAATAACCCACTAAATAATTGTTGGCAATTGATCAACCAAAGTTTCTTTTAGAGCTATTAAATCTCTTCATATAAGTTTCATGACGATTGATTTTGTACCACAAAATTTTCCTAATTTGATACCCAATTTGGTTTCCCAAATTACTCCTTTAGCTTTATTTGTTTCCAGATCCAACCTGGAATAGGTAATCAAACATTGCGTTACATCGTCAATTGAGAGGCTACTGCAAGAGAAGAGAGAGAAAAATACAGTGTTACGAGGAATGCATTATCCGTACAATAAGCGAATGGAGCTTTTACGGACGGCCTTCCCTTCGAAGAATGTGTGGTCTCGGTCGATATTTTTTCCCGAGGTGTGCGCGAGGTAAACGTTGAACGCGCAAATATTTGCGAGTACACACTCACTCTCGATACTCTTATTCTATGAAGTTAAGAGCGCGCGACCGATATTTCCGGTTGGATCCTAAAAAAAAAAAAAAAAAAAAAAAAAAAAAAGAATTTCATTACATTTAAATGTGTATCTAGCTGCACTCTGATTACGAGAGGACATTTTTTCCCTGGGTCGAATTTCCGATCGACGGCTCGTCATCATCGCATCAGCCTTTGTCGTTATACTTCGCCGTCTAATTTCGGCGCTATTCTGCCTATTAATCTCGTGAGACTTGTCCATCTTTTTGCGTGGATGATTATATCCTGCGTATTCGCAGATAAATACCAGGCATCTGCTTCCCGAGTAGCCGCGAGCTACAGCTCGTCAAAGGGAGAAAGAGAGAGAGAGAGAGAGAGAACTCCGGCGCTCTCGCAATTAAAGCCTCGAGCATCCGCTTAAGTTACGATTGTTACGGAATTAAAGGCGCCTCTCCGCGAGAGAACGTAATCCCCGCCGGCTGCGAGAATCCAACTCCGTTTCAAACTATCCGCGGTATTCATCATAAACGAGAGGTCTCGCGAGATGAAAAAAAAAAAGGAGATTTTGCATTAGATATTCGAGATAAACGGTACTTTTTCATGCGAAACGGCTTTTATGTAAAATTATTCTTGGAAATCTCTCTCTCTCTCTTTCTTTCTCCTTTCAGAGATTTATCAGAGACTCAGAATCCTCTTAATCCGTATTACGTTTACGTACTTTACAAGCGCGACAAGAGCTTGATTTACGCTTCCTTTAATTATGCTCCTTTCACATGTGACACATCTGTCAGACAGATCGAAACGCATATAAGAATTAAGAATCCTTGGTACTCACCATGGCCATGTTAGATTGTGACGTCAGAGGCGAGAAGATATATGTTGACAATTTTTGCGTGCTATTTTTAGATGAAAAGATATTTTGAAATACAAGTTTAGATAGTTTTAGATACTTTTAAATTATTCGGAAAATGAACTTTTTCTCTTTATAATAAATCAACAGCTATAAAATGACTGTAACATGAGGCCTGACAAGTATATAGTCTTGTGCAGTCATTCCGCATGACAAAGTCTGATGTTTCAATTATTTTGTTATTTTAGTTGATTGACTGCCAAAAAAATAGTTTTCGGAGTATTTTAAAGCGTGTTAAAATCATCAGTCAAATAAAGATCAAAAGTCAAACCCAAGTAGCAAACTGATGTCATTAAATGTCAAAACGACGTCTAATGACATCTGACGTCAAAATGACGTATGCTTGCTACTTGGGAAGTTATGTTTCATCAAAATATTCTTTTACCTAAAAATAGCACGCAAATATATTTTCAATATGCATTTTCTCGCTTCTGACGTCACAGTCTAACATGATCGCGATGAGTAGATTTGATGAACTATCGAGGGAATAAAATAGTTTCCGAAGTATTTTAAAAACGTGTTAAAATCATTTAAACCTAAATAGCAAACTGACGTCATTAAATGTCAAAATGACGTCTATAATGATGTTATTTGGCGTCAAAATAACATCTAATGACGTCAAAATGACGTACGCTTTCCACTTGGGAAATTGTGTTTCACCAAAATGTCGTTTTACCTAAAAATAGCACGCAAAAATGTTCAACGTGTATTTTCTCGCCTCTGACGTCATAATCTAACATCGCGGTGAGTAGCAAGCAGCCTGAAGTTAGGCAGAAGTTAGGGTACAAACCTTTTTCCGGTACGTGCTCGGCAAGCAAGCCCATTGCGCGTAACTCGTGTGAACCATTGTGAAGAGATTTTTCTCGATCTTGATCCTGCTCCTTATAGCGATTGTATACGCGCTTCGTGATGACTTGCTCTACAAACAACGCACAATCGGCCTCAATGCCGGATGCAATTTCGTCTCATTGTCAGTATTGATACACCTAGCAAGTTTTCGCACCGAGTTCTTCACTTTCCCCTACGTTTTCGAAGAAATAAAATTCAAAACCTGCTTTTCTCAGGAGGAGAAACGATCCTCCTTTTCACCGATCTCTTTCGTTTTCTCGATAATTAAATTTAAATTTAAATTTAAATTCGCGCGCGTCGATCGAACGAGGAATTCATCTCGCACTTTGACATTTCCGAACCGAGCGCGACTTCCGTGTTTCTCAGCAACCATGCAGGACGAATTTACACGAGGAACTCATTCTCCAAGTTCTTACGAAGGCGTTCACGATATAAATATCTCGTGGCACACGTAGCACAAAGCTTTCCCTGTTTTCGCGCGAAAAAAAAGGTCGCTATCGAGTCTTGCATCATCGATATGACTCAGGCGTTCGCGTTTCTACGCTGTTTCGAGCTGCATCAAATCCGGACACGTTCATCGATCATTTAACACCATTTTTTTCATCGAAAATAAATCGTTTCCGCACAACAAATTCCGCCGCGATAGTTCGTCGTCGACTATAAACGAGACAACGACGCAGATTCGATAGAAGCGTCATCGGTCCCCGCTCGTCCGCGTTATCGGAAAAATGTGGCGGGAAATTAAAAGTTCATCAGACAGATAGCGGATCGCGGATCCCGATAACGATCCCGCGCGATCGCGATTCGATAAACACGCGTAAACACGTGCGCCTGTAGAACGTAACGACGATCGAGAGCGGCTCTCGATCGTTCACGGGCGAGGAATCGCTGCCACTGGCCCAAGAAACGACGGCGCGGTCGCCTCGACGCGGCGAAGGCATATGGGACCCTCAGGCCCGTCATCACGAGGCTCCGCCGAGGCTCCTAGGGAAGAACCAAAATACACCGAAAGACGGAATATTGACCGATGAAGAGCTTTTGTCGCGCAATTTCGGGTCTTTCAATTTTCATGTGTAAAATCGAATTTTTATTTTTATATACAAGATGTGTCTAAATAAGTACGAAGAATTTTAGGAGGGCGATTCTTTGTCAAAAATTAAGGGAGGTTTCTTATGTACCTTTATATTCCTCCCTGAGGAGTTACGCTTTTCTAAAATGGAAAATAAAAATTAAGTTACTTTTTTCAGACAAATTAAACAAATTAAACGGAAAATATCTACCAAGTTTTATTTTTCTAATTTGTTTAAAATTTGAGGAAAAATAACTTGATTTTTATCTCCTTCTTTAGAGAAGTGCAACTCCTTAAGGAAGGATATAAGAGTATATGTTTATATACGAAAGTTCCCTTAATATTGTATTTTTACTTTTATATACATGATTTATCTAAATAAGTGCGAAAAATTTAGGAGATGATTCTTTGTTGAAAATTAAAGGGGGTTTCTTATATAAACATATACTCTTATATCCCTTCCTGACGAGTTACACTTTTCTAAACAGGGAAGTAAAAATTAAGTTACTTTTTTCTTAAATTTTAGACAAAAATCGAAAAAAAATTAAACTTAATGGATATTTTCCGTTTAATTTTTTTAATTTATCTGGAATTTGAAAAAAAAATAAAAACTTAATTTTTACCTCCCTCTTTAGAAAAGTGTAACTCATAGAGAGATGTAAGAAACCTCCCTTAATTTTCATAAAGATTCATCTCCTAAAATTATTTGCACTTATTTAGATACATCCTATATATTTATAATATTGATAATATACAGTGTTCCAAAATTACCCAAAATCCTGTTAAAGGGGAGATTCCTAAGGTTATTTGGAGAAGATTTTTCTTCAGCAAAAATGTCAAGGCACGTCATCATTTTTTGCATGATTCAATTTTTTCCATCATATGTAACTAATTGTAAGCCTTAAATTAAAATTCTACTAAAGTAAACTCTACTTGAAATTAACTGAAAAATGTGGTTGTTTAATATTTTATTTCCACAAGGCTTAGTTTGCGAAAAATTTATTTTCAATCGCTTATAACTATTATTGGTGCCTCGACATTTTTACTGACAATGAGAAAAAGTCGTCTCCAAATAACCTTAGGAATCTCCTCATTAACAGGATATCCGGTAATTTTGGGACAGCCTATATATTTATCATATATATATTAATATAATATATTAATTAATAAAAAATAATATATTTAATTTATAATACATACTATATATATATATATATATATATATATATATATATATATATATAATCAATGAATTGAAAATGGAATAAAAATAAAATAAAAAATAAAGATAATTTGAGAAAAGTAAAAATTTTAAAATAAAATAAAAATGGAAGGATTTAATTTAAAAAAACCTAAAAATTTTTGTATATAAAAATGTGATAAAATCGAAACGAAAGATTCGATAAGAAATAATCCAACTAATCTTAAAGAACGCGGCGATGAATCTTAAGAGATAAACGCGCGATTTTCGGGGTCTCGGCGGGGTCGGACACGCTCCTGGTCACTAACTCGTTCTACGACGATAAGTATCGAGAGTAGACGACAGGGCTGCGGAGAGGCGTAGTCGCACAGCGGGGCCCTGTTATGCGGGCGTAAGCGAACGCTAGTTCGAAACAGGGCGAGCACATTCTCTTTCTCAGAGAGAAAGAGCAACGTCGACAGGGAGAATGCAGGCGTGAACGAGTAAGTGAGTCATTGACTCTCTCTCCTTCTCCTCCCTTCGGAATGACCAATGATCTAAAGTGCGCGAGGGACCCCTCTTGCGCCCATCGGATACACAATCGTCGTCATATATACGCACGTACGTATGTATGTATGAACAACATCGGGGTCGTACGAGTGGCTCGTCAAAATGCTATTAGCGGCCATTTGCCACTCGCCTTCATTCAGAGGCCCCTCTCGCTGCGGAAACGTCGCGACGAGTCATCACGAGAGGTGGCTGACCTTCATCGCTAATTTCTAAGCGGAGTTATGGGATTATGTAAAAAAAATAGTATATTGTGTATCAAGTGCGGAAAGTTGACAATTGATCACGAGTGCGGTGGATGGACGCACAAGCCGAATGCGAGTGCGACCACCCCACACGAGTGAACAATTGTCAATCCGCACGTGATACACATACTATTTTGTATTACAAGTGCAGGCAAAGTGGCTTTGTGCGCGTTTTCTGTGCGCGAGGTGGCCATCTTGCGGCGGCACAGTGCGGGAATAGCCGTGTCCAAAGTCATTGTCCACGGCTGAAGCCGTGGGCAATGACTTTAAACGCGGTTTATTCACTCACCGCGTCGCCGCTAGATGACGGCGTGGGAAATCGGCCGCTTTCCGCACAGAAAACACACACACACAAAGTGCCACTTTGCTTGCACGTGTAATACAAAAAAAAATGACATAAAAGAATCTCATCTTAAACCCAGTGACCTGAATACTCGCTGACGTAACTGACAAGTCTCACGCTCCTTTTTGCATTTTAAACGATTTTGGGGAATAGAGCTTCGCTCTTCGGAATTTTTCATCGACGTCAAACGCGCGAGTAGTGACTGATATGAGGTCTGCTCGTTACACTGGCTACACTAGTTCAGAGGTTGTCTTTTTTGCTCGACATTGGAAGGAAAAAGATAACCTCGGAATTAGTGTAGCCATTGTAGCCAAAACGAACATACCTATAGATGCGCAATCGAAGTGCTATAAATGCGCTTCATAAGAGAATTCCTAACATAAAATATGCATGTACAAAAGAAGGTTCTCTTTTGCCCGTCATCGGAGAAGCGCGTTCCAAGAACGCCGTAAACACCGGGTATATATCGTATAATTACCGTCACGGCAATATATTCCCCCTGACCTTGTCGTTATCACGTTAATAACGATAGAAACAAAGGTGTTATCAGGTGCTCGGAATTGCGCCGTCCATTATTCATTAGACAGCGGCGGCGGCTTTAGCATTTATTTACGCGCGGAGATCGTCGGGGCAAATTTATGGCCAGGCATCAAACTTGCGCTTGTGCGATCGAATGTATACAGTTATTAAATCCTTGGCAACAGTCAAGAATGGTGTGTTTCGCCCCTAAGGACGCCGAGAATTTAATACCCCCGACGCTTCCTTTAGTCGCCACTTACACAAATATATATGTATATATAATCCATTAATTTATATGCGTTATATATTTTTTCCACGTTTATTAATTAATTATTATAAAATTTTAGTGATAGCTCTTTAACCCTCTGTCAGCAATCATTTTTTTATACTAACGCCATCAGCAGACTGGATCTTTAAGTTTACGTCGTATTACTTTTATGTTCCAGACCTTTAAAAAATCCAAAAAATTCTGAATTATATATTTTAATATCTTTATTATAACATCCAACAGATTTTAAAGCCTGAAAATTTGAACAGCAATTTGAAGAAATGGAAACTTGCTTGTACCTTAAAAGATCTAGATTACGAAGAGTTAAAGAACCTTCCCATAAACTAACGTCATTAAACGTCAAAGTAACGTCATTTTGACGTCTAATGACGTCATTCGATTTATTAATATTTCTATTTTAAAAAATCCAATAGATTTTAAAACCAATTGTTTATACAAAACGAAATTTGAACAGCAATTTGGAAAAAATGGAAACGTTTGTGCCTTGAAAGACCCAGATTGCTGACGGGTTAAAGAAGTTACTTCCTAAGTAGCAAACTAACGTCATTTTGACGTCTAATGACGTACGCTTACCTACCTGGATTCTTCATATTATCGAAATCGTGTATAATTCGCTTGTGCGACATCTTTGGGTATCAATACTCCGGCTAATGTTTTCAGCTGAGCTAAAGAATGCTAATAATATTCGTTGTCGCGAAAGGAAAGATAGTGTCCCACTGAGAGTATTGGGACATCCCTGGGGCCGATGCCGCAATCATTGGCGTAGCCAGGTGTCGGGGCGCCGACGCCTACTCTTATGCAACCCGGCGTGCAGGGCTGCAAGCGCGCTGCGCGAGTCTGCAGGCGGCGGCGGCGATCGATTACTTTTACGGGCGGAAAGGAGTAAAGCGCGCGGCGACTCCGCCTCGTGCTCTTCAAGATCAAGAGAAAGAGAGAGAGCATGGGATATAAAATTGAAGATGTTAAAATATACAATAGATTGAGAGTTAGATGTTTGTAGACTGTTTCAATCCTCCGTCAGCAATCTAGATTCTCAAGGCACAACACACTTCCCTTATTTCTTATCTATTAATTCATTATTAAACCATTTTTTTCTCTTAATTATTATCATCGAAGAGTAATATCTCCGTCAACAAGCTGGATCTTTTAAGTTCATCCCATATTATTTTTATGTTCTAGACTTTCTAAGTACTTCGCACTAATCTTATGTAAAAATGGATTTCGATTAATCAGCTGGTTTTTTTATATGTTGTAGTTTTGTTACTTGCGGAACAAAACATGTAACAGCTGCAAAGATAAATAATTAATAATTGCTGACAATGAGTTACAACCAGTTAAACAACTCGCAAAGCGAGTTTTTCGTATTTGACTGGTTGTAAATCAGTAGCTGTCTATTATTTAACTTTGAGCCTATTACATTTTTTGTTCAATAGATAATATTTGTGCAACATATAAGAATGTTAGCTGGTTTTTCCAAAATTTAATTTTATATAAATTTAAAAACCCCGCACTTAATCCTGTATAAAATTAAATTATTGTTAGTATAATCTGTTGGTTTCTCATATGTTGCAGTTGAAAAAATCAGTTGATTTAACCGAAATCTATTTTTACATAAGATTAGTACAAGGTACTTTCGTTTTGTATGAATAATTGAATTCAATTTTTTACTTTAAAACCTATCGGATATTGTAATAGAGATATATTAACAAATAATCCAGAACTTTTTGATTTTTTAAAAGTCCAGAACATAAAAATAATATAAAATAAACTTTAAAAAAATCCAATTTGCTGATGGCTAGTTTTTTCTTTATAAAGGAACCGGTGCAATCTATATTAAAAATTGTCACTAGAGATTTGCAATGTTAAGCATGAATTTACAATACCTGCGTATGCGAATAATCTCACCTGGTGGCGAGAATATATTTTTAATAAACTGAAGAAAAAATACCAAGAGAGAGATAATGTATTAATGACACAATGTCGTTGTAGATTGTTTTAACTCTCCGTCAGCAAACTGGGTCTTTTAAGACACAAGCAAATTTCCATTTTTCTTATTTATTAATTTATTATTATACATTTTTTCTCTTAATTATCATCAAATAGTGATATTTAATTAACCCTCCGTCAGAAAACTGAGTTTTTAAGCTCATCCTATATAATTTCTATATTCTAGGATTCTCAAATTTCGCTTTGTATGAATAATTGGCTTTAAAATCTGTTGAATATTCTACTAGAGATATTAACAAATAATCCAGAATTTTTTGGGATTTTGTAAATGTCCAGAACATAAAAATAATATAAAGTAAATTTAAAAAAAAATCCAATTTGCTGATGGCTAGTAAAAAAATAATTGCCGACAGAGGATTAAAACTAATTTTAATAATATTATCCAAGCAAATTTCAATCTTCAACTAGAATCGTAATCAAGTATATCAGTTTTTCTTTATAAGCGAATTATTGCAATTTTATATATATAGGGTGTCTGACATAAAGTATCACACCAAAAATATATAAGATCTCGTTATTTGGAGACGATTTTTCCTTTGCAAAAATGTCGAAGGAGGCCATCATTTTTTGCATATTCCCAATTTTTTCCATCATATATCTTTACAGAAAGTATTGATGTGTCGCCGGTAAAGAATAAATTAAGAAATTGTTGTAAACGATCCAATTGGCTTCAATAATCTTTATTAATTAAATATCATAGAAATTAATCCTATCTATGATAGAATAATAAAGGCTGTTTAACTTAGTTCGTGCTTTATCATTCTTACGAAATATTTAGCTGACACGTTAAAATTATATAGAGAATTATAACATGTAGAAGTTTTGTTTTTATTTTATTTGAGACTTGAAAAAGACCTAAACCAAAGGTCGAAACGTAGTCTGTAATAAATTTCTGATATTCAACTAATAAAGATTACTGAAGCCAGTTGAGTCGTTTACAATATAATTTCTTAATGTATATTTATAATCTTAAATTAAAATTTTATTAAAGTAAACTCTACTTAAAATTAATTGGAGAATGCGTGGTTTTGTTAATATTTTATTTCCACAAGACTTAATTTGCAAAAAAAGCCTTTATTTTCAATCGCTTATAATTCGAAAATAATTAAGAATTTAACAAAATTATTGATGCCTTAATATTTTTATTTTTTCTGTGAAAAAATTGTCTCCAAGTAACAAGATCTACTTGTATATTTTCGGTATGACACCTTATGTCAAACTGGTGTTGCCTAGTGGCGAGAATAAATTTTTAATGAACTGTAGAAAAAATACCGATGAGAGAGAGAGAGAAAGGGATAATATATATTAATGACACAATGTTGTCGTTGCCGTATTCGTAGTGCGGAGAGTACTTGGAGCGAGTTACAAGTTTCTATTAATGTCATGTCTCGCGTCGGGATGCGTTACTTATCGCCGTTCACGGTCTTGTTACGAAACTCGACGGCTTTCACGCCGTCGCGTTATTACGCTCGCAGCTTTGAACAATGAATTAAGCCGCGCGCGGATGCGGCTCCTCGTGGATTCGTGGATGCGCGTCCTCTCGCTCCTCGAACCGCAGCGAAATGCTACGGTATAAATAACGCAATTTGGAACAATGCAGTACAGAAGTTAAATACGCCGATTTTAATCTATTTGTAAATTGAAGCAGAATGATTCTCCCTCGCCCGAGGGTGGCCGGAAAATGCTCTCAATCTCGAAACGTTAAAACAATGACAATTTATATGTTAAATTAATACAAACGCGCGAGCGCGCGTCTATTAATTTATTTCATTATCGGACTTTAGCATTCCGGCGAGGCGAATATTACTGCGCCGTTTCGATTATTATCCCCAATTACTCGTCGAACCCGCGATAAAATGCGTCGCATAATTTCGAACAGAGAGAGAGAGAGAGAGAGAGAGAGAATGATTTTCGCAGATTTCGGAAATTCGGTTATACGTTCATCAAAACACAATCGTGCGCGCGCGTTTGAAATTCCTCCAAGAAGCAAACTCGCTTATTAATCGAAGTTGAACGTATAACGCATATATACAGAGTGTATCTAAATAAGTGCGAAAAAATTTAGATGATTCTTTGTCGAAAAAAATCTAAGAGGGGTTTCTTATATAATAAACATATACTCTAAAAATAAGAAAGTTAAAAAAATTAAATAGGGGCTGTTGATTTCATTCCCATTATAACGATACAAAAAAAAACTCAAAAAAATATTAGTAAATATCCTCTTTATTAGTGGAAAATATCCACCAAGCTTCATTTTCTTAATTTGTCTGAAATTTGAGAAAAAAATAAAAACTTTTCCTCCCTTTTTAGAAAAGTCTAACTCCTCAGGGAGGGATATTAGAGTATATGTCGAGGGGGTAACCACTAGCTAAAATGTTGTCCCACAGATTACATGATTTATTTGATTCATGATTTCATTTGATTTCATGATTTCATCTAATTACAAACGATTTCATCTGATTATAAATGATTTCATCTGATTACAAATGATTTCATCTGATTGCAAATGGATTTTTTTCATTACATATGAAATCATTTCATGAAAGTAATGATTTCATCTGATTACACAATGCATTTTCGTGATTGCACATGTAATTATTTAGGATTTTATGTGACACATAAAATTATAAATAGCATTTTATCTTGAATTTGATCGCAATTTACTACGGAAAGTGCTCGTGCCACACATGATTTCATCACAGATTTCATAATGGTTACACATGATTCCAATGATTACACGAAAATTCAAAATGATTTCTGCTGACTACATATGATTTCATTATGATTTCTAATGATTCCGCATGATTTCATTTGACTTTATCAATTAAATCTGATTGCAAACGATTACACGGGATTTCATAAGAATTTCATAAGGATTTCATAATGATTTCGGGGACACTGTCCCACGATTACATTAAGTGATTACCCCCTCGGTATATGTTTATATAAGTAATTTTCTTCCCCTCCCTCTTAATTTTCAACAAAGCAACTTAATTTCCCTCTAAAAAATTTTGCGCACTTATTTAGATACACCCTGTATATCCACTCCCGCTCGCGGCGAATATCTATTTTTAAGCCGGCGCGTTTATATCCGAAGAGTCCAATTTACATCCGTCGATTTAAACGAGAGAATCCAACCCGGACTCGTCATTCTATCATTCCGAGAGAGATGCAAACGTAACCGATGAGAAACGGTGAACGAGCGCGGCGGGAGATAAGTGTAAATTAATGGACGTTTGCCCCGGGGTCGGAGGTCGAGCACACCAAATTGATACCGACGAGGGATGCAGCTGCTCATCTCTAATGCTCGATAGCAATAAACGATCGTCTATGCACGCCGGGAAAGAAAAAGAGATTGCATTGAACTCCTTAACCCGTCGCTTCTCTTGCGAGTTCCGCCCACAGCTTGTATCCTTACTTGCGAGAGATGTCAAGTCGAGAACGTTCAACCGGAGGATTAAATACACGACAGCTAAACGAGTTAATATCGTGGTAATAGATACTTTTGATACGAGATATAAAACATTGAAGGAAATCCTCTCTCTTCTCAAACATCATCCGTCAGGTCTCGTTTTAACCCTCCGTCAGCAATCTTTTTTCTTTTTTACTATAACGCCATCAGCAAACTGGATCTTTTAAGTTCACCTCATATTATTTTTATGTTCTAGACTTTTAAAAAATATAAAAAAAATTCTAGATTATTTTTTAATAATTCTATTACAATATCCTGTTATTCTTAACATTTTTATTACAATATAGATTTAAAAGCCAGATATTAAACCCAATTGTTTATACAAAGCAAAATTTGAATTTGCTTCGCTTGCGCTTTAGAAGATCCAGGTTGTTGACGGAGAGATTAAATCAACGCTCGGTTCACAATTTATCCGAGAAGAAAGGGTAATTTCCACAGTATTTAAATAAAAAAAAAATATGATTTAAAGATTGATGTAAGAAGCTGCGTTGCGTGTAAAATTCTCGCGCTCATCTGAAATGCGACGACGGGCCGCCGAGAAATGCTCAAGGAATAATAAGGTTCGTCGGATGAATTTATTTGCCTTCGTAATAAAGCCCGTTATAACCGAGCACTTTGTGCGATGAGGGCGGGACGTTTAGTACGACTCGTGCGTTACATATATATATGTACATTACGACATGAGCGATGACGTATCCGTACCGTAAACCGGTGGTGCAACGACTGGACGCCACTACTGTGCCGTCTATTTTCGTTGATTAACCACCCTATGTCATCGCTCGACATAGTGGTAAAGCTAGCTATCCGCTCGCGCATATATAGAGATCGAAAATGCTGCGATTACTTATACATTCGACACGCTCCAAGGCGAGCCTCGTCGTAAAGAAGTGTTCAGACGCGCGCGCGAAATTACAGGATAGGGAAGAGAAATATGCGAATAAATTAAATCGTACTTTCTAACCAAGAGTTATGCGGCCGGTCGCGTAAATACGTGGTACAAAGTTTTGTTTTCGATAGTCCTCCTTAAGGGGATGCTGACCATGACTGTTTTACCGACTTTGAATTCAAGGGCTTTTCTTTTTATTGGCTATACAGATTGAAAAACCCTTCTCCACAATTAAAGTACTTATAATAATGAACGGGAAGCGCTGTAATTTCGTATAAAAAAACAATAAAAGTTAAACAATTACAGTTTTTTTTGTCGGTTTCTCGCATCAGCTCATAACAATATTTATTTAATACAAAAGTTCTGCAGTTTATTTATGCATAAAATATGGCGCTCCCAATAGAGATGACATAAAGAAATAATACAGAAGTAATAAAAATGAGATTAAAAGCCTGTATGAAAAGATTCGTACTTGAATTAATTAAGTATGTATATTTGCGTGCGGAATCGATGTCGAAACATAAAACAACAAAAATGAGTTGCTGGATAGCTCTGCCCATTCATTATTATCAGTACTTTCATTGTGAGGATTTTTCAATCTGTATATTCAATAAAAAGTGAATCTAACTTAACTTAAAGTCGGTAAAATAGAACACCGGCAGCATCTTCTTAAGATCATCCTAACACCGCCCACCCAGATAGCAAGCGACGTCATTCTGACGTCAAATGACGTCATTAGACATCAAAATGACGTTTAATTACGCCAATTTGCTACTTGGGCTGTTTTATCGATCATTTTTCCGCACCTTTTTCTTTTTATTAATTGAATTGAATAATAAATGCTTTTCCACGATTAAAGTACATATAGAAACTAAGCTGGATTATCCGGGTCTATCGATTTTATATTAAAAACAAAAAAAAATTTTTAATTAATAGTAAAAAAATGACATCAGTTTGCTACTTAGGCTATTTTACCGATAAAACGATCATTTTTCTGCATCTTTTTCATTTTATTGGTTGAACAGAATAATAAATGCTTTTCCACGATTAAAAAAAATATATATATAGAAACGAAGCCGGAACCTATCGAGTTTATGTTAAAAGCAAAAAAATTAAAAGAAAGGATGTAGAAAAATGATCGTTTTATCGGTAAAACAAGACAGTGTTAGGATCCCCTTAAAAAGAGGATGCTATTCTTTCGTCCGGAACTTAAAATGTGTACATCGTACGTGAAACTAATTCGCCCGATATAAAAGATCGAAGGCAGCCCCGCGTGGAATTCCGTGCGCGAAGTCGATAGCACGTGACCGGTTTCAGTCTGGCTGAGAAAACGAAAAGGATCTCCGACGGGGCGAAACGAAATATATATCTTCCCGCGAGCATTAAAATGAAACATCACCGGCATCGGAACGTCGGGGAATCGGGGAGGACGACCTAGGATTATATGGAACGGAGCCACTGTGCCTTAAAGTGGAACTCTAGTAGTTCCTCGCGAAACGTGTCGCTCTCTTTCTCTCTGTCTTTCTTCCGGGCCGGACGAGACTGATTAACATTTATAGCGCACGATTAAATGGCGGAAATGTGCATTGTAAATTTTGATCGCGATTCCCGGAAAAGCAATTTGCCAGAACGACGTATTTCGTCCTTTCGTCCTGGCCAAATGCGACAAATTCGCGTCAGGCGAAATTTATAAAAATTGTGTTGCTTCTTTAGTCAGATTATATGTATACACTCTCTAGATATGAGAAGCATACATAATCGATGAATATTAAAAGACACGGTTTGGTCTCGATTTGGATATATTGCGCAATCGTCAACGGGGTCACTATGTTAATTAAGACCACCGCAGGACGGAAGAATAACAGGACGCAACCTTTAATTCATTTGCGCTCATATAAGCATAAACTGCCTATTATTCACTGTAGGTGGCCATTCTGACGCAAACAAACGCTCGTAACGAGCATTTAATTTTCGAGGCTCTCTAATAATCGACTTGGATCATTGGATCCAATTTTTCATCAAATTCGCTCGTTCGCACACTTCCCAAGTAGCAAACTGACGTCATTAGATGTCAAAATGACGTCATCAATATACAATTTTTTCATCTTTTCATCAAATTCGCTCATTCGCACACTTTCCAAGTAGCAAACTGACATTATTAGATATCAAAATGCCGTCATTTTGACGTTTAATGACATCGTTCCACGTTTCCACGTCAAAATGACGTATGCTTGCTACCTGGGTTATTACAGCAATTACGACATATCTTTCTCTTGATTATGATAACACGATTGATCCGTAAAAAAACTATTAAAGAAACTATCGGCGCGAAAAACCGGATAGTAAAGTGTCATAGTAATCAACTCGTGTGAGAAAAAAAATAAGAGGCTTTCGACGTAGACTTCCGCAAAACAGTCGGCTAACCCACAAGAAACCGTGTTTGCCTTTCGCGGCCGCAAATTGTCGTGCAACTGTGCTAATTAATGTCATCAGGCTCCTTTCGCGTTACCGGTTCACACACGATTGCGTCACGATTGCGTGCCAGTTTCTTGCGGCCTTGAAAACGCGAGGTCAATGTCACGTGGAACTCTTCCGTTTATTTATTTATATATTTCCTTCTTTCTTTTTGCTGCTTGCGTTTGCAGTTTGCCACCTTTAATGTAACTTATGATTCAAGAGAGAGAGAGAGAGAGAGAGAGAGAGAAGGCATTCAAGAGTTGCTTCTTCAACTACTCTCAATTTTCTGCCAACAACAACGCGCCGTATACTCGACGGGATACAAAGCGGCACAGTATGAAACGTTAATCGTTAATACCGAACACGTGCTGCTCACTCGAAGGAGAATAATTTTCTGCATAGACGGCACTGATAAGAGACGGATCGTATGTGAAAGAACGTCGTTGTAACTCTTCGTCAAGCAACACATTAACCGATTAAGCCTCGAATTTAAGCTCTGTACACACTTGTAGATATAACGCGCAGTTGCTCGGTCAGTAACATCGAGAGTTCGCACGGAGTTGCTAATATACATAATAAATTAATTTTAATCTGTACGACTCGCAAATTTGCACGCGTTATTTGTTCAGAGTTCATCAAAATTTGCCCAATGATAATTTAAGCATGTAAATTCATGCTTAAATCCTCTATCAATATACAATTTTATCATTTTTTCATCAATGTATGGGTATACCAATTGCGTATTTTAGGTTTCCGAATACAAAAACCCTTTGTATTTTCCGAAGTAGCAAACGGATGTCATTAGATATTAAAATGACGTCATTTAGACGTTTAACGACACCAGTTTGCTACTTGGAAAAATGCAAAGGGTTTTTGTATTCGGAAACCTTATAAAATACGTAATTGATACCCATACATTGATGAAAAGATGAAAAAATTGTAGATGGGTAACATCATTTTGACATCATTAGACGTCAAAATGACATTATTTTGACGTTTAATGACGTCAGTTTGCTACTTGGATTATTTCGGGCGTGATTGTTCTAATCACGTCAAAAATTTGTATTTTGTTTCGGGTGGAGAAAAAACCCAGGTAGCAAACGTACATCATTTTGACGTCAAACTGATGTCATTAGACATCAAAATGACATCAAATCGGGTTTTTTCTCCACCCGAAACAAAATACAAAGGGTTTTTGATGTGATTAGACGTCAAAATAACGTCAGTTTGTTACTTGAAGAGTTGCGACACGTTTTTAACATTTAAAATTGCTTTGGATATTGACACAGAAAGGTTAAACAGTTAACTATGATGCAAATTAAGCTGAAAGTAAATCTTAAGGCCGCGATGCTAATAAGGTTATCGCTATATCGAAGGAACTGATGGAAATGCCAAGGAGAGATATGCCACGATGATATATTCCGCATTTCGTCGAACTGGAAAGTACGGCGGCACGAATTGCCGCAATTTTAACGCGACCTTTGACCCGCATCAACTGGAGAAGACGAATGTGTTTTCGGATCGCGACTCGGAAATGTGTTTTCCGCGTCAGCGCAGTAAAATATGTTGTATTCATGTCACGCGCCTGATATGCAATTCAAACAAAGTTCCGTCTCACATTGCTTGCGTTGCAACAATTTGCGCGCTTGTAGCATTTATGAATCATTTGCCGCGTCACAACATCACCTACGTTACATAATAAAAGATCACGTGTCGCGCCGCGATAGCGAAGCAAAGCTCTGCGCACGTGGGAAACACCTTCGAAATTGACACCAGAATTTTTTTCAATGCTGGCGACAATGTGACGATTCACGTTACGCGGAGACACTTAATTGACATTTAATTAAAAATAATGTCTATCGTCTTAAATTATACAGTCATTTAATTATTAAGCAATTACAGCAAAGAAAAATCGAAAGATTTGAACGGGTGTTCACGGAAATATATTCACATATACAGGATGTATCATAAATCACGCCGCATCTCTAATTACTCTGGAAATTCCTCTGAATTCGTCAAGTCAAAATAAGTCGAATATAAAGAATGACAAAATTACGTTTGAGCTTTTTTTTAAAATGTTACAATCACAAATTTATTTTTATTTAAGTTGAAAACCAAAACATAAAATAAATTAACTAATTTAATAAATTAATTAATTAATTAATTAAATTATAATATTATTTTACATATATTATTAACACATATTATTTTGAATAACTCTTTAAAGAATGCTCAAATGTAATTTTATCATTCTTAATTTTCGACTTATTTTAACTTGACGAATTCATTCTCCAGAGATGCGACGTGATTTATAATACACCTTGTATTTATGAACTACTCCAATTTTAGCAAAGAAAATTTAGCCAGGAGCATCTCGCGTGCCAGAAGATCGATTTTGCTAGGCAACCGCGAGAAGAAGACCGTCGTTAATTTGCGTTATCTTCATAGTCCACGCCGAATACACGTGGTCGTGGACCCGAATAAAGTAAAGTTCGTCGTTGTGACATTACACGTGGCAACGGTACAAGACGTCAAGGTCTTCGTCGAGTCGGCCTTCGCCGTGGCTCAACAGACCCAACTATCGAATGTCTGAAATCGTAGCTAAGTAAGTGATCATAGGTTGTTTCATAGTCGCGATTACGTCGTTTTTCTCTCTCTCTCGCGTGATTATAAAATTCGAATAAATTACTGGGTGCGATCTGATCTTCCGAGATAAAAAATGCACACTTGAATATGATTGTAAAATTATTTTTCTTTTTCTCAGAAAAAAAATTAGATTACTTTCCCAATATAACGATAACTACCTAAAATAATTTTTGGATATGTCTAAGTGTTTAAAAACAATATTGAGCAACAGCAAAATATATCCAGTAAATTTGATTTCCCGTTCTTTATGTACCTTTTTCTTGGAAACCATCAGTCGAATTGTTATCGCTTTTTATCTATTCCAAGATAAATAAATTATGATTTGATCGCTCGGTTTAAAGAAAGTGTGAATTCATCAAAAGTCGACTTCATTCGAATCGTAATAAAAATCCAGGAAAAGCTTACTCAGCGAGAAGCATCGATCAAAGTGTAACCAACATATGAGAAAAAAAATATATAAAAATAAAACATAATATATATATATATATCAAATATATAAAAAATAATATAAAAAAATAATATAAAATAATAATCTTTTTCGAAGAAAAAGGAACATAAACATTGGCAATTTTACTTTACATTAGATTATGCAATTGCGATCTCCTTATTTAATTCGCATCGGACAAACAGGAAATTTCTATATAGATTATAAGATGATCTAATCAAGAGTAAGAAAATTGCACTTATCGACTAACAATGAATATATTATGATGTACAGTTATGGTGCAAAATAATAGCACCGGTTGAAAAAATGAGGGAAATTTGTATGTTCCCTGCACCATGTTTAACTGTCTTGACTATATGTATACCTATCTAAGATTAAATTCTGACTTTTGAGGTCCTCGAACAAACTGACGAATATACCAGGAAATTCTTTAATAATCACTTGTCGATGGTAGAGAAAATATTCCTCTCATTTTTTCAACCGGTGCTATTATTTTGCACGTAACTGTATATTAATTTTATTTTCTTACGAAAAAAAAAACAAAATTATAGTTTCCTGTAAAGGAGTTCTACGTGTTTCTAATTTCTCGTAAACTAAACAAGACACATGAAAGTGGCTATAGAGTCGCAGTAGGGGCCTTGAGAAAAATTACGGTGGCGCGTTCAGTGATAAAAGTATACGGCATGACACGGGCGGATCGATGCAACTTTTTCCACTTACGCGATTATCTCGTTTCACCATTCACGATAAACGTAGCAAGTTCAAAACCCGCTAAATTGGATAATAACGAGGAAAAATCGTTCTCTCAGAGCCTTCTTTTTTTTTTAATCTGCGTTTTCGCGATAAACTTTATAAGAATATCGATGATGGAGACATTTAATGCGATGCAATGAGAACTGCATCGAAATTTAGCTATATACATATGTGCAATATGATATTTGTTAATTAATAAGTACAGAGTGATATAGCTTCATCAAGTATTCAAATTCGGAATGTGACATAATTGTGATTACATTTCCAGTATCACTTCGATTTGTCTGTGCATCGCGTTCAACATAAATCATACGATTGACGCATCCTGTTCTGTTCTATATCACACAGAGTACAAGCGAATAATTATTATCAATAATAACAGTTAACATTACGCACTATCGTGTTTCGCTGTGCAATAATGTATATATAATAATATTTCCAAAAACATGAAATATTATAAAATAATACAAATAGTATATCTGTATGTATATATATATTGTATTTTTTCGCAAGAAAATCGAATTATATAATTTATTTTTTTTTATAATTTATAATTTTTTATATTTCGCGAAGAAACATAATATAATATATAAAAAAATATATAAATAATTTATTTTTTTTATAATTTATAATTTTTTTATTTCGCAAAAGAAACATAATATAATATATAAAAAAATATATAAATAATTTATTTTTTTTATAATTTATAATTTTTTTATTTCGCGAAGAAACATAATATAATATATAAATAAATATAGTATAAATAATATATATATATTATAGCATTATATTTATGTATATATATGTATATATTATGTATATATATTATATTATGTTTCTTCGCGAAATAAAACAAATATAACCTCAACAAATGTCACTTTGAAATAATTTCAAAAAAATTAAATCGCGATCACGTGATCAAGCGAGATCGAGAAAAATGCATTATATTATTCTATATATATATATATATATATATATATATATATATATATAAATATTTGCGATTTGCATTATCGCGTGATTACGAAAGAAAAAATTAATAGACGTTCACTCACCCTGGAGATGCGCAGGGGTTGATGTGTATCGCATCCGCCGTGCATGCGGAAGCCCCAGGGGGATCCGCCGAAGAGGGTGACTTCTCTGGCGCTCATCCCGCGTCGCTGTAGCCGGCACCAGCACGCACGTCGTCCACACGCGCATCCGTTTTTTCCCGCGTCCGCGTCTTATCTACGCATCGCAGAATCGAGATACGAGATATAAATCGAGAGCGAGACGATCGAAGATTACGCGTAGTATATATATATATATATATATATTCGTTATTATCGCGGAACTGTCAAAATTTCACGTCGACGAAGGAATTAAACGGAGATGCGCCGGAAACACCGGCTACGAGATGAGCCGCGTCCTCGACGACGACGACGTGGACGCGATGACGCCCACTGACGGAAAACGCGACGTTAAATCTCGCGCGCGCGCACACGCGCGCGATCCGCACTCGACCGTGGCTCGCGTTGGACTGATGGCGCGCGTCCTCCCCCTCCCCCGCCCCCTTTACTCTCGACGCGCGCGTAGTATCCGCGCGTGTGTACTCTTCCCCCTCCCCCTCCCCCCCCCTCGCTTCTCGTGACCCCTCGCGGCGTGTTTCGTACACTCGCGGCGTCCTACTCTTCCCCTTCAGGGTCACTTCTCTTTATTTTATATATTTTATATATTTTACATATCTTATATATTTTATATATATATGTATATATATTCTCTTATTTATTTTATATATTTTATATATTTTACATATCTTATATATATTTTATATATATATTCCCTTGTTTATTTTATATATTTTATATATTTTACATATCTTATATATATTTTATATATATATTCCCTTGTTTATTTTATATATTTTATATATTTTACATATCTTATATATATTTATATATATATATATATTCCCTTGTTTATTTTATATTTTATATATTTCTTTATTTATTTTATATATTTTATATATTATATATTCTCTTTATTTTAAACGCTATATAAAGAAAATTTATTGAATTCGAATAAATATATATTTATTTCAATACTGCATGTCTAATAAATCATTTATTTGAAACCAATAATATTGATTGGATGTGAAAAATATTTATTTGACATATGAAAATCCTTTTCAAAACAGACAAATATTTGTTTTAAATTAATAATTTATTAAGCATTATTGAAATAAATATTTATATCAATTTTAAAATTTTTTAGTGTGTAAAATAAAGAGAGGGAATATATAATATATATATATATATATGTCTTGGTTAAATTTTTCGCGAATTATTCAACAGTGTTAGATTCTTTTTTATTGTTTATTTATAAAATACGCTTGCGAAATTTCGATTTACGGGGAAATTACAGATCCCGATTCTGACCTTCATCCTTATTCTACACATTTTTTACGCGCTCACCTGAGGTTATGATTATCCATGTATGCGTTGTCCTCCCACACGACGATACGGATCTCTCGGGGCATTTTCGCGTAATCAACGCTGACTGCTGCTCCTTTTTCAAGGAGCGTCTAGAATGAAAGGAGAATTCGTTGCACTCTTTGTGTTGGCAGTTCTATGATGAATTCACTTCTCTGCTGCAAAGAGTCTTTTTCTCCATAATATGTCTTAAAAAATAAAAATAAACATTTTTATTGTTTAAGTGTTTGTAACGTGAAATAAAAGACATATATATATATATATATATATATATATATAAACTCTGTTTCATATATGTATTAATATTAATACATTAAATAAAAATAAATATAATATATATTTAAAAAATATGAAATAAAATATAATAAAAAAATATAA
Source organism: Nylanderia fulva (assembly GCF_048542155.1). Taxonomy (NCBI): domain Eukaryota; kingdom Metazoa; phylum Arthropoda; class Insecta; order Hymenoptera; family Formicidae; genus Nylanderia; species Nylanderia fulva. The sequence continues at coordinate 232,693 of NW_028189443.1, read as the reverse complement.
ATTAAAATATAATTAAATATAATTATTGTATATATTTCATATATATATATATATATATAGTTATTTTCATATGTAAATATTATAATCTATATTTTTAAGTACATACGCGTATATATACTTATTTTATATATTATAAATATATAAAATAAGCGATGAGAAATCGACGCCATAACTTTATAAGAGAAAAATCGATTTCATGTATGCACACGTTTTTCATTAATATCAATAAATTTTCCTATCAATCAAATCAAGTTTAGAGCTTCTTGATTATTACTATTATAAATATTTAAAAATGAATACCTTGTGTAAGTGTATAGAGATTGTAACAGACATATTCTCGAGTTTTTCTTCGCACGAGAAGGACACTGCTGCGTGAAGATGCGACTATCAAATGGCGCTAAAAATGTGGAAAGAAATATGGCGGCATTTTGACAAAGTGATGACATCTGTAGGTGAATTCCTGAAACTAAATTATCGCTTCATTCTCTAACCAACATGTGATGAATGGAAATGAAAAAAAATATATTATATCCTTTCCCTTTTTATTATTAAACAATTAAATTCTAAAAAGGAAGAGAGATAGTATAAAAAATTGCTTTTAAACTCAAATATAATAATTTTTAAAAATTTAATAAATCCAAGAGTAAAATTCGAAACCTTGATAGAAAGAATATGGCAGCTCTCTCTCGGGACACGTGTTTCTGTATAAAAGAAGTGTTTCTGTATAAGCATTCGTATTTTTACTTATCGGATTTTCAACGAATGCAACAACTACATTTAGAAAAACAGATCTAATTGTTAAGACGTAACAATATATATTTTTATTACAAGCAATTTATTTAAATAACGTAATCATGTCTGCCGAAAATGCGAGTAAAAAATTTGCCGGGCAAAAATCAGAACAAGAAGGTAATTAATTGTTTATTACAGCAGTAAACATTTGCGAATAATTCTAGTTAACGAAAGGAAATTATTTTTGTTAAGGTGGTGACCAAAATTCTAAAGAGGCTTTAAGATGCAATTTCCGAAGTGGCTATAAACGCAATCATGAGCAATTACCAAGAGTAAATGCAAAGAGGACCAAATTGGAGATCGGCAGTAGACTAAAGGAGTGTGACTTAGGGATTACTGAGTACATCGGCAAGCACCCTGGCTTTTCTGGAATAATTAAGGAGCGATACACTGATTTTCATGTTAACGAGATAGATCTCGATGGACAAGTGGCCAAGCTGACTCACCAGAACATTCCAAATGATCCGGATAATAATGTAAATATCGAGGATCTAAAAACAAAGGTTTCTCCAGAAGTATGGGATCAACTTCAAGTTCTGAAGGAAAATCCTTCGACTATACAGATCGATGTAACAAATATAGACAAAGCTGAGCGCAGGATTATTCATACAATCGCACAAAATTTGGCAAATGTTATCAGCCAAACAAAAGATGAAGACAATAAGAAATTTATCACAATTGTCCCAAATACTAAAAACATTAAATATGGTGAGTTATCAATGTTTATACAGGGTGTATACTACCTGGAAAAATCTAGAAAACCTGGAATTCTCAGGGAATTTTTTCTACCTTGAAAAGTCTTGGAATACTTATGGAATTTTTTTCAAAATTACCCTTTTGATTTATTTTCAAATATACCTTTAAAGAATAAAATTCATTAGATTTATATAAAGTATATTAAAATATATTCTAATATGAAATATAATATTATATTATTATATTAAAAATAATACTTTAATTTTACTTGGAATTGTGAACAAAAGTACACCTGGGAAACCATGGAATTTATTTATAAGATTTAAGTATGCACCCTGTTATATTAAACATCTATATTTACATTTATATTTCTTTTTTGTTCTATAACAGATCACAACATACGCAAAGACACCAGAATAGATTGGAAGAAACGCGATGGCGATTATTGTCATTTTCTGTTGCACAAAATGAATATGGATACAATCGATGCTTTGAACCGATTAGCCTCAAATATGCGAATACGAGTTAACAATTTTGATTACGCTGGTACAAAAGATCGTCGAGCGTGGACGACTCAGTGGGTCAGTTTGTGGAAGGTGGATGCACGCAACATATTGAGAGCTTGTTCAAGTATACGCGGCTTATATGTAGGAAATTTTAAATACACTAAGAACAAGTTGAAATTGGGCATGCTAAGTGGCAATCAGTTTAAAATAGCATTAAGAAACGTTTGTGGAACAGATGAAGAGATCGAGCAAGCAATGACATCATTGCGCGACAATGGCTTCATTAATTATTATGGTTTACAAAGATTTGGTACAGTAGCTTCTATACCTACGCACGAAATTGGGAAACGTTTACTTCAAGGTAATTATTGTTCTCCGTATTATCACATAGCACTTTGATTTAATATTATTTAATATTAAATCACCAAGTAGCAAACTGATGTCATTAAACATCGAAATAACATATGCTCGCTATCTGGGAAGTATAAATATATTACAAGAAATTTTTTCCAATTAGGTAAATTTCATGAAGCGATTGAGTTAATTCTGAAACCACGGCCTGGAGAACAGGACACTGAGTTGGCAGAGGCTAGACAAATTTATGCGTCTTCAAAAGATGCTCATGCTGCTTACTCTAAGATTCAAAGAATCGACAAAATTGAAGCCCGACTTTTGAAAGGTCTACAAACATCGGGGCAGAATAATCCTTTAGGCGCTCTTGATTATATTCCGCGAAACATTCGGTTAATGTACATCCATGCTTATCAAAGCTTCGTTTGGAATCATATTGTGTCGAGAAGAATAAAACAATTCGGGACAAATGTAATTGTGGGTGATCTAGTTTATAACAAGAATATAACTGATGAAACTATGTTAAATACTAGTGACGATACTGAAGAAATCAATATTGAGCCAGCAGCAAATAAACCAAGTGAAGAAAGTTCAGAGCAAAATTTGTCAATAGTAAGAAGTCTTACAGAAGAAGATTTACCGAATTACACTTTAGCCGATGTAGTTATGCCTCAACCTGGATGGAAAGTTACATATCCATCGTATGCTAAAGCTTGGTACGATGAATTTTTAGCAAAGGACGAATTAACTACTGATCTTAAACAAAACAATAAGTAAGTATTTTTAATCTGCAACTTTAACTTTAAATTTTAATTAAATTATAGCAAATTGTTATTATTGTCTGCTACCTTTTCTAGAAAATACAGTTTGAGTGGTGCCTATAGAAAAATATTACAAATCCCGACGAAACTATCTTGGAAAATTATGAATTATGAACAAAAGCATGATAATCTTATTCTCGCAGATATTGACGAAATGAGAAAGCATGTAACTCCGCAGAATAATCCAAGTAAATAAGTTCTTTTCACGTTTATACAAAATGTTTATTTCAAGAGTTTGTATTACATTTATATTATTTTCAGATGGAAAGAACAAGGCATTAATCATTGAAGTATGTTTAGAATCCAGTACTTATGCCACAATGACACTTCGTGAAATTTTGAAAAAAGATACTTCTGCAGAAACACAGGTCGCTTTATCTGCTTCTTACAATTCAGAAAATAGTCCAGTATAAGCATTATTAATAAATAGTACAAATTCAACAGAAATTAAATAAATATAATAATGCAAAGAAAAATTATGTTAATTTCCAAAACAAATTCATTGATGCAAAAATAAAAAATTTAGACAAAATATTTTTAAAATATGCTAATATTTTTGTGAAAAAACACCTTATAAATATAATAAATCATGAATATAAATATACATATGTGTGTATTTCTTCATTTAAACAAAACCACTAGAAAGTTACTTGATCCAGGGACAAAAAAAATTTGTTTAATGAATAAGACTAATTTAATAAAAATAATTCCTGTATTTATAAACAAGCAGCCATCAAACCTGCTACATTTTCGAAATCAATCTTTTCAGTAATATTTTTAGTCTTGATATTTTCATCTTGATTTGCAATAAAAATGATTGTCTTGCTCTCTTCCTTCCAACCATACTTTTTAACCCAGTGCTTCAGTGTTGCATCTACAAAAATATAATAATACATTTTTATTATCCTGCAATATTAAAAATAAAAAAATTCATTAACGTACCATCTACACCACCAAGCAACTGCGCTAGCAATCCTTTATCTATCGTTTGAAACGTGATACCGACTACATGGCACACAAATTTTCTTATTGAGTCCTGGAAACCTACAATTCTATCGCACAGCTCAGACATTGATAATACTCTATCCCAAAAATGCTGAAAATCACATCGCTCCAAGATGTCTCCCAGATACATGATTTGATTAATGGGGCTTTCTGACATCTAGAAATTTATAATAAAATATATAAATATAAAACGTTCATAAAAAAAGAACATTGCTTTATAATTGAATCAAACTCACTAGTTTCTCGCTGAGCAAACATTTGCATAGCACAAAGTCAGTGTGCGGAAGATTGGTCAAAGCCTTCAGTAGTATCTGACACGTAATATCCATATTGAATCGATGCGGATTTAATTGGTAGAGCTTCAGAACGGCCAGGTTTGCCTCCAAATCATAAGCATTCTCCCTCGACTGTATTTCCACATACTTTTCCAAAGTTGTCAAATTATCTGGATTGTACCTGAAAACATATATATTTCAGTGATAATATATAAAACATAATTAATTAAAAATTGGAACAATAAATAAACATATTCCATGAATATTTCTAATGAATTTTAATTCTGTATCTCAGTGCAATGACATATTTTTAAGAAATTGATTAGAAGTTCTGTTAAAAAAATGATTTACGAAATAAATGAATACCTTTCGATGCCTTTGAGCATTCCAGCCACAGTCTGTCGCATCGCCTCAGCCATTTTCGTCGATAAAAAATCTCAAATTGTAATAAAAATTAATTATTGTCGGCGTGACAAGAGCGTGAGATTAACCTCAAACACACAAGACCATAGAATAAAATTATAGAGAGGTACAAAATGAAAGAAATTTCGGTCCAGATTTATATAGATAGAGATATAAATTAATATGTTTATTATATTATATCTTTATTTTTTGCTATATAGATATAAAAATAGAATGAAATAATGCGATTTACGTTAATACATCATTATTCAATGGAAATTAAAGATAAAATGCGACGCTTTTGGATTTTTTTGTATCGCTATAAATAATAAATGAAATACATTAAAAGACAGAGCAGAACGTTGCTTATTGTGAAAATATTTCCGATATTTTCAGATATTCTGATTTTACACAATCTTTATGAGAATTCTGACAATTTTTATTTTTCATCATTATAACATATATAAAATACGCATATATATATATATATATATATATATATAACTTTTTCAAAAATTATATGTATTTTATATGAGATAAATAAATGTTTTTTAATTATAAAATTAACTTTATTGTTTTTTAATTATAAAATAATAATAAAAAGAAAAGGGGAAGAAGAGGAGGAAGCGTGTACGAAAATCCTTTTTTGTGGTGGAACTGTACTGATGTTGTACTGGTATCGTACTGATACTATCTTAGAACATATATACCTGGAAGGGGAATTGCTATTGTTCTCCATGGTAAAAATCTGTGTCACCAAAGTTGGGTGCGAGAGAGAAAGATAGCTTTTAACCTATGCTCGCAATGCGCAAACGTAGATGACGTCACGGTGACGTCACGCTCACCGCGCCGTTTGAAACTGGAAATGTAATTGGTGCTTTCGCTAATTCGCGTTTGCGCATTGCGAACGGAGGTAACACTCTACCCTTCTCTTTCCTTAAAAACGTGGTTCTCTCTCGCACCCAACTTGGACACAGTTTTGCGCTCCTTATTCCCCTTCCATATCTATATGTTCTAAGGGCCCAAAACGGAGTGCGCATGTGCGTTGCCCAGTATCGCCATCTAAACTTCTCTCTCTTTTCATCTTTTATTTTCCGTTTTGTCACACTCAGGCCGGCGTCCCATGGAGCGGATTATGCGGAAGCGGAACCAGCGGATCGCCAATCACGGAATCGTTCCGATAGAACTTAACGATGAGCTCCATCGGAACGATTCCGTGATTGGCGATCCGCTAGTTCCGCTTCCGCGTAATCCGCTCCATGGGACGCCGGCCTTAGGGTTGCAAGAGATGGCGACGACTAGTAATTTATAGGTATGCGCTTGTTGTGTTGGATTGGTCGCGTTGCTAGTCCCTAGACTAGTTACAACTAGAATATTCCCTATGCCGGTATTACTAACGATAAATAATAAAAACGTCTAATTCTAAGTTAAATCATTCTCAAAATAGTTAATTATATAGGTTCTCGCAAGAAATGATGTTAGCGCGAAAAAGGGGCTCTTAATAATATTGATATATATATATATATATATATATATATATATATATATGTATATATATATAAGCTTCAAAACCTACAGCTAACATTCTTTTTTAATTTATATCTTGTATGCATAAATAAATGTTTAAGTAAAATATATTAATTCAAAATTGGCGCGTAAACAACTTCCGGAATTTGGATAAATATGGCGGATTGTTTAACTAAGTGAAACTGGTGTCTGAAAGGTCTGAAGTTAGCGATATGACAACAAATTATCGAGATATAGGAGCTGAAAATTTGAATATGTATGTCATAAAACGCTGATATATTAATTATATGTAACGAAATAATTATTTCTCGAAATATTATTTTCAGAATCAAGTAATAGCATTTGAAAAATATGGCGAAGCATCATCCAGATTTGATTTTCTGTCGTAAACAACCGGGAGTCGGTAAGTCGAGAGGTTATGTCTCCTAACCTTATATCTTTGACAGTTTTATATTTATTTATTATTTAATTTATTTTATTTTATTATTCAATATATTATTTATTATTTAATTTATTTAATTATTATTGTCCGATGTTTTTTTAGCTATCGGTCGACTTTGCGAGAAATGCGATGGCAAGTGCGTAATTTGCGATTCCTATGTCAGACCCTGCACCTTGGTCAGAATTTGTGACGAGTGTAATTACGGTTCTTATCAGGGACGATGCGTGATATGCGGAGGTCCCGGCGTATCGGACGCGTATTATTGCAAAGAATGTACGATACAAGAGAAAGATGTAAGTTTGCGCTGAAAAAGAGAACATTATATAGGATAGATTTGTAAATTCTCCTGTATTAAATATTGTACATTTCAATATTTTCTTGTTTTTTAGAGAGACGGCTGTCCTAAAATAGTCAATCTAGGCAGTTCAAAGACAGATCTCTTTTACGAGAGGAAAAAATATGGATTCAAAAGAAGATAATCACAAGCTATTCAATATTTCTTTACATGGTTTTTGTTAAATGTATCATTGAGCATCAGGTAACTTATTGTTTTTACAAAAATATAACTATAGTAAATAATACATTTGCATTATGCAGTATTACAATTATAGATATTAATTTTATAATAAAACAAAAGTCTGAACAATGCTCTGTAAACTTAATTAGTTGGGATAATTTTGACAAAGTAAATTTTAATGTCAAAATTGATTAAATATCTATAAAAGCATCTTCAATGCAATGTATCTATAAAAGCATCTTCAACGCAATGTATAATATGATATAAAAGTATATAATCATGGAATACATCTTTTATTATAGAATTGTTATGTTAAAATTAACGGCGGTTCTTCTGATGGTGGTAACTCATTAGTTTCTTGTGTCTCAACAATTTGTCTTTTTATAATATTCCCTTTCTCATCCACTTCGTCAATAGATATTAAAATATTAGATATAACAGGCATAGATTTTCCAACATCACTATCTGCTATTTCTTCTTGTAAATCTTGAATGGTTTCTGTCTCCTCTGTATTGTCTTCAACAATCTAAACATATGATTTTAAATTTAGAACAAAGTCTCTCGAATAATACTTAACTTAAATTACTGTAAAACTCACTTTTATTTTTGTTAATGATGTAGTTTGACTCAATTCCAGCTTGTATTTTTTGTTCGATAAGTTTGCCTCTTCAACAAGCAACTCATTCTCTTCATCTACAGTCTCATATCTGACCATTTGAAGTCTGTAGCATCCGTCCTCATCCTGTGTATAATGGAAGCGTTTGTGTCCACTTGGCAATTGCAATTGATGAGTTTCTATGAGATGTTTGGTCAATCTATAACTCTTCCGGTATTTGATAGGACATTCATGACAGCAGTACCATCGCACCGCTAAACCGTGTACTCGTTCTACATGCCTATAACAAATTTCACAATTGCAATAAAACATTAATAGATGAAACAATCTTGTTATTGAAAATCTTACTACCTATCCAAGGTATAAGCTCCTTTGCACGTATAAAGGCATCCTTCAAATTGACAAGAAAAATTCGGGCCATTAGTATGAACAGTCATGTGAGAGTCGAGATCCTGTTGCGATTTTGCAGCATGCGAACACAATTGGCAAGGAAACGTTCTGGTCGACACATGGCGATACCTCACGTGTTTCGCCAAACTCGCTGGCGATTCACAACTCATATCGCAAAGGGTACATTTGTAATTAAACACATGGGATCTCATATGATCCCGTAAGATTTTCTCAGTGGGATAAAACTTATTGCAGTGCGAACACTGAAATCCCTGTACTGTAAATCATTCAATTTATCAGAAAAAGATATATAAGAGAAAAAAAAAATATATATATATAATTTAAATGAGATTAATTAACCTTCCAAAGGAATTTGTCGCTGACAATGCGTATGAAATTTTGTTTTGGAGGCAAATGTGGCACCACAGTCTGGACACGCGACTATTTTTTCTTTGGTATGACATTTCATGTGATCACGAAGTTTGTACAAACTAGGATATTTCCCGTTGCATCCTGTCCACTTGCACTGAATTCCATCCTTAACTCTATTGCCACGTGGACAATCTGTCATGTGTATAGTCACGTGATACAGATACATTTGATAGTTTTTGAACACTTTCAAACATTCTTCCCATCTGCACATATGTGGAGACGGTGAATCTATAATGTTCCTCCATTCTGGATCTCTGCGGCATCTCTATAAGAATATAATATTAATTTAATAAAATATTTTTTCAGTAATTATTATTAAAAATTAATCAATATGTATTTAACATTGCTACTTACAGGAAGCTTAGTTCGTCCACGAACATTGGATCCAATACACTTCAGCTTGGTATGATAGGCATGGTAATTAACATGCTGCACTATCTCATCGCTTACATCGGTGCAGTAAGAACAGTCCTTCCACTGACACACATAAACTTCATTATCATCCTTCATGCTTATCTGTATATTTGGTATGTGACTCGAGACATGCCTCATAAATTGATCCATATAATTGCCGCGGAACGTGCACGCCGTCCACTCGCAGGTAAGATCCAAAACTTCATTCTTCAATTGCACTCCCACCTTGTGCCTCTTGGCACCGCATTCCGAGACTGAATCGAATTCCGAATCTGTGTTGTACCAATCATCGTATTCAGATTCATCCAACTTTCGCTTCAGAGTTTCCTCCTCGGAATGAGGATAATCCTGCTGCGACTCCACCCACTTACTACATCTGTCAAGTATCTTGCTCGTCAACAACTTCTTCGCCAAGTCTGTCATCGTGTTTAGATGACAAACATCACATATCTCATGTAAGTATTTCACCTGCAATATAACATACAGATCAGCGAGATCTTAAAGATTATTTATTTATTTATAAACAGGATATTATCCCTTTAATTACCAAATTATAATAAGAATAAAATACAGGATTGGTAAAAATATGACAAAGAAAATATAATTACAAAGAACTAAAATAAGCAAAAAATAAAAAGAGAAAATAAGATGGCTTATTTCAAAGTAGAATATAAGGATTTCCTAACTGCACTGATAGACGTATTAAAAGTCTATTCTTTCAGAAAATTAAATTAACTCCGTTATGCATATTTAAATATCCTATTTAAAGATTTGCATAGAAAATCTGATGTTTTTCCTCATTAAAAGTCCGATTAAACCTGAGATGTCTGCCAAGAATATATAAACTAATATTTTGCAATAAATAAGGACAACATTTAAAGAAATGATAGGTCTATAAAGAGTATACAATTCAAATATGCCGCCTTGGCGTGACGTGGTGAAACGCTGATCTTCCCAGAAAGCTGATGATCTCGCGAACGATTTTATTTCACAAATAAATGAAACATATTTATTCTCAACACATCATCGGGCAATGTTACTTGATCGAGAGATCCTCGACTAAATTCTTCCAGTTATCAATTCCAATAGTCTCACCGTGTCATCCTAGCTACGATGTGCTACCGTTCTCTTTGCTTCGCCAATTGCTTGTGCATCATTTCGCGTTGACGTTTATTCGTTATCGTTGCAGCAGATATTTATGTTGAGGACACACCTACTCTGATGTTCTCCCGCGAGTGCCTCGTCCGCGGACCTTCCTGGTGGAGGACGGTGCGAAATGTGGGATCGCGTCACGTTGCTGCTGTCACTTCTTCCGCGATCAGCTGTTCAGGAGCGAGCGACCGAAGGGGGACGACAATTTGCGCCCTGTCCTCAGGTTGTCAAATACTTTCTTTGAAAATCGGCACGTTAAAATTGCGTATATACCACATGTGCCTTCTTTATCTTACCTTTGTTTCACTCAAAAGGTTAAGCTCAGCCAATCGAGCGACTTCCCTCTCTCCTCTTTTAGAGCGGGAGGTTTCCGTTATTAAGATTAAAAATTCCGGAAATGGATTATTATTGTTTTGTCCAATTACTTAACGCGATGTATTTTAATTTACAATTCGGTGGATCGTTAATTAGCATGTGAAATATGTACTTGATGAATGCGTTTGATTAACATTCCACGTGTGAAATATAAATCGTTTTCTAGTAGTTTTTATTCTTTAAACCGATGACGTCATCTACTGATTTTTTGAATTTATTTATTTATTTATTAACCTTCCTTTTATAAGCGAAATTAACTTTGTACCTTATATTTTTGTTCGTTTAATATATAGAAGATATTTTGAAATTCGCGAATCACCTGTTTATGAGGATTCCTCAGGTTAATTTGGAGACGATTTTTTCTCAGAAAAAATGTCGAGCACCAATAATTTTAAGAGTTTTTTGCAAACTAAGCCTTGTAAAAATAAAATAAAACCATATATTCTTCAATTTTAATTTCAAATACAGTTTACTTTAATAGAATTTTAATTTAATAATTTATAGTTATAGAATAAAGATCATATACATATATGATGATAAAAATTTGGGAACATCCAAAAAATGATAGCTTTCCTCGACATTTTCGCTAATGAAAAATCATTTCCAAATGATTCCAGGAATCTGCCATTAACAAATAATCCGTTAATTCTGAGACATCCTATATAAATACAAACACACATATATATATATATATATATATATATATATATATATATATATATACATATATGTATATTTCTTATTAAAAAAATTATTATATTAACTCATCATGTTTATGAATTATTTTATATGATAATAATAAAATAATTATTTTTTAAAGGACACGGAAAATGCGGCGTGGCGGTGATAAGGATATCAGGAAACCGATCTTTGGAAACGCTAAAAAGGATGACGAATATATCGAAATTGGAACCGAGGAAAGCTTTCTTACGGAAAATACGTGATCCTGAAACTGAAGAGGTCATTGACAATGGACTTTGTCTGTGGTTTCCTGGTACGTGCAACTTTAGCAGTTAATCAGAGTTAAAGACGACCCTATATATCCCAGTAAGCAAGAAATATTTAATCAACATTATGATTCAAAGATGACAAAAGGAATCATAAATTTAAAGCTCCCTAAATTTTTAAAAAACTTATGTTGCTTGAATATTATTAAAACATGTGTGAACAATAGAATAAAAAAATAATTGTAATATATATACAAATTTTTTTCTCCAAAATAATTTTTAAATGACTTCATCATTCCCAGTTCTAACTGAGATGTCTTCTGGATGTTCTCTGAATGTCTTTCAAACATATATGTGTGTTGTTAGGGAAAACTCTGCTCTTCTAATTAACAGTAAAAAATGTATGATTTGAATATAAAACGATATGTTTTAGGTCCGCACTCGTTCACCGGCGAAGATTCCGTGGAGTTCCACGTGCACGGCGGCACAGCGATCCTGACACGATTGATGCAAGCCCTCTCGAGGCTGCAGATACTTCCGGCTCAGCCTGGCGAGTTCACCAGACGCGCCTTTTACAACAACAAACTGGACCTAACCGAAGTAGAAGGTTTAGCTGACCTGATAGAAGCCGAGACTGAGTGCCAGAGGAAACAGGCACTTCTACAGGCCGATGGTGTCCTGCGCAAGCTGTACGACGGTTGGCGAAAGGTCCTCTCGAAATCCATGGCGAGTATCGAGGCGTACATCGATTTCGGCGAAGAGGACAACATTGAGAGCGACGTGGTGCAGCGAGCGCACGACGCTCTCAAACGGTTGATGCGAGACCTGGAGGATCATCTGGCCGATGACAGACGCGGCGAGATCCTGCGAAGTGGAATTAAGACCGTGATAGTTGGTGAACCCAACGTGGGCAAGAGCAGCCTGCTGAATCACCTGGTGCAGCGAAACGCCGCCATCGTCACGCCTATCGCAGGCACTACGAGGGACATCATCGAGCTGAGTGTCAACATTTCGGGGTATCCCGTGCTGATAGCAGACACAGCAGGTATCACGGATAACACTGAGGATATCATCGAGGTCGAGGGCATCCGGCGTGCGAGAAACTACGCGGAGAACGCGGATTTCGTTATCGTCCTAGTGGACGCGTTCAAGTACGCGGTTAGTGGAATGACGTATGAAGATTACGTGCGCGAATATCTAACGTCGCTGGGAATGCACGAATTGTTAGCGAAAATGAGCAGGGAACGTTTCATCGTGATAATGAACAAGAGAGATTTGCTGAAAGCGGAGGACAAACAACGTCTGGACGATGTTAAAGCGGTTCTCGTGTCTTGCAAGACGGAAGATGGCTTGCAGAACTTGCTGCGATCGCTAACGGATCGCTTCAGTAATATGTACGCTTCAGTATATGTACAATGCATGCAGATAATTAACATTGACATTTGCAAAGTAGCCTGCTAATCTTGTGATTTTGATTAAATCAGCTGGTTTTTTTCATATATTGTAGTAGTTTATGACCTGCTGAACAAAAGATGTAATAAGTGTCAAAACTAAATAATATACTATATAGTTAGTGATATACTATATAGTTATTGATATGAAAAATCCAGATTCTACAAGTTGTTTGACTACAGCTAGTGGATTTTTCATATCTGACTGGCTAAATCAGTAACTGTCTATTATTTAGCTTTGAGACTATTACATATCTATTTATTTTTTTGATCAGCAAGTCATACAACATATAAGAAAACTAGTAGATTTTACAAAGATTCAATTTTATATAGGATTAAGTATAATGCAGAATTTTTGAATTTATATAGAATTTTAGATAAAATTAAATCCTGCGATAAAATCAGATGGTTTTCTCATATGTTGTAGCTTTCGATGACCTACTAAACAAAAAAGTAGCAAGTTCAAAGCTAAATAATAGTTACTGATTTACAATCAGTCAAACATGAAAAACTGGGACTTTGCGAGCTGTTTGACTGGCTGTAACTCAATAATTGATTATTATTCATAAGCTTTGAAACTATTGAACATTTTGTTCAGCAGATTACAACATATACAAAAAACCAGCTGATTTAATCGAAATCTATTTTACATGAGATTAGTGCAGAGTAACTTTGTCATTAGGTCTGTTTTCTTTAGCTGAACAGGCTGCAGTTCAGAGTTCACCTTTTTCACTCAACCTTAGAAGGAAAGAGCTAAAGAGCTCTGAACTAGTTCAGCCAGTTCAGCTGAAAAGAACAGACCTATTACAAACTGCCGACGTTTTAGATGTGGCGAACCATCCGCGGAGAGTCCGACCATCAGTCAGGCGAGGCACAGGGATCATTTGACGCGGTGTCTGAGGCATCTGCGAAATTACTTTGAATTATCTGCCAATGAACAACACGACATGGCCATAGCGGCGGAGGAAATACACAAAGCGATGCGAGAACTCGGAAGGATAACCGGACACGTCAGTACGAATGAGATATTGGATATCATATTCAAGACCTTTTGTATCGGCAAATGATTGGACCGATGTTATAGGGTATTTAGTAATGGCTGTAAGAAAAATACAAAACGTGTAATAAATTGCGATTACATATTTGGATGTAATGTATCCCAAGTAGCAAAATGACGTCAGAGAAAAGTATGAAGTTTATAAAGATACACTACTTTTAGATCCCAAATAACAAACTGACGTCATTAAATGTCAAAATGACATCATTTTGCTACTTGGAATCTAAAACTAGTGTATCTTTATAAACTATATACTTTTTCTTCATGCATACATAATAAGTGAAGTACTTTCTCGCAAAATATGATCGCAATACTTTCTGAAGATACGCCACATCATTTTGATATCCGGCAAAACATTGATTTTGTAATTTGTCTTTGGTACAAGAGGAAGACAAGAGGTTAAAAAACGGAGTTATCTGTGCATACATAAATAAATATATAAGATTGTTCGAGGGAAGACGGCGTTTGAGTTAAATAAATAGGAGGGTGCCTTCATAAGCATCGTATGTTTATTAACAATGTTACACGCACAATCATACATAGAACAACCTTTTGCCTGATTATAGGATATAGATACCCCACGCGTTTATACACAGATAGGGCTCCGTTATATGGTCTCAAGTCGTTATCTGTATGCCATGTCCGTGTTATATGTGCTAATTGTATCGTTATTCTGACACCACTCGTAATAACTCGCTCTCGTAAAAAGGATATTATAATTCGACAACGAAGTAACGAAAGCAAAACAACTCGACTGAGGGAAGGAGAGAAAGCAAACAAAAAAATTAGAAATATATATATATATATAAGTCGCATACAAAAATTCGCTTTTTTCTACCACGGACGATTATTTATATATATATATATGTATATATCTTACAACGCTGTGATATTCGAAATAGACTATATTTCTCTATTACAAAGAAAAAAAGAAAAGAAACAATTGACGCTTAATCCTTAAATGGTATTATTAGTTACACAAAGTCCATTATGCACACAACCGCTAATAAAATTTTTTTATTTTTTTTTAAATTTTTTAAATCGATTTTATTTATCGCACTAGCTTCTTCCTCCCATTTTTACAACGTTTAAATTTCGAACAAGTGCATCTGGTTCTTTGTTTCATTATTTTTATTTCTCTATAATGGTAACTTCTCTCTATCTCTCTCTTTTTTATTAAGACTTCTGGTTCCTCACCGATCATGTTGGAATTGTGACGTCAGAGGAAGAATTTTCAACGCTTTCTCACGTCGTCACAGCTTAACATGACCACGGCGAGGACCCAGGAGCCTTAATCTGTTTTCCTCCCAATTAAGGATTAATTAAATTCAATAAATTCGTGTGATTCGTTGCGGGATTCGTCGTTCGCGACTTCTCGCTGCGTGCATAATAATATATTCAGGGATGTGAGTCGCGAACGAGTTCACTATCGATACAATATATGATTACAAATCGATCAGAAAAAAAAGAAAGGTAAATCGAATGACTTTTTTTAATGTATGTATATATATGTATGTATATATGTATATATAAATTAATTTGGCGAATTTATCACACGCGACGCACGAAAGCGGCGCGCTAGAAGATTCATCTTTCCTTTTTTTTCCCCTCCTCTATTTCTCTTTTCATATATAAACCCAATATTTAGTAGAGCCCTCTCGAAGAGGATGAATGCTCGTTTGTACAATTGCATAGATTAGTTCTTTGAGATCTATCCGAAAGCAAACTGAATCGCGCTGCGCTATTTCGAGCACGCATTTGTCTTCAAGATCGTCTTCATTTTTCTATCTACACGTAATGTCCTACTTTTTTTTCTCGCCTTTTCTCTTTTATAAAGCCTTAGAAAACGCAACGCGGTTTACACATTTCGACGAAAATAAAAAGCCGCTCTACATCGCTTCTCTCAATTCTTCTTCTTCTTCTTCATCTTCTACCTTTGTGAGATCTTGGACGATCTCGCGCAATCCTTAAATGCTATCGACCTTGAGAGATTTCGGCTGTTAAAAATCATGATAGTACCCGAGGATTCATTCAGACCTATTGAACCGCGCATCCATCAAGCACACTCATCAAATTAAAAAAAAATCCATGATTAACGCAAATAAAATTATAGACATACTGGTTACATACGAAAATATATATTTTAATATTGTTTTTCAAGAATAATAACGTAATATAATTTTTTTTCATCGCAAATCGAACAGAATCACTTGTTAAGAACATATGTAGCATTATTATCTCTAAAGTGTAATAATAACTGAATATGAATTTTGATTAGATCAACGCTCATTTTTTCGATCGGAAAAGAATGAACGAACTAGATGCGATATTTCAAATAATAATTCGAGATGCACAAGAAGATCATACAACTTATAGCTTTAAGTAACAATTATCTTGCTTATAAGACGTACGCACACACACATATTAGACACATGCAAAACTGTATACATAATTCGATTCTCGGAGCCAATTAATTAATTATTTATTAATTAGGGATGAACGCAAGCGGTTCAGAAGGTTTCTTCGCGTTTCCACGTGGAGGATACAAACGAGAGAAAAGACGGAAACGAAGAAAAAGCCATTTTCTCCTTCTCTCGCCCATAACCGGTCCACGAAGACCTTTTCCCGACCTCGGAAGAGACATCGTCCATCTCACTCGCAGTTCGTTCTCTATCTAACGCGTCTCTTTTATTTATTGTATATAACAGCGGATCGGAATACGAGAAAAGAAAGACGCGAAAGTAAAAGGTCTGTCGTGGATCGAGTCGAAGACTCTTCGATTTCCGCTCGGTTTCTTTCCTCATTCCTCATAATTGGTCCACGAAGACCACCTCCCCGGCCTGAGGATGATCGAGGAGTCCGCTTCGTCCGTATTTTTTCTCTCTCTCTCTCTCTTGATAATCTTTTTTTTCTTTCTCCTTATAGATAAATTTTTTTAAACTTATTTAACGCGTCATTGATCCTATCACATCATATCAAAGTCGAGCGTTCTTCTCTTTATACTAAACTGCTCGGCATTTTTGCTCTTCTTATTTCACCCAGCAATACTTTAGCCAAGTGCGAAGTGGTTGTTGTTGAACATTAGAACATTTTCAAAGACTCTCGTTCTCTACTAAAGGCGCTAAATTCGACGATAATTACGATTATCGTGAGCGTTATCCAGCAATTCGTTAGACTGGAATAGAACGCTAAGAAATTATACATTAATTAATTTATAACAGCATGCTGATTGAATTTTGAGACGCTAAAAATGCTTTCGGTTCGATTTCGTGTTCAGAAAACTTCCGTAAAAGCCCAAGTAGCAAACTGACGTCCGCTTGCTACCTGAGAGACGTATATATATAATTCTCGCACAATTCTGACGGAGAAGCGAATTTCTTGTCTACATTTGTTCATTTTCATCCTTGTAACTCTTTTGCGCTGAATAAAAAGTGGAATGTACATCAAATTGATTTCGTACGATTGATCAGATTCGCGAAATAGAGCCATCTCTAGATCATGTCAGAGAGATAACCGATTACATCTTATATAAAAAATGCATATCTCAATAATTGTGTCGGAAAAATCGCTCACGCATCTCGGAAATATATGTCTGTCACGATATCAGTGTCATATGTATACATTTGTTAAATTATAAATACTAATAAGTAAAAATAATTTAGAGTATATATCTTTAGATATTAATATTTATAAATGTATATATAACATATGATAGTGTGTATATTTAAAAATTTCCAAATTTAAAATTTACAAACACATCTATATACTCGTCTTGATATCGGACGCGAGGGCAGCTTTTAATAAAGGAGATCCGACATTACGTGGACAAACATATCGGTAAAAGAGAAACATTCTCACCTCGAAGAACACAAAGATGAATTATCGAAGACAATAATCGTGTCGCGTCATTCAGTATCTCGGAATTTTCGTTTCGTCTCGCGAGAATCTTGAAATAAATCGAAGTTGAGTCCTCGGAACTGGAACGATCAGCATATTTCTTTTCTTTTTTTTCGTCGACGTTCCGGTGCCGAGGTAATGACTCGTTCAAGATCATCAGCTGCCGATGGCACGGATCGTATTTTATTTTTATTTCTTTTTCCAGAAAGGAAAGGAGACGAGACCGCATTTGTTCGCTTCTAGCGAATGTATGTCTATACACACATACACATTCTATACTTTGCATGTAAGTAATGCCTATTTTCCAAAGATATATACGTTATGAGAAGCACACACTTTCGCAATCATTAATCATTAAACTCCCACCTCTGTGTTTCTCCCCTTTTTTGTTTCACGCGTTTCTATGATCCCTTGGAAATGTCATCCGTTTTGTCGTCGCGGGTTTTCTATCTACTTCTTCAAGACATGACAGGAACGCGTTTGTCGCTTTCGGAGGTGACGATTGAAAAAGGTGTGCATACACGATTTCGTTTCTGTTAATAATTTCTCGCTGAGATCCGGCTAGGATTCGATCTAGGATCTGGTAACGTCAATTAATACCAATTTTTAATCAATGCTGAGTTGATTTCACAAGATATTTTTGAAAGGATTCTTAAAGATACATTTCAGAAATAATTTTGCAGTTTAATAAAAATTTTTTTTTTTTTAAATAAAATTATAAACTTTAAAATGTTTTTCCAAGAAGAAAATATATGTACAAATCGCAATTGGTATTAAACGGCGTTGTTACTAATCTCTAATCTAACGCTTATACAATAATGCAAATTTCTATCTTATGCCCCACTTTTCTAGAGCACTTAAGTATAAAAGAGAAATATATATCACTTAGAGACTGCAACGGTGAAATTTAATTCTGAAACTGTGAAATTCCTGAACCATCGCAACTCAAAATGGCGTATGCACACGCAGGGTACTATAATTTTACGGAAAAAAAAACAAAAAAAACAAAAAAAAACAACGAAATAAGACCGAAGAAAGATTAATGCCGATCGTAAAAGAGAACTGAAGATTACATTGAAGGCTACATCAAATTTATTTTGCCGCAAATCAACTTTCGGGGACCGATCGCACATCTAGAAGCGACCCAGGTAGCAACAACAATCGTTATGACATCATTTTGACGTCAAAATGACTACTTTTATTACAGTGCGAATGAAGAAGGAAATTTTCAAGCTCATGCTCCGGTGAAATCGGCCCCGGAAAAGATACCTTTAACAATATTTCTAAATTCATTCGACGGATCAAAGGGATATGTCACGATCCGTGAAATACGCGCCTCGCGTATTTATTATTTATCCTCTTTCATTTATCAATAATCGCGCGATGTTACTCTTTTTCATTTAGTATAAAAGTCTCATCCGGTTAACATGATCGATCGGTAGGCAAATTCGAAGAATTCGACTACACATGCACGTTCGACTACCTCTTAAGACTCGACATGTGTACTCCTTTAATGAGGAATCCTTAACGATTAAATCCTTACACGCGTATTTAATATGTGATGCTTATGAGTTTATGAGCTACCTATACTAAAGGAAAAAACATATACCACTGAAAGATTATATTTCTCCTTATCTCTCTTTCTCTCTCTCTCTCTTCGCGATCACGCGTTAATTATTATTATTATTAGCTATACTCGGATCGCGCCGCAAAGCTACGTTTTTTTTTCATTTTTCTTTTTGCACTGTGCATACGCTTAGTGGAGATGTAATGTTTCGCGATAAATGGGAGCAAAATTCGAACGATACGCGTCACTCTACTCGCGATAATAAAAATTTCTAAATCCTCCTCATGTCTACAATTTCCCTATTCCCCCCAATCATTCCTATAACATGATCTTTCTCTCGCAGGCATCATTACACCACCACCCCATATACAAATAGTGAAGCACATTAAAAACATAGCGGTAAGCTAAGTATTATGTAAGTATTGGAAAACTTCCACTAATTCTATGCAAAGTATAGCTTGTAGAATATCATTCATTAAAACTAAGACTTACACAATAACCGTGAGATAATATATATTTTCATTTCCTTCCTCTTTTTAATATTTTCAGAATTTTTTTCTTCTCCCCGTCGAGAGGCGCTCGGGGATTATTTTCTGCTTCATTCAATCATGACTCGAAAAACTAATACAATCAAAACCGGCACCTAGGTACCGCTTCGTGGATAGCGTGTATTCTTTTATATTCGACCTCCCTTTTTTTGTGTCTCTGTATGAAGATTCACACACGCTATATAGATTACATATTATTACATCATAAAATTATAGTTGAGCTCACAACACTCACTATGCCCTGCCGTGTCACATCGAATGACGGAAACAAGTGAAAATCATCGCTTCTGCTCCTCCTCATTGAATTAAAACGCATCCTTTCCAAGTGATACGCGTAAATTTGCCAAAATACCGTTTCCTCGCTCGGGCTCATTCGCGTCGATCGTGGCTCTATGTATAACTCAGATTGGCTAAAATTTATTTCAAACTGGATCAGAAATTGAAATAACTTTCACCATATCTCTCGCGTGTGATGCGACTGATGCGAGTAATTTGGCTAATCTCGCGTACAAGTGTACTTGCGAAACGCTCGACGCAACGATTACATCAACTCGTCCCTCGTGAATCAACAAATAACATCTACGTCAGAAAATTGATAATCGAAAAGGCAGACGCTACTTTTTACAAATTCTCTTCAGCATCCACGAATCTCATAAGAAGAAGAATGTTCGAGCATTCTTAGGCTCCTGGAAATTGTGACGTTAGGTGCGAGCAAACGCACGCTAAAAATTCTTAGATACCATTTCGAAACAAAAAAGCACTTTGAATGACTTTAATACACTCTTAAAATACCTCGAAAACTATCATTTTCCCTTTATAATTAATTCTTAATAATTAATCAATCTGTAAAATAATTATAATATAAAGCCTAGTCTTTGCATACATGTGAAATTATTCCGATAACAAAATCTGATATCATAATAATTTTACGGTTATTGATTGTAACTATCAGGGGAAAAGAATTATTTCCGAGAGATTAAAAGTGCTAAAGTCACCTGAAATATATTTCTATTTAAAAACAGCATCTAAAAATTATCAGTGTACGCTTTCTCGCCTCTGACGTCACAATCTGACACGACTGCGAGGCTTCAGGAACCTGAAGTTTTTACAATATTAAGCGAAACCTAAAGGAAAAAAAAAAAAGAAATCTGACGATTTACTTTATTTGTTGAATCGCGGCGGTCTCCTCAATCGCGGCATCAACTCCGTCCTGACAGCTCTGGCGTAATTCGGCGCTGCGTACTGATCGGTCACCGCGATCGGGCTCTGCAGACTCTGTATGAACATGGACGAGTCTTGGATCTGGCCTACGCCTGCCGCGGCCGCGGCCGCCGCCGCCGCCGCGGCCTGATACTGATACTGGCTGTTGGTCATGTCGGCGGTCGGATAGTGATTCGGCTGCACGAACTGCGGCGGGTTTTCGTACTGCGGATACGGGATCGAGCTCTCGGCGGAGAATTGCGGGATCACCGCGGGATTCACGTTGACCGGCGTCGTGGCGAAGCTGCCGGGATCGTAGGTCTGATGGTACTGATTCAGCTGGCCGAGCTGGGTGGTGTTGAAGGGCGGCGACTGCGGGAACTGCGCCGCCGCGGTGTCCGAGAAGAGCATGCTCGCGACCGTCGGCTGCGGCGGGAAGGAGTCCGGCCGCGGGTACGGCGACATGCTCGCCGTCACCGCCGCGTTGTTCAGATTCTGCACGCTCGGTATACCGGCGGCGAGCGGCGAGGTGCTGTATCCGTGGAACGCCGTGGTCTGCGAACGTCCGGGGTGGTCGGTCAGGTCCTTCACGCCACCGCTCTGTAGGGAGCTCATCATGTTGAGCTTGGACTTGGCGCCGCCGAGGCTCGTTTCGTTGCCATGCTTGGCGCGTGCGTCCGTCAACAGAGGATGCCGTACGTTCACGATGCTCTGGGGAGCGCGCAACGGCGGGAAGTTGATCGGCGCCATCTTCGAGTTCTGCTGCTGCTGCTGTTGTTGTTGTTGCTGTTGCTGCTGCTGCTCGAGAGCCTTGCGCGCCACCGCAAACGCGCTGTCGCCTCTCTGAGAGACGGCGGGGTACGTCGAGCTGGACGGCGTGTGATTCTCTCGGTGCAGAACGGTCGACGCCGCGGTAGACGATGACTGATGATGCGCCGTGAATCTCAACGGCAGATTGGTGCAGGTCATCGCGGCGGTGTTGCTGCTACTCCTGCTCTTGTAATCCGGACTGTTGACCGACACCGATTCCTTGTAGTCCGACTGAATCGGATAAGTCTTCATGCTCGAGTCCGCTTCGCCCGCATATTTCTTCGGACCGTAGTCCTTCAAGTGCTTCACCGGATTGCTCTCGTGCGCGGTGCTGTTGACGCAGGTGCTGACAGGCCGTACGTTGCTGAACTGTTTCGCGTTGACGATCGACGCGTTCTTCGTCGCGCCGTGCGATTCGCTCGCAGACTTTAGACTTTCACTGTTACCGTCATTCTTCTTCATCGACGAGTTAATTTTGCCAGTGGCAATCGGGTTTCCTGACGTTGCGATGGTGTGCAAAGTAGCATCCTTGTTACCAACTGCGATGTTTCCTGTCCTGACAGACAGCTTGGACGTTCTGGCTTTATTTCCCATGTGGTCCACCTTCTTTCCCTTGTCGGAAATCTGATTGCTGGCTGATAATGCTTTGGTGTCTGTATTGTTCTGATTCTTGGATGCGAAATTATTGTGGGATTTGCAGGTGATGGTGACAGCTGGCAGGAGCAAAGCGCTGGCTCACTTCTTGGTCATGATTTTCAGATATTCCAGAGCATTTTGAGCAGCACTGGCTTGAGCATCTTTACTAGTCGCACCGCAACCATAGCAAACTGCCACTGGCAGGGTAGACAGTTGCACAAGGCACTGGAATTTACCTGGAAAATGGAACAACATTAATGTATAAATTAATCATGAAATGCCTGACATTACTCTTCAACATTTACAATTATAAACCATTTCAATAAAAGCTCGCATCACAATTTATGATAACGTGTAATGTCATAGTTCATAGACATATCAACAAACATCTTACATAATATAATGATCAAATATTACAGTACTCATTTTATCATCATTTATAAGAAATCCTGCTTGACACGAAACATAGTGACTATACATTTACATGCTTATCTAGTTTATTAACATTTGTAGTTATTACTAATTAAAAATATCGTGTCAACGTTGATTTTACACCGGTAATATAACATCTGTTATTATTTGTTATCTACAAACATATTCCTATGTGTGACCTACAAGCAGAAGTACAAGTGGATCCAGGCACTATGGCAGCTTTAACATCAGTTAAAAATGCCTTGAGGAAAAAAATGAAGAATACTCTTCAAAACATTAGTTCACAAGAAAAAAGAGAGCAATCTATAAACGTATTGAAGAAGGTGAGTCAGGAAAAAACATATAAATCAATAATACAATATATTAAAGTCCTTGAAAAGGTTATGTTCATGGAAATGAAAGAGCTGTATATAAAACAATCATAATTTTTATAATTTTTGACATTAACGATTAAATATTCCCGCGCTTTTTTACAGCTGTGCGCGCTGAAGCAGTATCAAGATAGCAAGAGAATCTCGGTGTATCTGAGCACCAAGGATGAACTTGACACTTTGCCCATCTTAAAGCACATGTTCCATGTAGGAAAGGAGGCATTTGTACCAAGGTATCAAGGAAAAACTATGGAAATGGTGAAACTGAAGTCACTGGATGACTACGAAACATTACCTTTAACAAAATGGAACATTAAACAACCCAGCCTCGCTGAATGTCGCGAAAATGCATTAGAAAGTGGTAAACTCTCACAATAAAATAAGTCACTTTTCCAAAGCTTTGAATTAATCAATTAATAATTTTAATTCTGTATATGTGATGACACAGGTGGATTAGATTTAATAATTTTACCAGGTGTTGCCTTCACAAAGAATGGCGAGTTATATATATATATATAATTGTATTTTATATTTGTTTTATCCTATAAATATATTTATTTTATTATATTAATTAGGAAAACGTCTGGGACATGGAATGGGTTATTACGACAAATATTTGAAAATATGTTTTCAAAGACAAACCACAAGACCATATTTAATTGCAGTAGGATTTAAAGAACAAATACAAGAGGACATTCCTACGAATGAAGATGACATGCTCGTTGATATTGTACTGGTTGATATATAGAATACATATAAAAATGTAAAAGCTTATAATTTTATTTCATGCAAAATGTGCAACGGAAATAAAATTATTTTATCTTATGACAAATAAAATTACTTTTATTATATAGATCGTAAACTTACCACTGATAGATTTTTCTTCAATATCAACATAAGTTACTTCGAACTGCTGCTCTGATGCAATTTCTTGTAAGAATTGTACCAAATTTACATCCCCATCGTTGAAACAAGTATTCTGTAACAAGATTAGAGTAACTTGTCAATTTTAGTTTATCAATATAGGCAATTTGTTTCTAACTTAATAGCAGAATCTTTGTAGTTATCAGAATACTAATTTTTCTATTGGCTTTGCCGAATCTGAATACAAACCTGCAGTTGGAAAAGCTTAACACCTGTGGATGACTTGAGACTCTTGTGAAATTTCGAAACTTGGATACTATGTACTGTTGTCAATGTCGAGATTTTGCTACCTTTCAGATCGGCATAACGGGCGCTCACGTTTGCATTTCTTTGCACAATCTATAATGGACAATTAATATATACATGTAAAACTTTTGGTAAGCACATGAATTATGAGGAATGCTTTATTAATAGCTACTCCACGTTTACATCAAAACTCAAATGAAGTGGATATGACCCAAGCGTAATTTTTCTTCAGAGAGAATACACAATTAAATTTGTAAATACTGTACATTGAAACATGATACTACACAAACAATGGTCCGTTATAGATTTAAACAGATCGGAAAGATAGCTCACATTTTACAAAATGGCATTTAAGCCAAAAATCACTTCCACTTCGCTAAACACGCATTCGCGCACACATTCACATACACACATATATACAGCAAATATAAAATATCACTAATCGCTTGTCTTTCAATCCCTGCTATTATCTGACTATATCCTGTACCAACTGTACTTTTTTTCTTTAAAACATATTTTTAATAAATTCTAAAAACTAATTTTTAATTCCTTCTTAACTCTAATCAACGAATTTTAATTATATTCCATATTAATTATATTCAATTTTATTCCATACAATCACAAAGGATTATCAACATGAACAAACATCTGCTCTCCTTTTAAATAAACATTGAAATTTATTTGCACATTCGATATAGAAAAAATTAAGAAAAACATTTTGAATCATGCTCTTCCCCTGAAAAAAATTCTGCGGACGGCCATGATTATAAAGGAGTTATCCAAAGTTGACAAAATGACAACGACAGGGATTAAATGAACAATAGATGTACAAATTGACATATAATATTCATCATTTAATGTAACAATTAACAAAACAATACGAATTCTTACCTCATCCTCATCAACACTGGGAGCTTGATTATTCATATCGTGTAAGGCTTGCCACATCTTATGAGCGGCATGCCTCTTGGCAACTTTTTTACTCTTTCCTTGACCAACCTCGCGATACTTTAGGATCGAACAAACAATAGTGAATTGTCTCTCGTGGGGTAAACCTTCCTCACCCTCCATCGTGTATTTTGGCGGCGGCCAATGGCGCGACATACACATTTCTTGTAAGGCTCCAATTGGATTATTCACTACTTTCTCCTCCCCGTAAGATTGTAGTTCTTGTAAATTTTGCGAGCTGCATAAAGATAAAGCATAATTTTACATATACATTTACATATAATCGCAAGTACTTGAAATATCTCTCAATATTTATACAATAAGCAACAGCCTTACTCGGGTAAGCTATTTGGAAGTGGAGATTCCGCAGATTCCGTATTCACTCCGATTAATTTATCCAGAACAGCTTTTGCAGCAGCGTGTTTCGCTTCTTTTTTAGACCTGCCAGTTCCCATTGCTGAAACAATCGGATCTGTTTTAAATAGCTACATACTTATCGATGAGCAAATGTCTTATTGTCAATAAGACATAATAATACAAAGAGGACACAAACCAACGACGTCAGCTACGGTGACTCTGTATCGAAATGTAGGTTCGTGAATAGCCCCCTCGATTTGAACCAGCTCGTATTTAGGTATCGTGCCTCTGCGGGAGAGTAATTCTTGAAGAACGGAGACAGGTGTTTTGCTGGGTAATGCCTTCATTTCCAAACGGGCTGCTTCGTGCAGCGGTAGCTTCTCCAACATCATAGCGTGCAACGTCACACGGACTCTATTACGACGATTAACGTTGTTTGAGTGATTAGGAACGCCACCTACACCAGGCATCATGTTAGGTCCAACCTGCTGTTGTTGATGCAACTCCTCCATCGTAATGTCCTTAAAAATTACAAAAATTCACAATTAATATCCCTTCAATTAACGTCAACAAATCAAAAACAGTATATCGACTTGACTTGTAAAAAAAAGGAGGAAAAAAAGAAAAGAAAAAAAAAACAAAACATTTATTCTAGACACTTGAAAAATGCACGATAAAAATAAACGAGAATTTCGTAGAACTTTACAGTATCTAATTAACCTCCTTCCACGTTTTTATCTGTAATTGCACACTCGTCTTATCGAGCAGTAATAACATATGTAACGCAGCTAATTTATATGCACGAACGTCCCAAACTATCCTCGCAACACGTACATCAAGATCGCGAACGCTTACTCAGAATTTCCGACCATCGTAGAGAGATATCGTGAAAACGTCAGCTTCGAACGATCGGAGGTCCTAAAAGGACGCGGAAATCCGGGAGAGCTGTCCGTGACGTCGAGTGCGAGGAAATCGAAATCCCAATCGACGACGGACTACGAAAATCGTCGGAGGACCGGCATGGCCGCCATGATTGTTATAAAATCCATCGATTGACCGTAATAGAACGACGCGGGACGAAATATACGCGGGACTCGCCGAAAAACGTTAAGTGCGACGTCGTTTTTCCCGATGATGACAATGACAATGACGATGATTATTATTATTATTATTATTATGATGATTATGAGATGATGATGACGATGATGATGACGATGACGATGACGGCGGCGACCCGGCCCGGTAACGGCCGACCGGTTCTATGTATATGTGTATACGTATCGTCCGCTACGCGGGTTCGATCCGCGGGCCAAAGTCACCGGGGGGACGAAACACGCGTCTCAGACTTACGGATCTTTTCCGGGGAGACGTGTAAAAGGTACAGCTGGCTCCAACGACAGGCCAATTCCTATGCGAAAAGCGAATCCCGCTTTTTGTGATCGATCCAAGTCTCACAAAAAGCTTGATCCGTTTGACGACAGAAAAATGGTTTACTGGCTAGCGGAGAATCCCTTCCTCGTTCGCAGCTCTGCGATATCTGCGAGTGTGTCCGTGCATCGCATCCCTCTTCACGCGCGTGTGCGCACGTGCGCGCGGCCGATACACGGCTTTTGTGCGGTGAGACTGGTGAGGCTCCTGCGCAGGTGAGAGATATTATCGATGATCGGTAAGATACTCGCTTGGTAAAAAGGGACTCTGCGCATGCGCGAGACGCCGCGCACCGCGCGCGTCTCATTGGCTCGCGCATCGCCCAATCAGCTGACAGCTGTCAATAGTATCAACCGGCCAGTTCTGTGAAGTTAGCCTAACAAAATTAGATTTTCGAAGTTTCAATAATTGAAATCGATAGTTGGTCTTTTATTGATTAGTGTTGGTCATATTTTTAGCTTTTGTTGGTTATAAAAAAAATAAATATTAATGTGAAGTTAGCTTACCTAAATATATACAATTTTAATAGATTTTAACAGGGTTGGGAAAGTTACTTTGTAAAAATAACTAATTACAGTTACAGTATTTTATTGAAAAAGTAACTAGTTACAGTTACAAAGTTACCGATTTTAAAAAATAACTCGTTACAGTTACAGTTACTTAAAAAGTAACGAATCGTTACTTTTCAGTTACTTTTTAAAAATAATTATACATTATTTTAAATATAAGGAGCTTACATTTTATGCACAATCACAGTCAAGCATTTAAAAAAATTCTTGAATGTAATATTGATCGATTTGCTTGCGACTTTGCGATTACCATCAATGTATAAATGACCTTTATATACAACAGTAAAAATAGTTATAGTAACTTACTAAATGGTAATCGCAAAGTCGCAAGCAAATCGATCAATTGTTACATTTAAGAATTTTTTTAAATACTTGACTCTTATTGGTCGATCTTAATTATGTATTATATTATTTTATGTACACAAAATGAAAATTTTAGGTACAAGATTAAATCATATGAAGATTCATATGTTACTGTTATCAAAATTTAATTTAACAATATAATAGCTACCATACTTAAACGATACTTTTAGCGGATGTTTCCAAAAAAGTAACTAATAAAGTAACTGTTAAAATAATTACTAATTACTAAAAAAAATGTAACTAAGTTACAGTTACAGTTACAGATGGAGAAAAGTAACGAAGTTAAGTTATAGTTACCGAAAAAAAGTAACTGTAACTGTAACTTCGTTACAAGTAACTCGTTACTTCCCAACCCTGGATTTTAATTAATTATACGTCAAATCGATAGGAAATCAATTGTTGGTCCCAATTATGTCTTTAGAAATGATTGTTGGTCGATTATTTACTAATTATAACAAAATAATTATTTTTCAATTGCTCACATATACTGCGCATGCTGTTTCCACACACAATCATTAAGTTAGCTCTTTACAAATATATATTATTCCGCGATCAGAGAAATGTACAATTAAATGAAACAGGTATTTTATACAAATACGTTTAAATTGACACATTTATAATTAGTCTTACTGTATTTATTAGGATTTTAAGTAATTGTACTAACGATATAAACTTTGTGTTGAGAAAATCAGTTATTAGAAAATTTATGGTTAATACAGGTAAAAAATTAAAAAAAATTATTATTGCTAAATAAAAAACAAAATTATTGTTATATTAATATTTCTTATTTTACAGATATTTTACTATAATGGTTGAAAACAGCATGCGCAGTATATATGCGCATGCGCAGTATATGCTAAATACTGTATTTTATCTGCTAATAAATGTTTTCAGGGGGTCAATTGTGTAATTTTTTCTAAAGTGAAAATGTGAAAAGTGAAAAATTTCTTCCAATCACACATCAATTTTCTTTTAAAATCAATGCGTGATTGGAAGAAATTTTTCACTTTTCACATTTTTACTTTAGAAAAAGTTACATAATCGACGCCCAGGTTTCTCTTATTGCAATGAGTTAACAAATAATGCTAAAAGAAAATGTGAATTAATTATTTATTAACATGAAAGAAATATAATCTCTATTTAATAGAATAAACTGAATAGAATGGTACGTATTTTTGAATTTGCGCGCTTCCCTTTTAATCGCGGACCTAGAATCCGAATACAAGTGCGCGTCCATATCAACTATCAACGTTAATGACTGTACCCTCTTAATAGTATATGTTCTATGACCCTCTTACTTTTTGCGGCACCTTACAGTCACTTTGCGGATTTTTTCGAGTTTCGATTCGGGTTCGAGTTTTCGGTTATCCGAAACCGAGTGTGACATTTGTTTAGTGAGAAAATATCGAACTATTTGTTCCTGGACAAGGCACAGATATGGGTCGCTACAGGAGGTACACAGATGCGAATATTTGCATACTTTAGGTCTCCGGTCGAGGAGGCTTCTCTGCTCCGCACATTCGCGCGGTGACAAGCTACTTGTCTTTTCGTTACAAAAACTGGCTTTAATTGGTGTTTTTTCTGAAATTTTTCGACAAAGTACTCTCATAATCTTATATATTTCTTCAAAATTGCGATACATTTTTGACAGCGGTTGTCAATCATACATGACGCTTCTTGGACGCTCCTGTCAGTTGTGATTAGAAAAATTATATTAAAACTTTTATTCATAAAATTATATAAATAAACATTTTTATAAAAATAAGCCGCTTAATGACGTCAGTTTGACGTTTAATGACATCAGTTTGACGTTTAATATCAGTTTGAAGTTTATGATATCAGTTTGCTATCTGGAAACGCTGACTTGAAAAATTGTGTAAACAGCAGAAGAATTATTTAAATTAATCATGTATATATGTGTCCAGCCGCAGTCGAGACAGGGACAGGCGGCGCAGATCGCGTACCCGCTCGAGGAGCAGATCACCGCGTGACAGGAGGAGCTGGGGTGGCAGCGGAGGACGTGACAGGCCTTCCAGCAGTCGCAGCAGTCGTGGTCAACCCGGCGCTAATCTGAGGAAACCACGATGGGATCTCAGTCGATTGGAACCCTTCAAGAAGGACTTTTACATCCCTCAAGACTCGGTTCAGAATCGAGATCTCCGTATCGTCGAGAAGTACAGAGCTGACAAGGAAATTACCCTGAGGGGCAAGAGTATACCCAATCCTGTTCTCGATTTCGACGAGGCAGGTTTCCCGGATTACGTCCTGAAAGAGATCAAGTAAGCGGTCGACATGCAAAGATTGACTCTTTGGACAATTGCGAGTTTTAAGTTATTTATTAATACACACATGAAAGAAATAATATTAATCTCTATATATAATCTGTATTTAATAGAATGAATTATAATATAATAACTATAAATAATAAAAGTATTCTTTTTATATTGTAGAAGACAAGGTTTCACCGAACCTACGTCGATCCAAGCTCAAGGATGGCCTATTGCATTGAGCGGCCGAGATATGGTGGGCATCGCATCCACAGGTTCCGGAAAGACGCTGTCTTATATATTGCCTGCGATAGTTCACATTAATAGCCAGCCGAAGTTAAGTCGCAAAGACGGGCCTATCGCGTTAGTGTTGGCGCCTACCCGAGAGCTCGCCCAACAGATTCAGCAGGTTGCCGATGACTTCGGCCATTCGTCAGGCATTAGAAACACCTGTTTGTACGGCGGTGCACCGAAAGGTGCCCAGGCCAGGGATCTGGACGGCGGTGTGGAGATAGTTATCGCTACACCTGGTAGACTGCTAGATTTTCTCGAATCTGGCAAGACAAATCTGAAGAGATGTACATATTTAGTATTAGACGAAGCTGACAGGATGTTGGACATGGGATTCGAGCCACAGATCCGAAAGATTATAGAACAAATTAGACCAGACAGGCAGACCCTGATGTGGTCGGCCACATGGCCTAAAGAAGTAAAGAATTTAGCTGAAGATTTTCTTAAAGATTACGCTCAAATCAATGTCGGTTCTTTACAACTTTCAGCAAATCATAATATATTGCAAATAATAGATGTATGTCAAGACTATGAAAAAGAGAATAAGTGAGTATAAGAGTTTCGAGTGTTTTTGGCTTTTTGTTCAGTCTCTAGTACAGCAGTTATTAATATTAATAATTAATAGTTATTAATAAGTTGTTAACAATTATACTAGCAGTTCTAAAGAGAGTCATCAAATTTTTATAGATTAAGTACTCTATTGAAAGAAATAATGGCAGAAAGCGAGAATAAAACCATAGTATTTATTGAAACAAAGCGTAGAGTGGACGAGATAACGAGGAAAATGAAGCGCGATGGATGGCCAGCAGTTTGCATTCATGGTGACAAGACGCAACAGGAACGAGATTGGGTTTTACAAGGTATATATGAACGCATGATGCTAAATAAATTATTTGCAAAGAAAATTTCGAAAAAAAAATATTAACAAAATGTAAAAAGTGTACAAGTACATCTGTATAATTTCATACATCTGTAGATTTCAGATCGGGCAAAGCACCAATCCTTGTTGCTACTGATGTTGCCGCACGCGGTCTTGGTAAGTTATTCAACGTTTTTTGTTATATTATGACGCAACGATATATTGTCAGTTTTTTTTCCTATTACATGGAAGACAAACTGATTAATATTCACGGTATTAATTTCAATTCCCCAAAATTATAATTTTTTTTCTTTTTTATGTACAATGCTCTATTCTGATCGAAAATTTTTATCTATTAGTGTAATGTTCCGTTAAAAATTTATAATGAAATTGTGTTTGAGAATCTTTTCAAGAATCTTGTGGTACACCAAATGTGAGTTAATCTTGTAGCAAATTAATTAACAATAAGTCAAATTATACATATATATATATATATATATATATATATATATATATATATATATTGATAATGCTGAAGAAGTAATAGAAACTAAATATGTTTGTTACAGTTGCATAAGACTCTTGAGTCCTTGCTGCAATCATATTAGATTGTGACGTCAGAGGTAGGAAAGCACATGCTGCAAATTTTTAGATGTCATTTTTAAATGAAAAGATATGAATGAATCACTACTTCAGATGACTTTAGCACACCTTTAAAATACTTTGAAAATTATTCTTTCCTCTTGGCACTCAATCAACAACTATAAAATGATTGTGATATCAAACTTTAGAAAAGAATAATTATCGAGATATTTTAAGAATGTGCTAAAGAAATCTAAAGTGCTGTTTCATAGAAATATCATTTTATTTCAAAATCGCATCTAAGAACTTTCTCTGACGTCACAATCTAACATAGCGGCGAGGAGTCGGGAGCCATAAGAAGTCTTAATCAAATTTGCATGGCATATTATTACACGGAACATTACAATGTTTTTAACGCGTTGTAATCTTGAAAGAAGGAAAAAATCAATGAGAAGGAATAGGGCAAAAAGAAAAGATATTGAAACAGGAGGATGGTTGGAGGTAGCCACACACAGCTAACGCGGTTGGATCTTTGTCTGTATTGCAGAGGCACATTGCGCGCAGGCCCACGCCGGGTAATGCAAAGCATGTCGGGGGTGCCCGCCGCCGCTCTTTGTTCGGTGGTGCACTGGTTTGCATTGTCTGCGCTGGCCGCGACGCCGTGCCTCTATCCGTCCGTCAATCGCGTGTGACGTCCGGCCGAGTCCGGGCCATATCGGATGTACCACTACTACTCTACTACTACTACTACTACTACTTTACCTACCTACCTACATTCTGGATATCAGTCCTACTGCGCTGCGCTGTACGCCATCCGGGCTGGCTGGCCAGGTCGTTGTTGCCAGAATAGAGTCCCCTGCGCTGGCACGCTCAAGCTAGATCAGACAACCAACAACGTTGGTCCGTTGAGGCGGTGGCATGTGATAGCAGATATGCCAGAGCCTCTCTTAGCGCGCCCTGCGCCTGTGAGCGACAGAGTGGCGGAGGCAGTAGCTGGAGCGAGCGCGAATAGCCAGGCCCTGCCCGTACGTTGCTAGCGAAACACTCGCCCACTGCCTAATATATTTTAGTATTATATAGTTTTTACTTTTTTTATCAATTGACATTTACACATACTCTATACACACACACACACACACACACACACACACATATAACACTATACGTACACGTATACGCGTATATATAAGTACATGTATGTATACATGCGTTTGTCTCTTGTCTGTGTAATTGTTAACTTGTTACTGATAACGTTTGTTAAATTGCTCGTTTGTCTATATATATGTATACGTATATATATGTATACGGATATGAACGCGTAACACTCACCTAAAACTTACCCATCACTTTTATGTCCCTTTAATTAAACAGTACGCATTCTATATATCCTCTGCCCCTTTCATTCCTGAGATGACCAACACCATACAGTCGCATTTTTTTTATCATAACTAACTACTGTACCATATACGAATTTGTCACGATTCTGAATCTCTTTTCTAGATATTAGCCTATGTTTATTGCAAAAAGACTTTAAATGTATTTTATAATCTGTTTTCTCTATTTCTTTAAATTATAAAATCAAATTATTGTGTAATGTTTAGGAAAGGAAGAACAGAATCGTGTTCGGTTCAACAGTTTGTTTTTGTTTTTATACTCTTTTATAGTCTTGTGCTCTAAACATCATATAAAGATATTATCTCTCTTTATAGAAAACCTAAGACTTATTAAAATCATATCAATATACTTTACGTTCAATTTTGTAATATAAATTTTCGAACGCAAGAAGCAACGCAATAATATCCGGATTATTACGTGGCTTCTTCGAGAGCGCATCGAATGTCGTTGTATAATTTATCGTAATAAACCGTCCGTTAAAAAAGAAACCATTCAAGACCTATTTCGACACGCGGTGTTTCACAATCCTTGCGACACTACTACTATATCTTAACCCATATCTGTCCTGAACACTGGCATCCCATGAAGAGTCGGGCCGGTCTAATGCCAAATCTTAATTTCAGACGTTGAAGACGTCAAGTTTGTCATCAATTTTGACTACCCCTCCTGCTCCGAGGATTATGTTCATCGGATCGGTCGTACCGGTCGTCGACAGAAAACCGGCACGGCGTACACCTTCTTCACGCCCAACAACGCCAACAAGGCCAACGACCTGATACAAGTGCTGAAGGAAGCTAATCAGGTGATAAATCCGAAATTGTTGGAGCTCACCGATTGTAAAGCTGGTGGATATGGCAGAAATAGAGGTATTTCTAAACAGATATCTATATATATATATAGAAAATCTATATTCAATCTATGTATATTCCCGGGAAAAACCTGGAATTCTCAGGGAATTTTTTTCTATCTTGAAAAATTCTGAAATAGTCATGGAATTTATTTTGAACTCAGGGCATTTTTTTTTAAATTGCTCCTTTCATTTTATTTTTAAATCTACTTTTAAAGAATATAAAATTTATCAGGTTTATATAAAGTATATTAAAATATATTTTATTATAAAATATAGTAAAGTATAGTA
Source organism: Nylanderia fulva (assembly GCF_048542155.1). Lineage (NCBI taxonomy): Eukaryota > Metazoa > Arthropoda > Insecta > Hymenoptera > Formicidae > Nylanderia > Nylanderia fulva. Next base: position 197,697 of record NW_028189443.1, on the reverse strand, counting down.
TTATATATATTAAAAAATAATTTTATTTGTGTTAAAAAATTATGTATAAACAAAAATAAATTTAATTTAAAATTGTATTTAAAATTTTTTTTAAATACTTTAATTTTACTTGGAATTTTGAACAAAAGTACCTGGAAAATCATGGAATTGATTTAAGATTTAAGTATACCTGATATTGCTTAAGGTTCAAGCTCGTCTAAAGACGGATTAATGTCGGATTCAGGTGCAAGAAACCGATGGCGATCTCGAGGCGGCGGTGGCGGTAGTCGCAACGGGAAGGAACGCAGCTACTCGCGAAGCAGAAGTCGAAGTCATAGCAGGGAAAGGAACGGTCGTAGCAGTCGACGAAGCTACAGTCGTAGCTACTCGCGAAGTCGTAGCCCCGTTAGCCGTAACGGTAAGAATGCTGTGTCAACTATCGAAAACCTATCAAGGACTCCTGGACCACATAGTACCTGGACTTCACGTTAATGAGGGCTATTGCCGAGTTAAGAGACCAAGATAGTCTAATGATAGCATATACTTGGTTATATTGGTCAATATTGGTGAAAAGATAGGGCGATATATACGCAGTCCATATACTATATAGTCTAAGCTTCTGGATCCTCGACCATGTTAGATTGTGACGTCAGAGGCGGGAGAGCGCACGCTGAAAATTAGTTAGAATAGTTTTCAAAGTATTTTAAGAGGGTGCTAAAATCATCTGAAGTGCTGTTTTATCGAAATATTATATATATTAAATATTATATATAATATAATACGTGTATATATATATATAATATATAATATTGTTATATATGTAATATTATATATATAATATTATATATATTAATTATATTTTATTAAAAATATATTTTGAAATGGCAGCTAAGAATTTTTAGCGTGTGCTTTCTCGCTTGTGACATCACAATCTAACATGGTCACAGCGAAGGTCCAGTAGCCTTAAAGCAATCTCAACAAAGAGATGATATACTAATGAAAAATCGTTTTCTCTTTAGAGGTCATCGGCAAGAGTTACTGGAGTAGCGAGAGATGATCTTCCAGCGGTGGCTAAAGAACGTATTTATACAAGGCAGGTAAATTTTTTTACGTCCTTACAAAAACAGTGTATTACATGGGTAATTGAAACCTGGCAGTTTCAAAAACGAAACATACGCTATTCGATAAGTTATTTATGAATACAATGGGATGCTATTGTAATCTTGCGCATCGATTCGCATCCCATCGAATCGAACCATCAAAAACTGGCGCCAGATTATGCGAGCATTTGTGATTAGTGAATGAGCTTAATTTAAGAAATGTGATTATTAAATCTGTAATTCGTTATTCGCTAGGAACAATTTTTAAATAGAGGCGAATCTGGAATCGCGAGCGACAAATTTTTGGCGAAAGTACTATAAAATCTATGAAATAATCTCGCGCCAGTTTTGTCAACTTGCCGTATAATAATATTTGATAGTTTGCCGACCACATTTACACGAATCTCTTATGTCAATTTTGATATACCGATATCGTAAGATGATAAGCTTTTATGCGATTCACGCGTATTTGTAAGAATATTTAAAGTCTACTTGGACAACAAGATATTTTAATGGCTATACTCACACTTGTTATACAAGTAGAATGTGCTATCATCTTTTATTTTCCTTTTGCAACTTGTCTGCCGCATCTAATTTTTCCCCTCTCAAAAGTGTTATCTTATATATACCATATTTAGATTAGATATAATAGACGAATTACAAATGTGAAGTACCGTTTGTATGTTTTTTATAACGCTCTATTTCTCGTACACTTTTCCAGTAGTAAAAAAAAAAAAGAAAAAAAACAAGATGATGTAAGCGAACGGGTAAATCTAATCATTATGCAAACTAAACTTCCAGAATGTAACGATGTTTAATTTAGTATATGTATAAATATACACATTTATATATATATATACATATACACTATATAAACATTTTATATACTGTACATACATTATATATGCATACATTGTATACACATATACGTAAATATATGTGTAATGTATGTGTCATATACATGTATATAGGATTATGTAGTGTATATATATATACATATATAAATATAGAGAGCATTAATAAGTAATTAGTAATTATAAATGTCTAGCGCTTAAATTTGTAATTTATTCGTTTGTATTTAGACAATGTAACAAATAAATAATAATAATAATAATTACACTCGATATACAGTATTTTTACCAACAATACACAAATAAATTCATAAATATGTCTAAATTACATTACTCTATATTACAATATTAACGTCTACGTTCATTTAATTATTTTTCAATGATTATATTATTTTATCATTATCAGTAACTTACCTGCGATGTACTCGGCGATGATGTATATCCGCAAATGAAAAGCGTCATTAATTTAACAAAATTAAAAAAAAAAAGTATAATAAGAGTCATTCGTCATAAGAAATCCTAATTGTAACAATTGTACTTCGTTAATTGCGTACAGGGAAGAGTAAAGCAACGAAAAAGAATGACTCATGCGTAGGATCGAGTTTTCGCCTCCGTTCTGTTTAATTTAATTTGTATCTTAATTACAATGATAATGCTTAAAGGTTTCTTACGGTAATTTTAGAATACCGAATTCCGTTTGTTGTTGATTTCTCTCAGCCTAATGTGTGCAGCACCGATCTTCGCTTATTAGCTTCCTCCGGTGGCCGATGCACGTCGACAGGAAGTGATTAATGACTTACTCAACCAATATAAGATGTACACACCGGTGTAATTGACGATCTAATGTGATTTTACGCTGAAAAAGATCCCTTTTTCTTTTTTTTTTTCATCGGACTATGCGCCACGATACAAATTTATTATGTTACACATCTTGGAATATCGAATGCTTTTGCACTCACGAATCACAAAACACATGCAATATCATCTTCTTCTTTACGTTCTCGCTTGAGAGTCGAGATTGTGTGCCGTCGTTCTCTTTCGCCAAGGGAGGACACAACAATCCTTATTACGATTATTATGGACAACATGGTTTAATATCCGCTCGTCGATACTTATCCAGGACGCGAGCGCGGTTTTTTTTTATTTAGGGGATTAATTGAGACGGTGATCGACCTTGATCGCGATTACGGCGAGGAAATCCTCGGCAGTCTCGACGGAAAGTTAGAGGCACCCTCGAGTAATCGAGAAATTTCTACCTACTTAATTATTATAGCACAATTTTATTGTTGGATTTCAGAGAACTAGCTTTTTCATATGTTGTAACTAATCTAATGAGCTGTAATAGCCTCAACGTTAAATAATGAACAACAGATAGCATATCTTCGTCTCTTTTTTTAGAACTTATCAAAAAAGAGAGAGAAAATATGCTACCTGTCGGGTAAAACTTACCAAGAAGTTGGAAAAATCAGCCCTAACTGTCCATTATTTAGTTTTGAGCTATATTATATCTCCCAAGTAGGAAATGTCATTTCGACGTTTAATGACGTCATTCGACGTCAAATGACATATGTTTGTTACAAAATCATTTTTTCTTAACAGGTCATAGACTACAATAAATGCATATAAAAAACCAGCTGATTTAACTCAAATCTATTTTACATAAGATTATAGTGCAGGATATTTTATCGCGTCTTACAATTTAAGAATCCTAAACATAGAAGGTGCGTCGTATTTTCTGCCGAGGACCAGGAGGAGATCGCTCGTCGTTCGTCCGTGATTGTAAGAAAAACGATATACTATACCGATGTCCCACTAATCGTAAATGTTAACGTTAAAGTGCGATTTTTTTTTCTTCGTGTACTCTTCGCAAATGTAAACGTGCGCGGGATAACGCGAGAATTTCTTTCGTGTGTCTATATGTGTGTATACGTGTGTTCTCTCAACAAGCTCCTCGCATATGAGTTTTATTATTTTACTTTTTTTCTTGGGGGGTAAAGGAGGGATTTATTTTGTTTTTACAGAGGGCTCAGCATGCTTCGTTCACATATATTACAACGTACGCATATAACAATAACATTAAACCCTTTAGGTGTGTGTCTTCGGACGTGGGAGAGAGCTATGTGTGTGTGGCGCGCTTATAATTATATTTGCGATACAACGGGATCTCGTTATTCGTGTGTCGTGCAAGGGTCATATATTCACGTGTGTATGTGTGTATTTATGTGTATGCGCGCGCGTGTGTGTGTGTGAGACGCTATGTATTTTTTTCTTCGGTGTGCGAATCGATCTCGCCTGGACTCGAGTGACTCCAAGCAAGCGAGTGACAAGTGTGTGAGGGTGAAGTTTTACACGGTCGTCCCTAACTTCCGGTCACCGGCAGCAACCTCCTCGATTCACACGAGATGTGTGTATATAGTCTATCTCTATTCATAGGCATCTTTGTTCTTTAGCGAGATTTCTTAAAGCTCTTGGCTCATCCTTACCGACCATGTTAGATTGTGACGTCAGAGTAGGCGAGAAAACAATACACGCTAGAAATTCTTAGATCAGCGTGTACACTCAAATCTTAGAAATAAATGATTTTCCAGGTACTTTTGTTCAAAATCCCAAGTAAAATTAAAGTATTTAAAAAAATTTTAAATTAAATTTATTTTTGTTATACATAATTTGTCAACATAAATAAAATATTTTTTAATATAATATACATGTAAATATACTATTTTAATATACTTTAATAAATTTTATATTCTTTAAAGCTATATTTGAAAATAAAATCAAAGGGGCAATTTTTAAAAAATTCCCTGAGTTTAAAATAAATTTCATAAGAGTATTCCAGGATTTTTGAAGGTGGAAAAAAATTCCCTGAGAATTCCAGGTTTTTCCCGGGAGTATACACCCTGTAGATGACACTTTGAAATATCTGTTCATTTAAAAATGACACCTAAGAATTTTCAGCGCGCGCTTTCTCGCCTCTGACGTCACAATCTGACATGGTAGCGAGACTCCAGGAGCCTATAAGGAATCGAGGAGGATACGCGATATCCGGTGACACGTGCCGGCGCGTGCGTGCAGCAGATTCGATGAATATTCTATAATTAACGTGTCAGTCAATTGTCCGCAACCGCTAAAACAGCCGGAAGCCCCGTCTCGAAGAGTCAGCGGCTTCCAAGAGGGAAGCGAATCGATGATGGGAGACGAGACGAAACGTTGTCGGAAGCAATCGTTGCTCGGTCGCTCAAATCAAAGGCTAAATTCGAAGGCTAAAAATCCTCATTTTCACGCATAGCATACGCAATCGTGAAGACAATGCGGGGGAAAAAAGACGATTTCTCGAAGAAAGACAACTTCTCGCTCTGCCGTCGAACTCTCGCGTAGATGTTGTCGGAAAACACGAGAGCAAATTTTTCCGCAGCGACTCGCAACACTTACGTGTAATCTCTCGATCGTATTTTTTCGCGCGAAAAAAAAAAGATAAAAAAAAAATGAAGTTTAGTGCCTCGGTGCACGACGCGAAATCGTTTTTTATTGTGTCACGTTGATGAAAGACACGCGGAAAGTTTCATTCAAGCGATCTACTGTGTGTAAAACAGCCTGTAAAAGCTCTCTGTAAAAGATTTCGCGACGATTTAAGTCTCAATTTTCGAGCATCATCCATCCGAGATTCGCTAAATACATCAGACGTGCGCGCGAGTTCTATACGCTATCGAGAGAGATTCGATTAACCGATGTACCTATATATCTATATACATAGATCTCTACGAGTAATCGTTTCGTAAATACTGGCTTTGTGTCCCTTCGAGTCTCTAACACGTACAGAGAGAGAGAGACATCTCTTAAGTATACACGGTGTCGCTCATTATCCCGGCTCACGCGGAAGCCAGTAATATATACCGGGTGTTTACGCGCAAACAACGACACTCTATCATATCCGCAAGTCGTAGGCCACGATATTCTAGACAGAGCAAAATTCAAAATGAACCGGACAGAATGGAGAAACAAAGACGCTCGTCGTCTACATCGCGCCTACGAGATCTAATTATTCTACGTAATTCGAAAAATCTGAGCAAAATAATTAAAAAAAAAATCAGGTATCTCCTCCGATTATTGCTAACGATGTTTATACGCACGATAATACACTGCACGAGTATTAATTAATTATTCATCTACTTAAATTACATGCGGCGCTTCAGATATTACATCTCACGCACAAACGCGCAATCGATTCTAATGTATAAGGTGTTCCAGATCTACCGCAGAATCGATTTAATGACAGATTCCTGAAATGTCGAGCTATCACTGTTTGCATGTTCCCAATTTTTGTCATCATTTATCTTTAGAATTTAAATTAAAATTCTATCAAAGTAAACTGTATCTGAAATTAACTGAATGTGTAGTTTTGTTAATATTTTTCTAGGCGGCAAACCGACATCATTAAACGTCAAAATGACATCAGTTTGCCACCTGGAAAATATTATAACAAACCCTTTATTATATCGCTTATAACTCGAAAATTATTGGTGCTTCGACATTTTCATTCTGACGATGAGAAAAAATTATTTTTTAATAATCCTAGGAATCAACAGGTTTTACGGTAGGTCTGAGACCTCCCTGTATATCCGGATTTCCAACAAGTATGAACGTTAGTCTGAATTGCGCGAAACAATTACAGAATTACGAGTCGAGAGATTACAATATGCATTTAGTTTCAGAAGAATGATGAGGTGTGCTATCGTTCCAATATAGCGAGAAGCTGACTTCCTTCTTGAAAGGATTCAAACGCAAGATTTTCGCAGCTTTGTAGCGCATGTAGAGATATTTCTCGGATGTCGGAAATAATTCCCGTTCGCGATTATTCGATTTTTTATTTTTTATCACGATTTCGATAAAGAGAGAAATCTGCCTAAATAATTACTTAGAAGTAATTTTTCACTTGAATCATGTGTGACGTAAATATAAACTCTCTCGCAGCTTAATATCCCTTATAATATCCCTTTACGATAATATTTTCGAAAAGTGCGGCGATTCGTATTATAAAAAAACACAGTCACCACTTTAATAATGACATTTGTATCTGCATTTACGACGATTTCCGCTTTCGTTTCCATATATAATACGCGTGATCCCGGAGGCTTGTTACACCCAGAGACCGATCCAGCTTTCGTTTTCAAGACAATATATCCTGAAGACTCACGACATTGATATCGAGTCGCGTTTTAGGGCGAAAAATTGTAATTGTAGAAAGATGGTGAGCTCGTCTCTGAGTACAACACGGTCCCACAAAAGCGCGAGACAGTTACTTCTTCTTATATGCACGCGCGTAGTATACCGATTGCACGAAGTAAAAGGAAGATACACGAATGGGGGAGAGGAAATGCGGAAGGATGCTGATCAAACGTGACTTCCTAATAACACAACATATCCGAAAGATATTCAGAGGATATCCAGAGGACATTCGAACGCCCTCAGGATGTTCTCTGAACGTCTTCGGGATATGTGTGCCCCGTTAAGGGATTCAACCCAGCAAACACAGTATATAAATGTTATATACTTAAGCATGTTACATGTAACGTATATGTTAGTTGTAATTTCCCACTCATAGATGTAACATTTTTAATATTACATATATTAAATTGTAGTTATATTGTCATTATATCCCAAGATAGCACTGACTTATCAATACACCAATGTGCTATTTGGTATATAATTACAATATAACTACAATGTAATATATGTCTGATCCTTCCGCATTTTCCTCGTTGACCACCGAGTACGTAACAGGGTGTGCTCTCGTCGAGGCTTCACCGGGGTCGCCGTGTCGTCTCTCGCTTGAGGGTAGCGTCGAGTTTCAAAAAATACAGCTATCGTCCGCACCGCGCTTTCCTTCCCTTCGTACGATTTTTTTTTGTTCTCTGTGTGAGCACGTTTCTCTGCGTCTTCTGTGTCTTCGTCGTCTCCTCTCGTTCCGTCCGCGAGGTCGACGACACCGCAAACTCTCCTCCTTCGACGGGGTAGAGTAATAAGTCGATCGGGGATGGTTTCTCACGCGCGGCGTCGCCGATCTCTTCTGAGCAATATACGTGTGAGAGAGCCCCGGGGGCGTCTTCCTTCTCCCTCTGGGCGACCGACCCGGGGCAGCGGAAAAAGGAAATACATCGTTCGCGAATGTTGCGCGCGACGCGATTACTCCCGGTACTCATTTCGGTATCGCTCGCACTCGCGTCTGCGCGTTAATCTTTATCCGGGCCTCGGATTATCCTCGTGAGAACAAACAAATAATCGGCTGGGTCTAGTTCGTTCATCATCGTTTCTCTGCAATTCGCTCAAAGTATTTACGAATTCGTTTCAATTGATCGTTTCGGCGAAAGCGTATATCAGCTTTTCTTCTTATAGGAAAAAGATTCACCCGGATAAGGATTAAAATTGGCGATACCAAGGCGTCTTGTTTATCACTGACGAAGGAGAACAGGTCCACTGATGATTAAATGGTCGAGTTTTCTCGCCTGCAATTTTATTTTCTTTTCTTTTCCATATCTTTTTTTACGAGATAAATAGAAAAAATACGATAACTCAAAAACACGTCAAAGTTCCTTGGTACCGCTAGAATTGATAAACCCGCCAGCTCATACCAGCAGGTGGTTGCACATGCGGAAAACCATCGGAACGTTCGACGCCTCTATAGATATATCTCCCAGTATTTTGCAGCGTCAAACATTCCGACCGATCCTCCTGCGCAATATTAAGAAGGGGCAACACGCGGCGCAGCGAGGTAACGCAGATCCGTTCCTTTGTTCTTTGGGAAACGACAAACGTTGCCGATGCAAATATCGTTTCACGAAGAAATCGGAGCGCGATCGTCGTTAACGCGACGCGACGCGTTCATCATCTTGCCTCTCCCTGGGTTTTTACGGTAATATTTACCGGATCGTGGAACCGTCCGAACATGAATTCGCAACGACGGACGTGTTCGCGGCCTGCGCGTCGAAGAACGAGCTCGCTCGCTGGACGACGCGTCATCTCACGCAACGTAGATATAATTATACTTATAAATTTTACGCTTTTTTTTTTTAATTGTTAACAGGCCGTGGCTATACAGGGCCCACTACGCTTTCAGTTCAGTATGTGGCACGCGGTCTTCCGAGCGGGTCATGAGGTACGGTGTATGTATACGTGTATTAAATGTGTAAAGTGTGCGCGAGTCGTGTGTGTTGCGTTTATTTCTTATCATCCTCATCGTTTCTTTTTTTTTTTTTTTACCCACCGTCGTAAGATATTCTATCGAGTATCGCCAACATCCTCGTTACGCCTTGGATGATCCTCGCTGCTGGAATATTTTCATTTCGGGCGCGGACAGTATAGTAGAGGAAATCTCTCGTCTCGTCAAAGTGCCTCTGGTCCTTAACATCGATCCTTACACGTCGCGACTTGATGATCTTCGTCGATGTCAAAGACGCGCTTCTGATTCCGTCGCACTTTCCTCTTCTTCTTCCTCACTTCTTGATGCCCATGTTTTCTTCGCCGCGAAACAGATAAACAGACCAGTACGCAAAGTTGAAGAGAATGAACATGAGGGGGAAGGCAACGCGCGCGAAGATGTCAATCCTCGCGCTGCCCTGGGCACGGCAGGTGAGCAGTTTGTGCGGCAGAAACCACCAGCCCTTGCGCGACGACGCCGTCGTCGGGTCGGGCGGCGGCGCCGCGGATGACGTAGCCGCGGTGGAGGCCACGATTGGCGGCGAGGGCGTCGCAGCGCGCGACATGCGCGACGGCGTGCCCAACGGCGACGCCGAGGAGGCCGGAGAGGACCATCTCGACGGCGAGGGCGACGACCTGGCCGAGCTCATGCGCGAATGGTGTCGCAGCGGTCGCGACGGCGAACAGTGCTGGCCGGCGACGCAATCTTCGTCGTTTAGCGGCGAGAAGGACGGCGACGGCGAGCGATCCGGATGATAACGCTGATGACGATGCTGCGACTGATGGCGACGCTGCGGCTGTTGCTGCTGATGGTCCTGTTGGTACATCCGCGGCAGAGAGTGATGCTGCGATATCGTTTGATTACCGCCGGCACGCTGATGACGCTGCTGCAACTGCTGATGGTAGTGATGATGATGATGGTGGTGGTGGTTGTGGTGGTGCGAAGGATTCTGAGGAGGAGGATGATGATGATGATGATTCTGAGGGTGATTGTACGGCTGTCGGTGACGAGGACGCGAACGTTGTTGCTGAGGCGGTCGTGTCTGTTGGAACTGTTGTTGCTGAGGATGGCCGCGAGCCACTTCCCTTGTTGATCCGAGCGCTTCCTCTTCGTGGTTTACTCGCCCTCCTCCTCCTCCCGGAACAGGTACGTGGACCAGTACGCGAGGTTGAAGAAAGCGAATACGATTGGGAAGAAGATCCGTGAGATAACGTCGATGCGCTTGGACCTCGTCGGGAACTTGGACAGCCACGACCTGCAGCAGTTTTTTTTCCGGGGTTGCATATGTATTTCGCACTGCCGCAATTTATCCATCGACATGGAATCCTCCGGGTGTCGGACGAGAGGCTTCTGAAAGAAGTCAGGCGATATTGATCCACTACTTGCTCGGACTCCCTTTCTCGATACAAAAGCAATTTCGAGTCTCTTCACTTTGCCAAATAACAGAAATTCTTAACTCTATAATCTTATTTCGATCTACGAATTTTAGACGTTGAACAAACTCGACGTACGTGAAAAATTCAGATCTCCAAGTCCAAGTTTAGGCAACTCAAATCTAAACTCGGCTACAAAATTTAAGAGATCTATTTATAATTTTAATATTATATCCTGATACGATAATATTGTAGCGAGAAAAAAATTATATAAAGTAAGCAGGACACACTTTTAAATTTTATTTTGTTTCGAAAGACTTTCAGAATTTTCAATTATTCTCCACTTTTTCTCGCAACGTACGAGCAAATCGAATAAGATGCCGACAGAGGAACGTTGGAATAGAAGCGACGGCCGGAGTAAAAGCACGGGGACCATCTCTATAAAGCATCCCGAGCGTGTCCGGAATCTCGAGAAACGTATCGCGTGTATATATATATACCTATCTCTGTTCCTGGCATACTGACCATGGCGAAGTTGGCGGATCCGTCCGGCTCGAGCAGCTCCGAGGATGGGTCGATCGACGACGAATGCTCCATTTCGCTCGGCGGGAACTGCTTCTTCATGTTGTCGCTGTGCATGTCGCTGCGCGACGCGTAGTTGACCAACGCGAATTCGAGTAAAGCGCCAAACACAAAGGTCAAGCACACCCCCGTCCAAACGTCAATGGCCTTGGTATAAGAGACCGGTGGCAGTGAGGCGTTTATCCCTGATGTCTGCGTGGCCATCGTCAACAGTGTCGTAACGCCTGAAGAAGGACAGATGTTAGCTCCGATGACGAGAGAAGAGAGTAGAATCGTAATAGAAAGGATTCGGAGAGTAGGCAACACGGTTGCAAGGTTTCTCCTTGTTTCAGATCATCGTTACTTTGATTATTTTGATTATTCTGCGAGCGAAGGACCTCGCACAATCCTTATGGAAATTGGATCTAGCTGGATTTTTCATATATTTTTGGCTTGTGACGTGCTGAACAAAAAATATAATAGCTTTAAAGTTAAATAATGGATAGTTTAGTCAAACAATTCGCGAAACTCAAAATTTTCGTATTTGACTAGCAATAAATCAGTAGCCATCTGTTATTTAATTTTAAACCTATTACATTTTTTGTTCACTAGCTGATCTTGCCAAGATTTAATTTTACATAATTACGAGGTTTTTGAACCTATATGAAATCCTAGATAAAATTGAATTAGCTGATTTTCTCACATATTATAACTTAACTTGCTAAATTTGGAGTCAATCAAACATAAACAATTAGAACTTTGCTAGTTGTTTAATTAGCTATAACTTGTAACTATCGAATATTTAGCTTTGAAGCTATTACATTTTTATCTTTTGTTCAGCAAATTATAAGTTACAACATATGAAGAAAAAAAAACCAATCAATTTCACCGAAAGTCGAATCCTATGGTCCTTTAACTTTAACAGCTTTGGAGAGTCTACTTTAATCTCTATCGCGCGATGATTATAAATGCTTCATCCTAAATGAAATTGAATTAATTGATTTTCTCACATATTATGACTTGCTGAACAAAAATGTAATAGGTTCAAAGCTAAATAATAGATGATTACTAATTTGGAGCCAATCAAACATAAACAATTATAACTTTGCAAGTTGTTTATTAGCTATAACTTATTGATAACTATTGAATATTTAGCTTTGAGGCTATTACTACATCTGTATCTTTTGTTCAGCAAATTATAAGCTACAACATATGAAGAAGAAAAACAATTTCACCGAAAGTCAAAATCCTACGTATTCGGTCCTTTAAAAAATTCGGAGAGTCTACTTTAATCTCTATCGCGCGATGATTATAAATGTTTCATATCTCGTTACCAACATTGCGTTCTCGACCCTTGTAATTCTATACTCTTGTTATTGCCAAAGAGTCGCCAATAAATATGTAAATGAGCAATCAAAGTTCTGCGTTGTCCGATAACACGAGTCTGGACACGAACGCCGCGCGTTTAGATTAGTCGTGATAATTTGTACCTAGTGACACTCGGGCAGGCACGGCGCTCTGATCCAGCCAGAAAGACACCCAGGACACGATAACGAGCATGCAGCACGGGATGTAGATTTGGATGAGATAGTAGCTGAATTCCCTCTTGAATAGCAGGTCCACTTTCAAGCAGCTGTACTCTCCTGTATTGTTTTTTCACATCCAATAATCTCGTCAGATTGCATTAGGGTTTTCCTCAATAGCGTATTCTGAATTATCCACAACGAATTCACTTACCGGTGTTCGTTTTGCTATTGCAGTAATCCGTGAGGAATTTCTCCAGGGTGAACCTGGGTAGATGTAAATTCTTCACCACTTGAACGGGATCGCCTTCCTTCCAGAGAAAGACCAAGTCGTCCGTCGTCCATCCGTCTGTCGGAGAAGGGAAAGTAGGCCAAATGTGATTATTATTTACGCGTGTGATCGCGATTAAATTACAATTAAGGCTCCCGACCGACCGTGTTGAAATTGTGACGTCAAAGGTGAGAAACACGCTAAAAATTCTGTGATACCATTTCGAAACGAAAAGAAATATTTTGATGAAACAACACTTCAAATGGCTTTAGCACACTTTCAAAATATCTCGAAAATTATGCTCTTTCTTTTACAATCAATCAACAACTGCAAAATGATTGTAATACGAGGCCTAGTTCGTCCGGTCTTTGTGCATGCGCAGTCATTTCATGACAAAGTCTGATATAATGATCATTTTACAGTTGTCAAAGGAAAAGAATAGTTTTTGAAATATTTTAAAAGTGTGCCATCCAAAGTAGCGTTTCATCGAAACATGTTTTTATTTAAAAATGATAAGAATTTTTATCGCTTCTGACGTCACAATCTAACATGACGAGGATTCAGGAGCCTCAACTGTCCAGGTAGCAAACTGACGTTATTCTGACGTCAAAATAACATCATTAGACGTCAAAGTAATTAATGTCATTAAATGTCAAAATGACGTCATAGGCGTCAAAATGATGCCGTTAAACGTCAAAATGACGTCATAGACGTCAAAATGACGTCATTAAACATCAAAATGACGTAGGATTGCTACTTGGGTGATTATCAACAGATTACTTACAACTGGCCATACGAAGTGAGCAAACTTGTCGATCCAGGGGATACAATTTCAGATTCATGGGGCAGGAGAGCGTCAAGGATATCCTGCGCCAGGGCAAAACAGCTTTACACATGTATAATGCTCTCTCTCTCTCTCTACAGGGTAAAGGGGCAAAAAAAGAAGAGAGAGATGGATCCAATTCGCGACGTAACGAGGGAACGTATGCGTGTTTGTCACGATCGCACGGTACACAAGATAGATCTCCCCGATGTGTACATTAGCGAAGCGAATTTCACAACATTCAATTGTACGGAGAATGAAACCCCGGACGGGTGTAATGTATTCCAGTTTATATCGGAGCGACGTGATTTAAATGTCGATCGAATAAACTGATCGAAAAAAAAAAAAAAAAAAAAACTGTCTGCGTGCGATGTTTACCGAAAAATAACGAAACGGTAAAAATAAAAGAGCGCGTTTTTCATGCGCGTCGATCTTTTACAAAAATGACGTCATCGCTCGTTGATTAAACTGACTCTGACGGACGGGTTTTTTTTTTTTTTTCTCGCCGGAGGGGAATCGGATACTCACCGTATGCTGTAAAGAACCGAGCCGTTGGGAAAAATTCGTATATATACGTTCGGCATAATGATATTGTGGAAATGACCCTCCTTCTCGTTTGAGAAAAACAGATCCGGCATCCAGACCCTCGACGCCTCCGTAAGGGTTAAATATTTAAGTTTACCTGCAACGGACAAGGCCGACCATTTTTCATTCCGCGAAAATCGCTCTTTGGTATGCGTCGCTCGTTTGAAAGAAAGAAAAAAAAAACCGTACGGTTTCGGGGGTAAACACGCATAAAGAATATCGCACGAGCGGCAATTTAGGAAAGCGAAGAGGAGCGAGAGATAAAAGTGGCCGCATCGTGTTAAATTTGCGTAACGACCGCTGCTCGTCGAGAATAAAATGTTATGACTCGCCCTTTTACGCGCGATATGAAAAAAAAAAAAAAAAAAAAAAAAAAAAAGTAATATGAATGCCCTTTATGTACATGCGGAGAGATTCTCGCATACACGTACCTACCGAATTATGCGATTCTGTATCGCGCGCGATGATACTTTGGCATTTGTTTAAATGAAAAGTGAATGAGATTTGGTCGAGCTATTATTTTGTAACTTTTTATCGCGAGAAACGGTTTTGGCAGAGAATACATTCAGCATTTAAAACTCTATTATATATATATATATATTCCCGCGCGATTATATTAATGTGTTATTCTTGTTGCGGATTTACACGATTATTGTTCCCATTTTATCGCGCGTAATCCTCATTAGCGTTGAAATATCAATATATCAAAAGTATTATCTCGGAAAAAGAGTGATTCCTGAATGTAACCTATTTTGTGACCCTCGAAATTCGAATCGAATTGTATACAAATCGCATACTAATTGTGTACTAATTCGAATCGAATTTGGCGACATTAATCTCTGTAAACTTAAAGTTGAGCGTAGGGGTTATTTTTAGAGACCGCAAAGTGGCCAAATTCCAATAAAAATTCTTTGATATTTTGTGAAATTAGTAGAATTAATCAGAATTGTTCTCTGATCATCGTGCTAAAAATTTAATCCCTCTAGCCGTTGTTGCTTCATTTTTTCAAGCAGTAAAACTACCCTCAAAACAATTTTTAGTGAATTTCTCGAAAATAGATATAGATACAAAAAAATGTTTCCAATAAAAGTGGTTTGTCTTGATATTCTGTACTAAAAAGGTTTACTGTACTTTTCTCGTAGGATTAACCCTTTAGCCGGAAACCGCGTCTAAAGAAAGATTTTCTGAAAAGGAAATCTTCCTCTAAGCGAACTATTGTGCAGATTTGTTCAGCTTTAAATTTTTCAGAGATTATAATGTTCATAAAATTTTATTCGAATTTCAAGGGTCACAAAATAAGCCATAAACTGATATATTATGGGATCTCTAAATTAAGTGTATAATTATAGGGTGTTAAATAATTAGATCGATAAACTTTGAAGGGACAAGAAAGACTCCAAATTAAAAATTGTTTGTCAATATTATTTTTCTCTACTTAATTTTGAGGTCTTCCATTTCCCTTCAAAATTAAACCGACAAATATTGTTTAAAAATGTGCACGTACCTCCAAAGTCGTCAAATTGTAATCTCTCATCCAACCATTGTTCCCGAAATGTTAATTGTACGGAGTATTCCTAGAGAGAAAGAAAAAATTGCAATTAAACAGGGTCCCACGTGAGATGGCGACGAGTTGTTTCCCTTTCTTCTTAACCACCCCGCGAGCTATGGTCTTCCCAAATTAATAAAGTTTCGTAAAGTAAAGAGGAAAACCAACGTGCGAGACGTGAAATGAAAAGCTGCAAAGTCTAAATCGCCAGAATCTCGAATCGGATGGCATTTATAATACGGCAAGCCCAGTAGTCGTCGTAACGAAAGAAGAAAATGGCTTTATGCAAATGGTGGCTTTGCAATTTAACGGAAGAGACCGCGCGAAGCTATAATTACTATTTTATTTTTCACTCAATAATTATCCTTCTCGGAAAACGTGAGTTTTCTCTCTCCCCTGGTGTATCCGAGTAATAAAATAATATCTCGACGAGGGAGAGAACTCGATAAAGTTGAATAAATGAGAAAATTTATTTATAACGATCAATCGTTCCCCTTTTCTAGTGGCGATTTTCGGTAAAAATATACTCTCGCACTCGTAAAAAATTATTATTCGCACGTTTCGCGACAAAGAGAGAATTTTTCTTCTAACATTATCTCGCGAACGTCAAATCGATCAATTCTTACCGTGAAGCAAAGATCGTTGATACAGATATGGATAATAAAATTATACAGAAGGATATTTCTTCTTTTTTATCAGATATTCGAATGTTCTGACTCCTCGACTCATCATTATCGTTATCAGATCAAGATGCGTACTCGTGTACTTGTCATTTGTAATTTCAGAGCAGAATGTAAAAAAAAAGAAAAAAAGAAGAAAAAAACTATAACTTTGTTTGGGTCATTTTCTATGTCAGAATGGAAACATTCTACGTGATTTTAATCTACGATTATAAAGATTGACGAGGTCAGCAACATTCGTCGATCTACATCTACCCGATTAATCTCCCTTGGAGTCATCGCGTATCGTCGACAGGTCGATTCGTCACGGATCGAAACCGGTAGCACATCCACATATATATATAGAAGGACGTCACTCTATCGACTTTTGAGTACGACGTACGTACACGTGTCAATCCGTGACGACGACCATCTATCAACCGCGGTAACATATATGTGTCGAGAAATGTGTATCGTCGCGGCGGATAGAAGAGACCGGAAGAGCGTCCCAGGAAGAGAAGAAAATCGAAAATACCCTTATAATGTGCATTGGAGACCTATAATAAGAGATTCGCCGCTGCGACTCCCGTCCGCCATCTTGTTCATCCATATTGATGACATCACGCACGGATGTCTACGCGATCGTGTCGATAATATTATTTTGTATTACACGTGCAGGCAAAGTGGCACTTTGTGTGCGTGTTTTCTGTGCGGAAAGCGGCCGATTTCCCACGCTGCCATCTAGCTGCCGTGAGTGAATAAGCCGCATTCAAAGCCATTGCCTACGGCTGAGCCGCGTTCAAAGTTATTGTCCACGGCTGAAACCGTAGGCAATGTATTGAACACGGCTATTTCCGCACCGTGCCGTCGCAAGAGGGCGGCGTGCGATCGGCCACCTAGCGCACAGAAAACGCGCACAAAGAAAGCCACTTTGCCTGCACTTGTAATACAAAATAGTATGTGTATCACGTGCGGATTGACAATTGTTTACTCGTGTCAACTTTCCGCACTTGATACACAATATACTATTAAATCTTTTTCTTATTTTTCTAGCCTGGTTGTCTAAAAAAATGCAATAGTTTTATCATTATTTACAATAGAGAAATAATAATAAAAGAATTTCCGAATTACATTCATAACCTCAACGCGCAGCAGACGATTTTATCAATGAACAAAATGGCGAAGAACAAACCATTGACCAATCACGAACGTGTACTTCCATGACGTGTATCTCTTAATATAGGTCTCTAATGTGCATTATTGAGTAATGAAGGCATCCGGGGACGCTTTTCCGGTCGTGAAGCGATTTTCATGCAATTTCGAGGGCGACACAAAAGCGTCGACAAACCGGCATCGGCCGGATCTGTCGTGAAAAAATATATACTCCAAAACATCGCAATGCAGCCAAAAAAGGGTCGAGGCGGGGGTGGAAGCAGGGGTAGGGAAGGGAAGGACCAAGGTGCGAAGGGACGTAAGAGCCATGCAAAAGCGAACATCGAAAAGGGGGACCTACCGGAATATATATATCGTAATGGTCAGATCGAACGTCAGAAATATATATGTCACGGGCACTACAACGCAATCTGTTTAAAAGAAGCGATAAAGAGAGAGAACAACGCATGCAGTTTGGCTCACGGTGTCTCGTGTTTTCTCCGGCTCTCGCCTGTGACCTTTTCTGCCCCCGGCGACGAAGTCCCGTGCCCTGTTTCCTATTTCAGAGAGGGTATAAAAGGGGGAGTGCGCGCTTCCGCTTGGATATATATATGTGTGTGTATTTACACACGTGTGTACATGTATACAATACATATATATGTTTTCTTTTTATTCTCCTTTCCTCTTTTCCGCTCTTTTTGTTTCCCTCGACCTACCGACCGCCAATTTGTATCCTTCGTGTACGGTGGTGTTTTTTTTGAACGTGAAAACATTAGGTTCTCCCCTTTTCTTTCCTCCGTCTCGGGCTCTCGTAGTCTCCCAGTTTTCACCCGTTCGTGTGTGCGTGCGTGTATGTATATACGTGTATATATATTCTCATCCGGCTTTTCTCCTGGCTAACTCTCGTCCAATAAACGTCCGGGTTCCCCGTCGTTAATTTCTTTCGGCGGTTTGCTTGCTCTCGCACCCCCATTCGTTATTCGCACGTATTTAATAAGTTTCTGAAGAAATCGACGACGAACGTTGTGCCGTGAAAAAAACGAGGAGGATTCATCGACCACCTTCTCTTCTCTCGAGCTTCATTTCTTTTCGTTTCCTTTTCTACGTCGCTTACAGAGGAACATGAGTTAAAACACCGTTTTGTAGTTTTCAAGATACTTATCCTTCCCGTGTTAGATGACGAGACTATAGCTCCTTGAGACTGTAAAACAGTATTACCGCGGGATATGTTTTCACTCTTTTTCTTTTTTTTTTTTCGAGATAAAAACGTCGCTTTTGTTCGCATAAAAACATTATCGTCGAAATATGCGAACGAAAATCAAAAGGTGGTTCTATCAAATAGAGATGGATATATCTTACCTTATACAGAGCTCTACATCGACGGAATAAATCGCCACTAGTGCGACAAGACCTTTTGACATTCAATTTTTATTTCAAGGGTCGACAATGATACCTAAAACGAGCAGATTCTGATTGCCGGGATCACATCGCGGCAATATATATTTTCGTGAAAAAATCTCGAACGCGTGCCTCTCTTTTTCCGAAAAAAAAAAAAAAAAAAAAAAAAAAAAAAAAAAAAAATCAACCAACCATTCGAATCGTAAAGCACACATAAAAATCGAAATAAAAATCGTGTGTGTGTGTGTATGTATGTGCGGAAAATTTGTGTACAATTTGTAGCCCTTATCAAACATTTTTGCAAAAAAAAAAATTGCTTGCTCTCTCATCATTCGCATCATCGAGTAGATCTACACCCAAATGACGATGACATAAATAATATATATATATATATATATATATATATATATATTAATTTTCTGTCATAATACCAATAACAGTGAGATATATAATACATATCGAGGGAGAGGGGGCAGCTTCATACAAATCTTTGGCGTACAAAAAAAGTCTACATATACAGTGAATATATATATCTCAGTTTTTACGCTATACAAGAACAAGTGCAAAGCATCCACAAAATTGTTCAGTGTTCTATATTGAAAAGAAATAAAAGTAAAAAAAAAATCAAGAAGTGAAGGTAACCGCACACAGCTCTCAAATTTATACGTCCAGCAACGATCCTCGCCCATAAGATCTAATATTACGTCGGGACGCACAACGAATTCCTGATTCTGTTGCACCGTAAACACTGTTACGCGCGTAACAGCTGGGACTCGTAATTTTTCATTGGCTCTTACCTCCAGCAAAGCCGCCGCTCCAGATAGCCATTGAGCTCTCTCTCTCTCTCTCTCACTCTCTCTCTCTCTCTCTCTCTCTCTCTCTCTCGCTCGCTCGCTCGCTCGCTCGCGAAATTCTCGAGTTTACGCGCAAAGGCAATACGTTTGGCGTTTAGCCGACCATTTGGCGAAGCTTCCCCTTTTTTCTATTTTTTTTTTTATTTCGATCGTCGCGGAAATGGCGATAGTTATCGTCCCCGGAGATATTTTTAATGTGTCTGGGATACACAGACACTCGCTCGGTGCGAAGGAGAGCACAACTCGATTACGCGAAGCGACGAAAGGCTAATTGGTCTCGAGTCGAGTCCTCGATCTCCCACGTGCAAAACGGCTCTCGCTCGAGCGACGAAAAAGCACACATCGTCCTTGTTGTTCCGGCAATTGTCCTGATGGCAATGGGATAATGGGATAGCGCCGCGAAAAGTATCCTCGCAAACCCTCCGCAGACCGTATTAACTTTATTATCCTCATTTCTTTAACACGTTCGTGGGCACCCCCGTGAGAAAACGGGAAAACGAGCGATATAATATTGTTAATCCGCGTTTAAATATATTTCCTCCTCGTCGTAAAATAAAAAGACGACGTATAATTTTACAGTTCACCGTGATACCGCGAGGAAAAAAAAAAAAAAAAAGTAGCAATTGCGAGAGGAAAAAATGTCCGTTCCCGAATCACGTGTTTCGCGCATTTAAATTTATTATTTATTGTTCTAGTTTTATATTTAACCGCGATCGCTAAACAACAACACTCCCCGTTCATCCAACTTGCGCGATATTTCGCAATTTTCCCTAATAGTACAACAGATCCGAAAGGTATTCCAGAGGATATCCGGAGGACATTCGAACATCCTCGGGATATTCTCTGACCGTCTTCGGGATATGTGTGCTGTTAGGATTGTCAGGTCACAGAGGGTTTGCCGAAAAATTTGGGATTTTTAATACTATATGCCAATCAGCCTCACGTTGTTGAATTATAATTTGGTTTCGCCCAAGTGTGCGACGTTCCTTCGTGTGCTCTTTACGGAGAACGGGTTCATAATATGAATTTTCTCCCTTACGGTCTTTGACGCGCAAAATTGTCGTACAAACTCGTACAAAATTGTTTCACCGTCACCATCGTCTTTAACACATGTTTGCCCGCAATGGAGCTTCAACAGACGACGACATCCGTTCCCACACGCGCGCGAATTTCATTCTCCCCTATCCTTTAGAATGGGAAGAGGAGAATCCCGTTCCAATGTTCGTTCAGTCAACAAATATTTGTCAGGATAAGCGATACCGAACGTGCTCGCGTACTTATGAGAGCGTGATATACAGAATGAAAGAGGAGACAGCGAGAAAGATAGATAGAAGAAGAGAGACAGATAGAAGTAGTAGGAGAAGAAGAAGAAGAAGAAGAAGACGAAGAGAGGGAATTCTTGCAGGGCCTAAAATTGAACCGACCGAGATTTCGATATCCCTTCCGCGATATATGATGACTACATAATACGTAGTTTCGATTTATAATGATTCACGAGCGTATATGATGTCCGAACGACGGAGGTAGGGAGAAGGATATATGCGTATATGTGAACAAGTATCGTATGATGCTGGCGCAAGCGTTAACGAGTCTCTGATTCGTCGAGGCAGAATACTGGCCAATTATCCGACGGGTTTCGTGTGACGGCAGGAAAATTGATGGCTGAATCCCCATTTCGAGCAGGGAGGATGACAGGGGGTTCTCCTCCCGAAACTGTGTTTGGCAGGTATCAAAGTGGAATCGACAGACAAGTGAGAATGGTGCGACCCCTTATCGCGAAGAGCGACCCCTTTCACGACGTCTAAAAGTCGCGCTCGGAAATTTCATGTCAAATTAATCTTTCGTATTAACCTCTTCTTTCAATATTGCTACAAAAATCGATCTCTCCAGATATCAAACGGTCATTTTGACGTTTAATGACGCCAGTCTGCTACTCGGGTGCAGTCTTACGCGATTCTCATATTTTTTAACAACTAATGACGTCAGTTTATTAGTTGGGTGCATTCTCGTACGGTTCTCATATTTTTGACATCTCATGACGTCAAAATGATGCCATCTTGACGTTTAATGATGTTAGTGTGCTATCTCAAGTAGCAAACTGACGTTACTATACGTCAAAATGATGTCACTTTGCCGTTTAATGACGTTATTCGACGTCAAAATGACGTACACTTGCTACCTGGGACTTGGATTCTCATATTTTTGAAATCTAATGACGTCAGTTTGACGTTTAATGACATTAGTTTGTTATAATTGGGTGCATTCTCACGCGGTTCTCATATTTTTGACATCTAATGACGTGTCAAAATGATGTTAGTTGGGCCCATTCTCATATTCCTCTATGAACTGCCAAGACCCAGAATTCGGAGGACACCCGGTATTATGGAAAATTGCATCGACGAGACAGAGACGTGTTAGTGTGCACATAAGTGTGAGCTCTTGCTAATCCTCCCGTTCGTTCGGCGAGTAAACCTGAGGCCCTGCAACGTGTCTCGAAACGCATTTGTTAGTTTTGCATTGCGAAACGCGTATGTCTGAAATTATACATTTCGCCGTCTCTCTTTTTTGCTTTAATTCCCGCGGGCACGTCAGTCAGTTTTCTCTATAGCAAAAAAGGTTTCCAACAAGGCACAAGACGTGGTTGCAACGTACAGTCAATCGAACGTTCGTATACAATCAGTAATGTGACAGACAGAGGGCCGATTGCGCTCCGGCTTCACCGGCGCCCAGCTGGAGATCCTGATCAATTGGAAGTCGATTTTTCCTTCCCACAGCAAAATGTGCCATCTCTTTAACACCATATATACAATATACACGGTGTTGAAGGTACGATCCAAGTTTTAAGCCAAAACAACAGACGATTATCCGTGTGCAAGTCTAAATTCAACATCCTCGATCGTTAAGCAGGGCAAACTTTAGGGATACATCTCCCTTTCTCTTTCATTTCAAGGAGAGATCGACTCCTAAATTGGATCCGTGGATCAATCGGAGGGCGACGGCAAATCCGGGACACCCTGCATAATATATACGTATGTATATAGACGTAACATGACAGTCAACGACATTGAGAAAAATCAACGAGGTGCGACTTTTGGTTTAGCACATATCCACTGTTCAGCGCGACGCACGTGATGGTATATGCACATATATATATGTATACACGTGCGCAAAGACACGAGATTTATATATATGCATATATATACATATACGTACACGTATGTATACGTATTGTATATATATATATATGCACGTAATACAGATACAAGTACAGAGAAGTGCAAATCTTACGGCATCATATACACGTGACGTTAATATATTTAGTACACAATATGTGAGGACTATACAGACTGTAGGCCTTGTTGACGATTATACTTGTATATTGCACTCACCATATTATAATCATCTATTTTGCTGATAGAGCGGAGAAAGATGTTGACCTTCACATTTGTCGGACCATCTAATCATCGTCGACCGGGGAACAGAACAAAAGAAATCGATTAATTAAATCGGTCGCCGTGAACCGAAAATCGCTTGCTTTATTTTCTTTCTTTTCTTTTCTTTTTTTTTGTTTTCGCTTTCATTTGATTGACTCTGAAATTAAATAATACGATTTGCGGTGTGAGAGTAGAGGGAAGATCATCGATGAATGATGAGGGTGGGATTGGGGTGGAGGAGATGATCGAGAGACCGAGTGTGACAAGATGATTTTCTTATCGATTCTCGAACGCACAATGGAATGATACCTCTTCCTTCCGCAGCTAGTAGACGAAGAACGATATGGAACATTATCACGCATCCCTGTGCCCCTGCATGCTGATAAGATTATGATAAAATCCTCGTTAGGTATTTCGAAAAACTCTTATCGTCGGATCAAATTAGGAGAACCGATAGTGTTTTGATAGCATTTTGATAGTGTTTTGATAGTGATTCGTTCTTCATGGTTGAATGGTTCTTTTTATACGGATGACACGTCCATTCGAAAATCAATTTTTAATCAATTTATGTATGAAACACTCCCCGGCCTTTTTCATTATCTTACCGCGGGGCACAGGACGCACATATGGTGATATCTCGTTATTACGCGATTCAATATGTGACGTGTAAAAAGCGTATATAAAAGAGCTTGGAGATGAGCTTTGGATATATGTATGCCAGAGAGAGATCGTGTGCGAGATCGATATATAAAATTTTAAATAAACGCGCCACGACATTTAAATGCCAGCACATATGGGGTGTGATGCAATGGGGCGAGATAGGTAACTGCAGAGCGATTTAACGAGCGTGCGCGTATTTTTCTTTCTTCTTCTTTCTTTTTGCTCCTCAATATTAGTCTAATTTCCCGCGCAAGTTATTTACCGTAGCTTATGCGGCGAACTATCTACGGCTGAAAAGAAAAATAAAAGAAAAGGTGTTTAACAAAAAATAACATTTTTCAAACACCGGAACGAGACTAGTCGTTTCTTATAGTTTCTTGGATGCTGAATATTCTGGTTTCCAAATTGTTCCATCCCGTCACAATTTTGAGAAATTTTTAATTAAAATTACTAAAAAGGACTATTTTCACGAACCTCTTGTCGTATAATAATAATAATATGTGCTGGAGAAATTTTATTATGTAATCAAAATAAAGTATATTGTTAGGACTTTTAATCCTCAAAAGGAATTTTTTGTGTCATTTATGGTTAATAAAATATTCATGGTTAAATATAAGCTGTGTTGCAGAAATTAGATAGCTTTTAAGAATATTTTAGGTCATTGAATCCAATGTCAAAATTGTCAAATTCAAAATGGTACTCGATATGGGAGGTGTCAAAATTAAAAAAAAAAAATGCTTTTTTATATAAATCTACCATTTCGAATTTGACAATTTTGACACTGGATTCGTATCCAGTGACCTAAAAAAATCTCAAAAATTAAATAAACATAATTGAAAACATAATCTATTTATATTTTATTTAATTTCTGCAATACATCCCATTTAACATTTCTTTTGAGAGTCAAAAGTCTTAACAATATACATAATTTCGATTTACACACCACATATTATAACTATAATATAACAAAGTAAAAACATCTTTCTCTGCAACTTTAATTAAAAATGTCGAGATTCGTATCCGAAAGACTACAAGAAACTAGTCTCGTTCCGGTTAATTTTTATCTTCAACAGTGTAATAATATCCCGCGTATATATACGGTCTCTTACAGGAGCGTCGTACCGCAAAGACGGGATAATATTCAACGCTAAAAGCGACGATTATACTTATATATTGATCCGCGCGCTCCGCCAACTGTAAATAATCCCCGTAAGAATATAAGTAAGGAGAGAACAGAATCGATAATACGCTGGATTATGTTTTACGCGTTGCCGTATATACACGAATGTATGCAAAATGCCTGAGCTGTCGCTTTGTGTGTTTCTAATCTCACACAGTATGGCGAGAGATAAACGCACCGGTTGGCTGAATCTTAAAAGAAGCCGGGCGACAGAATACCCCAAATATTCCTCGTCGAAGAAAATATATATATATATGTGTATATAAGCGAAATAAGGTAAAGAGGAATAAAATTCGGAGTAAGAGAGCGACGTTTCGTGTGAAAAAATGTAAGGTAAGAGATGACGGATCCTTTTGCATTCGAAATAATTAATGAAAAAAAAAGAACCAACGCCTGGAAAAAATTCTATATTGCGGATTTTTAGGGTTTGATGATCGCAGCGAAGTTGATATCTTTTATAATGTATGGCCGTTCGTTCCCGCCCTCCGTAATTCGGATTCGACCAGCTGTCTCTCTCTCTCTCTTTCTCTTTCGAGGGTCGAAACCTTTCATTACAACGCAGAAGGATTGGAAGGCCAGATTATCGCGACTTTGCGTCTCTTTCGGACGAGATGCGTCATCGTTATCATCATCGTTGACCTCATCGGCAACATCCAGTAAGAGAGAGGATCCTAGAATCCCATTGCCATGTTTTTGGTTTTGCGATGAAACACAATCGGTTATTCGACGGCTTGACGGCTTCGCCGAATTATCGTCTTGTTTTATAGTCAGAGAATCGGAACTCTCCACCTGCAACTTGTCCACGATCGCGCGAAATTCTAAAACGATGTCATTGTTCGTGCCTGTCAACGGAATTATACCTCTCTCGCGCTACATAATGGAAAAAAGTACCACAATACTTTGCGAGATAATGTATTTCATCAGGCGCGATTGAGAGAGCGATTTAATCAATGCTGCGAAGAATACAATAGGCGAAAATGTCGGCAGAGTTCTTGTTTTATTTCGCATACATTGCGTAAAATATAAATTGTATTTTCACATCGCCTATATGCATCCACCATTATAGAGATTTATCATGCCTTGTGTGTGATATGTATGTACCCTAATAGCACAACATATCCAAAAGATATTCAGAGGATATTCAGAGAACATTCGAACATCCTCACGATGTTCTCTGAACGTCTTCGGGATATGTGTGCTGTTAAGGGGATCCTAAACATCCTTGAGAAGTCTGTTGTTTTTTCCTGTTTTATCGACAAAATGTGAGGTTGGACAAACTATAAATCTATTTATTGGCTAGACGGATTGTTTTTTACCTGAAATTAAACTAGATCGGATTTGACATTGGATAAAGGAATATAAGTGAATGTTTAGATATCAATTTGGAAGCCTAGTAAACATTTCATGTGTGCACGAAAATGTAGGATTATTGCACAAAAATGTAAGATTATTCTCGTTTACTAGGCTTCCAAATTGATATCTGAACATTCACTTATATTCCTTTATTCAATGCCAAATCCGGCCTGGTCTAATTTCAGATAAAAAAACTATCGGTATAGCCAATAAATAGATTTATACTTTATCTAACCTCACATTTTGTCGATAAAACAGGGAAAAAAAACAATAGACTTTTCAAGAACGTTATTAGGATCCCTTTAAGGTACGTACATGTGTCTCTTAATCTGCAGCTTAACATATTGTTTAACTTGGCACAATCTGTCCAAAAGCTTCATATTTTTGATAAAGGACAAAACGTAAAACGTTTTACATTTCTCACTGTTGTGAGTCGCAAAATATATTTCGTCCACGTTCCAAGATGTTGGAATAATGTCAGACAGAAAGTTCGATAATTAAAAAGTCAAAGGGAAAAAATATGAAGCAAACACGTGAATCGAATGTAAATGGAAATGCTCTGCATATACGAGTGTGTGCGTGCGTGTGCATGTGTAAAAAAGATGGACGTATTCCCCGTGAAAAAGAAAGAACGTATATATCGATTTAACGGGAACGTCCGTTAAATCTTTGACAATCCATGAAATACAATTCTTTTCGCTCCCGTCGACGTCCGCTAAACATCGATTGTTGAAATATCGCGCGCGCTCCGCTTTTAAACGAATCGTTAAAAAGTCGCGGACCATCATCGATTTAACGTTCATTAAAGTTTATTTCAGAAACACATCGCCGCTTGATGATCAATCTCGTATATTCGAAGCAAAAGTCTCTCGACTCGCGGCGTGAAAATTCGCGCGATTTTAAAATATCTCGGTCGTTCGAGGCATATATTATTTTCTACAGGATATCTCAAAACTATTATGAAATCTTTTAATGACGCAGATTCCTGGTATCGTTTGGAGGCGATTTTTCCTCAGCAAAAATGTCGAGACACCAATAATTTTCGAGTTAGCGAGTGGGAATTAAGGGTTTTCGCAAACTAAGTCTTGTGGAAACCTAAGTAGCAAACTGACGTCATTAAATGTCAAAAATGACTCGTTCGACGTCAAAATGATCACTTTTTGCAGTTCCCAATTTCTGTCATCATTTATTTTTATAACTAACAATAAGTCTAAAATTAAATTCTATATTAAAGTAAACTCTACCTGAAATTAACTGAGAAATGTAGTTTTGTTAATATTTGTCCAAGAAGCAAACCGACGTCATTGAACGTCAAAATGACGTCAATTGACGTCAAATGATGTCATGTTGATATTTCATGACGTCAATTTGCTGCCTGAGAAAATATTAACAAAAGTACATCCTTCAGTTAATTTTAGGTATACAGTTTACTTTCAACAGAATTTTAATTTAAGATTTAGTTAAGCTAATTTAAGATTTAGTAAAGATGCAGAAATTGGAAACATGGAAAAACTGATGGTCTCCCTCGACCTTTACGCGAAGGAAAAATCCAAATGATACCAGAAATCTACCATTAATAGATTTTACGGTAGTTTTAAAACACCCTGTATATTTCTGTCGTAAAGGGAAGGTAATAATTCAGAAATCAGATGTTTATGCACCATGATTTTTGTAATAAATTTCTCTCGATGGTCGCGAAATAATAATAATACGTTTTCGGTCGCCCGTCCTTATTGAACGACGGGCAGATCAGGAAATGTTTTGTGTTGCTAATCGGCGCATTGCAGTTGCATTAAACGCTCCCGTAATCTAATAAGCGGACCTCGGATATTGTCGCTCTAGCGAGGCTTACGGGGGCCTCTCTCTCTCTCTCTCTCTCTCTCTCTCTCTCTCTCTCTCTCTCTCTCTCTCTCTCTCTCACCCTCGTGCGACAATCGCGGATTTGTCGGAGAGCGATTGTTCTCTGCACTTCGCACGAATTCGAGCGTGCGACGGGGAAACGAATCAATCTTCCATCCGATCCAACTTTTCTCTCTTCTAGAATCTGATTAATGACACACGGGACCTATTCTTCTCCAAAAGATTTTCCCTCTTCTCTTGAATTAAAAAAAATGTATATAATAATAATAAAAATATTGTATATCGAGTATTCCATGTCGAATCTAAAAACCGATCTCTTTTTTTTTACCAAAACTATAAGCTATATTGGATCCACTGCTTTGAATTTTATAATTTTGATCTCACATTTTAATCAGAAGTTCTAAGAATTTTTTTAAGCCATTCCCAAGTAGCAAATTAATTTGACGTCTAATGACGTCATTAGACGTCAAAATGGCGCCATTTTGACATTTAATGACGTCAGTTTGCTACTTGGGATCTGTTATATCGAGATAGAATGAGACGTTATCTTTAAATCGTACAAGATAACATTCTGTAACTCCTAGATTTTAATGTAAGAATGTTAAGGACAAAATAAAAAATAAAAAAAAAAGACAGTTTTTTGCAATTAAAGGTAGCTC
Organism: Nylanderia fulva; assembly: GCF_048542155.1. Taxonomy (NCBI): domain Eukaryota; kingdom Metazoa; phylum Arthropoda; class Insecta; order Hymenoptera; family Formicidae; genus Nylanderia; species Nylanderia fulva. The sequence continues at coordinate 168,684 of NW_028189443.1, read as the reverse complement.
ACTTGATATGGAATAATAAATTTTCTCTACAAGTTTTCTCATAGTGCATATAACTTGAAAAATTTTAAATTATAATTCACTACACGTAAAATTAAATAAAGAAAAGAGATGCAGTATATGCTAAAAGTCCCTTTAGAGTCTCATTAGAGCTTCAAACTTTCATTAGTGAATTAAGTTAATATCCGTAATGTTGATACGAGTAACTAATTAAATACACTTAAAATGAAATGCAATAAGCTTCCAGGAATAATTTTGCCGTTGCTTACGATAAACAAACTATGTCGCAAAGTTCTATATATCTCATCGCGCGATAACAACGGAGGAGCCAATTATAGTGCAGAGATGTAAGCACATAAATATTTATGACGCAATTGTTGAGATAACAAAATATATCGTAAGATCGCACCAGGTATATTACGATTTCATTCATCAGATATTTCTTCAGCAAACACAAAATTGCATTGGTTTTTGTGTGATTTCTTGTTATCTCCATACCTAATTATCATAAATAATTGCGTGCTTACTTTTGTGGGCTTTAATGCTAATTAACCTCTTCTTATTGTGATGTCATGTTAAAGAGTCTCTATTTCATTTTCTCCACCCAATTTCTCTCTCTCTGTCTTTATTTCTCTCTTATATATTTTTATCGCGTTATCTCGTATCTAATATCTATTCGTCAGCCTTATATCGCGAAAAAAGTGACAAGAACATCGACACCGATCAAGTGGGCTTCACGAGGAGCCACATTCGAGTGCCACTGATGAGAAAAGGGCCAATTAACTTGAGAGATACAAATCGCAGATCTGTCGCGATTAAGTCTTAACGACGCGCGATAAAGAGAAAAAGCTAATGTTCGCAGATTAGCGAGCGAATCGATAGCGCGATTGGAATTTTTTGGTCATCTTGAGCTCTCGCAGCAATATAAATACAGGGTGTTTCAGAACTGCCGGAAAAGATTTTAATGGCAGATTCCTGGCATCATTTCGAGACGATTTTTCCTCGAGGCACTAATAATTTAAAGGGTTTTCGCCAATTAAGTCTTGTGAGAATAACTGAAGACAAGTAGCAAACTAAGGTCATCGGACGTCAAAATGACGTAAGCTTGCTATTTGGGGAACGTAATTTTATTAATATTTTTCAGGTAGCAAACTGACGTCATTAAACGTCAAAATAACGTCAGTCAAATAATTAATATTTCAGGTAGCAAACTTGACGTCATTTTAACGTTTAATGACATTAGTTTGCTACCCGGAAAAATATTAATAAAATTAAATTCTTCAGGTAAAGAGTTTACTTTAATAGAATAATTTAAATTTAAGACTTAGTTATAAAAGATATATGACGACAAAAATTGAAAACGTGCAAAAAGTCTCTCTCTCGACATTTTCGCTGAGGAAAAATCGTTTCCAAATGATACCAAGAATCTGCCATTAATAGTATATTGTGTATCAAGTGCGGAAAGTTGACAATTGCTCACGAGTGCGGGAGGATGGACGCACGAGCCGAAGACGAGTGCGACCACCCCACACGAGTGAACAATTGTCAATCCGCACTTGATACACACGATATTTTGTATTACAAGTGCAGGCAAAGTGGCTTTGTGCGCGTTTTCTGTGCGCGAGGTGGCCGATCGCACGCCGCCATCTTGCGACGGCACGGTGCGGAAATAGCCGCAGGCAATGGCTTTGAACGCGGCTTATTCACTCACCGCGTTGCCGCTAGATGGCGGCGTGGGAAATCGGCCGCTTTCCGCACAGAAAACACGCACACAAAGTGCCACTTTGCCTGCACGTGTAATACAAAAACTTTTCCCCGCCAGTTTTGAAACACCCAATAAATACATACATATATGCAATATCATCATGTACGAAGCGCGTGTGTATTTTAGAGGATCGAACTAATGGAACTGCTATCCTCAATAATGCATACGCCAAGTATCGGCCACTGAATAAATTACTCAAACGGCAGTTACACGAGCGAGAGAGAGAGAGAGAGAGAGAGAGAAAGAGAGAAAAAAAGACAGAGAGAGAAAGAGGGAGAGAGAGGGATTCAGTCGTGTCTGCTAAATCCTTAAACGTCATCATCTTTTCTCGCACTTAGCGCGCGAATATTTGAACAGCGGTCTGTAACGTTGGTTAATCACGGGGGGATCGATCAGTAAACGAACAAGCGACTCAAAGTGGAGCCCCGGCTTGAAACGGGCACGTTGGTAATTGCAACTCTATAACGAGAAAACCGCGACAAAGTCGCCTTTCACGTCGTCCTAGTCGTCGTCGCTCCCACGTATAATTGATTGGTACCAGGCCTGTCTAATTACGCTGCCTCCTCCTCCACCTCCTTCTCTATCTCCGACGACGACGATGATGACGTACGTACATCCTCGTCGTCGTCGTCGCAATTGGCAATTCGCGGTTAATCCCACTGTTGCCGCGACAGCACAATGTCGCGCCACCGTTTCCGCTGAAAGACCCGCTCTTGTTCCCGGTAATCCTCCAGTTATTTTCCGTCAGATGAAGGTATTCGCGCACGTCACGTTCTACGACATTATTCTGAGGGTATGTACCGCCCCGTCACGCCCCTTATCCGTGTACTTATACAGTGTAACTGAAAAAAACGTATACAGGATTTTAGGATTTGATTGTATACACGTCATTTTGAGCAAAAAAGTTTATATCCCAAGTAGCAAACTGACGTCATTAAGGGAATGCTGACCATGACTGTTTTACCGACTTTGAGTTCAAGGGCTTTTCTTTTTATTGGCTATACAGATTGAAAAATCCTTCTCCACGATTAAAGTACTGATAATAATGAACGGAGAGCACTGAAATTTCGTATAAAACACAAGTTAAAAGATTATAGTTCTTTTATCGGTCTCTTGCATCAGCTTATAACAATATTTAATACAAAAATTCTACAGTTTTATGCACAAAATATGGCACTCCTAATAGAAATAACATGAAAGAATAATACAGAAGTAATAAAAATAAGATTAAAAGCTTGTATGAAAAGATTCGTACTTGAAGGCATAAAACAGCAAAAATTAGAGTTGCCGGACAACGCTCCCCATTCATTATTATCAGTACTTTCGTTGTAGAGGATTTTTCAATCTGTATATTTAATAAAAAGTGAACCTAACTTAAAGTCGGTAAAACAAGACGTCATAATGACGTATGCTTGCTATCAGGAATTTGTCCTATTTTGGAATTATACAGTTTTAAAGATACATGTTTAATCTTAAGAAGGACAACATTTTATTAACTTAGTAGAATCAAATGCTATATTACATTAAATTTTCGTTTCCTGTTACAATGATTACAGAAGTTATTTCTGTAAATACTTTGTACTCATTTATGCCAAAAATTATTATTAATTGAAATTATTGTTTATTAATATTAGTGATTCAAATTTATTGTAAGCTTAAAATTTAAGCTAATTTTTTAAAGAATTTGGTTATATTAATTTAATAAATGTATTAGTTGTAAAGACTAAACACTCCAGAATAAGACACATGTTTATATAAACTTTTTTGCTTAAAATGATGTGTATACAATCATGTCCAAGAATGCTGATCATTTCTTTGGAAACACCCTGTATATAGAGCACACCATCAAATTCTCTAGTCAATGTGGAAATTTTTCCTCGGTGTTGAGACATCAATAATTGAAAAATAAAGGCTTCTCTCAAACTAAACACTTTACTAGAGCTAAAATATTGATAAAACTACATTCTTCAGGTAGAATTTACTCTGATAGAATTTTAACTTAAAGCTTAACCAAGATACATGATGATAAAAATTGGGAACATGCAAATAATGATGACTTCCCTCTTCATGAAAAAAAATCTCCAAATTCACCAAAAAGTCTGATAGTGTATTTTATACGAGGGGATAACCACTAGCTAAAATGTTGTCCCACAGATTACATGATTTCATTTGATTTCATGATTTCATCTAATTACAAACGATTTCATCTGATTATAAATGATTTCATCTGATTACAAATGATTTCATCTGATTGCAAATGGATTTTTTTCATTACATATGCAATCATTTCATAAAAGTAATGATTTCATCTGATTACACAATACATTTTCGTGATTGCACATGTAATCATTTGGGATTTTATGTGACACATAAAATTATAAATAGCATTTTATCTTGAATTTGATCGCAATTTACTACGGAAAGTGCTCGTGCCACACATGATTTCATCACAGATTTCATAATGATTACACATGATTCCAATGATTACACAAAAATTCAAAATGATTTCTGCTGACTACATATGATTTCATTATGATTTCTAATGATTCCGCATGATTTCATTTGACTTTATCAATTACATCTGATTGCAAACAATTACACGGGATTTCATAAGGATTTCATAAGGATTTCATAATGATTTCGGGGACACTGTCCCACGATTACATTAAGTGGTTACCCCCTCGATTTTATATATATTTTTTCAGTTACACACTATAGTCTGCAAGCAAACAGAGGCTATATATTTGTTCCAAACAAAACAAAACAAAAAATAGCTGCAACAAAATTTCACGTTAGCAACCATCGGGAGTATATTTAAAAATTCCGACCTTTTAATCAACATTGATCTTTCATCGACCCTCCGTTCACCTTTTCACCCTCCTCTCTGATATCCTCGAGCGAAGGAAAATCTGTATCCTACATACATATACGTACATTATATGTATATATACCTACTCTCTACGATATAGTACATATACGTTAACGTTATAATCTACATGATGTGCGTTAACGAAGAGAGAGAAATGAGAAATGTGTGTTGAATGTAAATCTTGTGGCTCGCGCGAACGATGAGCGGCTGTTGAAAATTTGATCCTCGCAATTAAATCGCGATTGCATTAAGCCCGTTGATTCGCGCTAGCGATTACGACGTGAATCGCGCTTTCGGGGTTTCGCCGCGACGATTACAAGAAAAGCTTTTTCGAGCCGAGAAGATCATTTCCCCCTCGTTGCCAACGAAGGTGTATGTAAATATACATCGCCACGAGGTGTTTCATTTTCATATAGATGGGCTTAACAGGTACAGCATACAGAGAGAGATATACGTTTTCTGTGTGTTAGCGATATAAGAAAAAAAAGTCATTACCAAGAATGAGAGATAAAAAAGGTTGCACACTACCGCAGAGTTTTGTGTATATATATGGTATATATATATAGCAGCACGAAAAATGCCTTAGCGAGTGTGTTGGTTATCGCACGGTGCAGTAAAAGATCAATGAATAAATCAACGGTATCCGATAATATGTATGTATGTACACGTGTGTATCCCTAATGATATACATATCCCGAAGACGTTCAGAGAACATCCTGAGGATGTTCGAATGTCCTCTGGATATCCAGATGTCTTTCGGATATGGTGTGCCATTAGGGATGTGTCATTATAATATTGCGAAAGAGAGAAAGAGAGCAGGAAGAAAAGATAATGTCTATGTGTGTGGAAGAAGATGAGAAAATGGTAGATAAGAGAGAAAGAAAAGGAGAAAGATAGAGAAAACGCGCTAATAAATGTACGTGTATCTGCTGTATTGCGAGGCAGAGCGTGTATGTATGTATGTATGTATATATAGATGTATACTTGGCGTCAAAGACCCAACGCGAATAAACATAATCGGAACAAGTCAAAAAGAGACGAAACTCCATCAAATCATCTACCACACAACAGCGGGTGAGCGATACTATATACTCTAATGGAATCTCGTAATTACGCACAGCACGACGCCAAGTAAGAAAGATCGAATCAATATACGAATATACTCGTCTCGGGTAAGTTCAGATTGCGTCAGAATGAGAAATTCAAAATTCCAAGCAATCTGATAAATCGACGTAACATATTAAATCGATAAAATAATTTTCACGCAAAGTTGCTCCAATCGGTTGTTCATTCTTTAAGGCTCCACGCCGCGGCCATGTTAAATTGTGACGTCAGAGACGAGAAAATACACGCTGAAAATTTTTGCGTACCATTTTTAGATAAAAAGATCCCAGGGTAGCAAACTGACGTCATTTTGACGTCGAATGATGTTTAATGACGTCAGTTTGCTACTTGGGAAAATATCCCAAGTAGCAAAATTAGTCACTTTGACGTAATTTGATGTTATAATGACGTCAAAATAACTAATTTAGCTACCTGGATTGTTTCATCAAAATATCTTTTGTGTATTATCTAGCCTCTGACGTCACAATTTAACGCGGCTGCGATGAGTAGCAAGGAGTCTTAAGTTCTTTAGAAAAGTCTGATTTACACATGTAGGGCGCAGAATTATCAGTATAATTTAGTTAGTCGAGTTGGTATCGCATTCCATTATCATCTCTCCCTTCATTCCCGCGCTCGATCTGAATTTTGCTCTCTGAAAGTGCAGCCTCTCCGCCAGCCATGCGTTCAGTATCGCGTTTAATATCGAAGGCGAAGGCGGGAGAGGGTGTGGGAGAGCGTCGTGCTATTCGTAAGTCCCAGCTCATTCATAGACAGATACAGAATAGATACTTGCTTAACGTAGAGAGAGAGAACATGACGGTATATAGGTGTGAAGTTACAAAAGAGCCACGAGAGCGGGCCTCGAGATATACGCAACGGGGTGTTTTGGTGTTTAGCACGGAGGAGGAGAAGAGAGACACAGAGAAGTAGAGAGATTGAAAATGTATGTGTGTGTGTGTGTGTGTGTGTTTCTATACATCAGTGAGATCAAAAAGGGCATTAAGGAGGATATACTATACAGCGACTTAATGGTAAACAAGTAAATTAACGTGTGTGTGTGTAGGTGTCACGCACAATAAGTGTCCCCCACCGCTGTTGATGGAATAGGATTTTCTTCGCCAGCTTTGGTTTACTCCTAATCGATCTATTAAATTTAAGAGGCTTCCCCAACAGCACACATGCCCGAAAGACGTTCAGAGAACATTCAGAGGATATAAAATAACCTCTAAATGTGCTCTGGAAATCCTTTGAACGTTTATGTACTGTTATGGGGTTGTTTTCTATTCCTGCACCAGTGTGAACAGTTCAACCAATACAAGGATAGAAAACAAACCTAGGAATTGTCAATTGCAAAGCTTAAAACTGATCAACATCAGCCACATAATTAAATGTGCGGTCGGCAACAATTCTTAAATTGAATCAGCCAATCAAGTTGACCGGAGATGAAACTGGCTCCCCAAGTAGCAAAATGATGAATGCTTGCTACTTGGGTCATATATTTCGATCGAAAAAATGAAAAATGAGAAAACTCGGGATATCGAAATTTTCCATCAAAAATTCCAATATCATAATTTTGCACTATTACTTTACAGACTCGCCCTAAAAAAAACCAACCCCAAATTCGTCGAAGACGAGTTCCATTGTCGACAGCGACGGGAGACATGATATCCCGTGCGTCCTCGTGTCTTCTTGTTGTATGTGATCGTTATACACCCCCGCAGCGCACGAGGCATCCTAGGAATGCACGCACTTACGCATTCGCGTGCTGATGTGCGCGTTTGTTTGTGCGCCGACGTGCGTTACGTCGATGTACAGAGTTTGCACAGAGAGAGCTCCCTTAGGAAGGTAATATGCGCTGATTGTAATACATATGGTATAATAACACCCAGCATTGTAGGTATATGTATGTATGTATGTGCGTGTGTATGTGTGTACGGTAGACAAAAAGAGGAGGCACATATGTGTGTGTCTGTGATCACGGGGCGTTGCATTCTTTTTTTTTTTTTCAACTTACCATGGTAACGTCATCTATTTTTGAGATACTTCGAACAAATATGTTGACGCGGACAACCGCGGGCCCATCTAACATGGCAAACAGAACAAACAAAATTAATCAATCGCTGAGCAGCAGTCAGATACATCGAGAGATAGAGATGTGTGCGTGTGTGTGGTTTATGATGAGAGAAATTTCTTTTTTTTTTTTTTTTAGTCCCCTTCAACCACCTGCGCGACATTTGGCTTTTGATGATGTTGTGAGATGTGCTTAACGTTATCTTATATATTCGAGACGTCTTACTCTGCGTGCTTTCGAGAAATTTATAGATAAATAATTGTATTTGTTTATTAATTTTTTTTCATTTAGAAGCTCATTTATCCGTCCCATCTTCCGTAACTTGCGTCACTTCCATCTCGCTTCCTTCTCTCCTTTTTTTCTTTTCCTTTATTCGTCGCATCTGCTTGCTCCGATCGAACGAATCGGCTCTAAACACTCGTTTTCCAGTGCGCTTATCGTCGTTAAAACGTAAACGTCGCTGATACAGCGAAAACGTTTCTCGCCGTGATTTTCAAACGCGCCAATAAACCTCGCTCTAAGTAGAGAAAGCGTGCTGTTTTTTTAGTAAGAACCGTTTCACGCTCGATAATCCGCGCCTCTCACATAATTCACATGTATTTCCAGCAGTAATAATCAAGAAATAAATGGCTCTCGGGCTATTATAAAGATCCCTTTTTCCTATTAATTCCTCCGTCATTAAAAACGTCGGCATTAACCCCCAAAGTGAAGAGAGTCTAAGAGAAGTTTTGCTCTTTTTATAAAAGGGAAAAAATTACCAGATCTCTCGATAGATCGATCTCTCTCGGTTAGGTCTTTCTCTTCCATTTCCCCGCTTTTACAGCTTGATTTATCGGATTTTTACGCAGGGGACGCGAAAATCGGTCACCGTCGTCGAAAGAATCGCGGCCGGGGAAATAATGTATGACGCACAGGAACGCGCGAGCGTTATTCCGTGGAATTTGTGGAATATCGGTCGCGCGATACCGCGAAACGAATTCTCTCTCTCTCTCTCTCTCTCTCTCTCTCTTTCTCTCTCTCCCTCTGGTGCTCTCCCTTGTTTACTCGCGCGCAGGAGGAATCGACGCGCTATCCGTTGATAGGGAGTAGAGAGTAGCTGAAAGGCGGGTGGGTTGGTAATAACCGGCGCGTCTCTCTCGCGCGGGGATAATCGATACAAGCAGGGGACGACGCGAATCACGAGATACGGATCGACGGAAGTTAAATAAATTGCGCGCGCGACGCGGCACAATCGAGCGGTTAAAATATCAAGGATCGGATAAGCGGAAACGCGATGAAAAATCGATGACATCGTCATCCTTCGTCGTCGTCGGGACACATCTCCGACGACGCATCTGTCTCACGTCAATGTCGAATTAACCTCCCATCTCTGGATCGGATCTGCGCTTCTGCTTCTACTTTGCGCTCCGACAGAGGGCGATGCACTCGTATTGTATAATATTGTATATATTAGAGACTGGCCACTTTTCATTCGTCATTCACGTTGATATTCAATCATGATAAATTGAATAATTGGATATTTTATAACAATATAATTTAAAAATGAATGACCTATATATAGTGAAAATAAATCTTTTTGTTTAATTAGAAGCTGCACATCCATTATTTTTGTAATAAATAGTTTGAATGCTGAAGTAAATACCTATAGGTAGCAAACTGACGTCATTAAACGTCAGAATGACGCCATTTTAATGTTTAATGACGTCAGTTTGCTACCTCTGTGAGTATTTGCTTCTGCATTCAAACTATTCATTACAAAAAAGGTGGATGTGCAGCTCCTAATCCAGCACATTGACGTCATTAAACGTCAAAACGATGTCATTTTAACGTTTACTGCATGATGTCAGTTTGCTATTTGGGTTCAATTTATAATTGAATAATTATAAATTTGAGCAATATGATTAAAAAAATAAATGTTTATCTGTAGTAATAAATAATAACTTTATGGAAGGTTGTGTTTACTATATGGATGGCAGCTAGAAAGAGATAGATATACATATGTATCGCTCCCTCTCTCTCTCTCTCTCTCTCTTTCTCTCTCGTAGAATTTTGCCAAAACATCATGGCGGACACTTGTTGACCAGTCTCTTATTATTAGCGGAACTCTAACTGTATATACCTGTTATTGCGTGTGTGTGAGTGTGCCGATTTATCTTGCGGAAATTCCCCAAAGGCTAAAAACCCCGCGAAACTTCGGAAATACAGAGCAAAATTGAGAGATGAAAATATTCATGCCGCGGGGGAGAGTCGAAACTTCGTTTGCCCGGCCGGCGCGCGAATTTCGATCATCGTGTTCTTCTTTCACGAAAATCCCGTCCCAGAAAAATTGAAAATACCACGCGCAGATATACGAGTAAAAAATGGAAGAATAAAAAAAATACATATATTCGCAGGGGAGAGATTTTTCTTTCTTTTACCCCTGTCACACTTACATTTGATTAGTATCGAAACAAGACACACACCCAAAACACACCTTGGTTATCCCTTTGACGTTAATTACACACAAAAAAATTAATATAGACACTCGAGTACAGGTGGACGTGTATATGGTAGAGTCAAGCGAGACATGGGACATGTGATTCCGGAGCTTCGCAAGGAGTTTCGAAAGTGTATTAATTAACTCTTCGAACGGCGAGAGAACTCGACAGCGATGCGTTAAACGCCTTCGCATCATCAATCGCCAAGTTGCGGTGACATTCGACGCTATTAGAAACCGATGCCGAGGCGTCATATGGCGCACGTGGACGTTATACAACACACAAGAGGAGTATAACACGCGATCCCTGTTTAGGCGGATACACATATCGATATCGATACTCCTCGACGGTCGATCTATATCCTGTATTTCCTAAATAATTTCGCCTTTGGTTATAGAACTGCTAGTAATTAATTTCAGATTGGTAGTAAAAATGTGCCATCATTGATCAAATTGAGAAATGGAAGACCTAAAAGAATATGACATATATCAAATTGAAACCTAATTCAGGATATATTACATTAATTATTATTTAATTAAAATTTTCTATTATTATTTCATTGAAGTAAATTTTTTTATTAATATTTTTACATATGCATCATGTGCGATTTTTGTAAATATATTACTCTTCAATATTTTATATGTACATATATATAATAAGAATTATATAATTTTTAATTATTTTTGTATATAATATATATATATATATATATAATAACACAAATAATAATAATAATAATATTGACGATATTGAACACATTTATAGCATTAATCTGGCAATTCACAGTTCTACAGTCAAAGAATTTCGCGAAAGCGTTTAAGCAAGCTCGACGATAAATAAATACAAAATGACACGATATCCCGCGAAAGCTGTTCTCGTTCAAGAGAGGTCTGAAATTGACGCGCGTCAATTATAGGGACAGCGATTAATAAAATCCGGCCGCTTATATTATGCACCTTCTTCTTCATCTTCTCTTCTCAAGGGGAGAGGGAAAGGGGGTGATCGATCGAAACTAATTTCACGGTGATCGGATTGCGCCTTACTTGAATCGGAACCCCCGTAGTATAGTCGGCGAAACAGCCCGGCGGGCGCGCTATCGACAGCTAGGTATATCGGAAGAGCGATTAGCGGCTCGCGGCGTCATTATCAGCGTTTAACCGCGCGCTCGAAACGTCAAACACGCGCGTGCGCGCACGTTACGTCATCGTCGAGAGAGGAGTCTTAATCTGTCCGCAGCAGCATGAACGAGCCAGCCGTATCGTCCTGAGCCATACAGAGTGTTTGCGTACCATTCCGCCCTACATGAACCAGGACAAGACGTCGGGCACGCGGGTGCTCGTCGTCGTCGTCGTCGTCGTCGTCGGGGAGTCGTCCACTTCCAACTATTTTTAAATAACCGCCACGTGGATCGAGAAGAGGCCTCGATTTCGAAATCCCTTGTGGGAACAAAAACGCTTGTTAAAAAAAAAAAAAAAATGAGCCTATTCACAAGGTGGATGTTATTATCTATTCATGAGATCGATGCGTATAAATAACTTTTCACGCAGATGATGACTTATTTCTCTTTCTGAATATCCGAAATGACTCAATCTTGCTAATGATGCTGGAAATTATATGCAATTTCCTAAATAATTCGAAAATTTGTTGTTTGAGATATTTAGAAAAAGGACGGGGGTTTGTTATCCACGTGGAAAATTATTTATAATTTGATCATATTATTATTATTATACATATATAAGTATCTGATAATTGTAATTGTGTAAAATGAAGAAGAGAATAATTTTTGTACATTTTTATACATATAGTACATGTCGACTAGATGCAGAGGTTTCTATCAAATTCATTATTTTCTGAAATTTTCCTTTAGTTATTATCCCCAGGCGGTTTCAATACTCGAGTTAGTCGATAACTAATAAGTTTCGCGAAAGTCGGATAGAGAGTTTAAAACGTTGCCCTCCAAGCTTCGATAATAAATTCTTTTGTAAAAAAAAAAAAAAAAAAAAGCAACTCTGGCAAAAAAATCGATTCGCTTGTACATACTTTGACTGTCAACAATGCTGCTACTCTTTGCAGTTTAGAGATTCAAAATTTCATTATTTACGTATAAGATATGCGACATCATTTGCATTTTTATAGCAAACGATCGGTTGGTCTCTGACGTCTCTCTATAATAAAAAAATTTTCTTATCAAATAAATTTATTTTTAGGAAAATATAGAAGGTGCCAGAATTAACGGATCATCCGTTAATGGCCAGATTCCTGGAATCATTTAAAGATGATTTTTCCTCAGCGAAAATGTTGAGAGAGGTCATATTTTTTACATGTTCTTAATTTTTGCCATCATGTAACTAAGCCTTAAATTAAAATTCTATTAAAGTAAACTCTATTTGAAATTAATTGAAGAATGTGGTTTTGTTAATATTTTATTTCCGCAAGACTAACTTTTTATTTTCAATCACTAACAAATCCTGATGTCGATAATGGAAGTGTTTCTATAAAATTATTTGGTTTAATAGTGAAAGTGTTTAAGAAATAATTAGACTACAATTAACCCTAAAACCCTTTCCCAGGATCCGCCAGTGTTTTCAATCGCTTATATCTTGAAAATTATTATTAGTGCCTCGGCATTTTCGCTGAGGAAAAATGGTCTCCGTCAGAAATGACGTCAGGAATCTACTATGGGACACTCTGTATAATTGCGAGCAAAGTAAAGTTCGCTCTCCTTGAATGATTCCGTTATGAAAATTGAAACCGAAGCAGACCGGTCGATCGTCCCTTGGTAAAATCGCTCTTTGATCTGGCGAGAGAGCGGTGCGTTTTACACGAGAGGAACTCGAACACACACGAAGAGGCCTCCCTGAGTAAGGTAAGCCTAGCTACATTCATCTCTCTCTCTCTCTCTCTCTCACTCTCTCTCTCTCTCTCGTGCGCAGAGTGTCGGAATATCGCGTCCGATGTAACTTGTCGACGTGCACTTCCGGTGCACCGCCTCGCGGCGATGGTGTACGGTGGTATATACGTGTAATCTCATTACCCAGGTGAAACACAAGTTTCGCTCCGCGGTCTCTCGACACAAAGTGCAACGGGCCGTCCGATCGTCCCTTTCGCGAAATCACGTTGAGCGTCCATTGCGGAGCATTGCGTCGAAGGAAACGTGTTCTCCAAAGTCTTATTTCTTTCCTTCTTTCGCCCCGACACAAAAGCCTGACGGACGTGTCTTAAGTCCCGACGTCCTGTGTGTGTACGTAGCCTTTCACACATTCCTCAAGTGTCTCTCGAGAAGGGAACTTTCTCGGGGATTCCGCGTTACACTCGGAACTCACAATAACGCTCCGTTCCGCAATAACGAGAAATAAGATTACCTTTGGGGCAAAGAGAAAGAGAACGAAGGAGGGGGGAGAGAGAGAGAGAGAAAATCCTTCTTCTCTCATCCCCCGGTTAGTAATTACGTTACTCGGAGATCGAGGCACGTAGCGGTTGGAGAGGATTAATAGCGTCCGCGTTATGAGCGAACCCCGAAATGGAGTGCGATATCCCCCCTTGGTGTGTTTTGTATTTACGTATATATGTATTATATCCTGTACAGGATGTAAGTAAACAAAGGGATACTAAGCACATCATCTGGTGCAGGACAATAAACTGAATCGAAAAGTCCTGAGCCATTTTTTAATCTGAGCTTTATTTTTGACGCTACAAATGGTTAAAGCGTAAGCTCCGCCTACTAAGGCGGAGCCTACGTTGCTTTCCGTTGTAGCCGCGCGCTGATTGGCAAACTTTAACAATTTATAGCGTGAAAACTAAAGCTCGGATTAAAAAATGGCTCAGGACTTTTCGATTTAGTTTGTCACTCTGCATCCGATGGTGTGCTTCGTAATATTTTTGTTTAGTTACAATATATATAATATATATACGTCGCCGCGAGGTCCGAGTGTAATTGCACCCCTCGAATTTCTCCGTCCGCGCGGCTCGGGTTATAGATCACCTAACTTAAGTGTGTGTCGCTCTTTCGTCCGGCCGCCTCGACGTCATCATCCGTCCGATGGTTTCCGTACCCAATGCGACGTAACTAACATACGCAAATAAGCTGGAATGCCACATGCCTGCGTCTATATGCTATAAGAGTGCTAGAGTTTCTGGACTGGGGTGGTTTTCTCGGGCGCTTTTGGTCAAAGGTGACGGTGGTGATGCGGTGGTGGTGGTGGTCGTGATTGTGCGTGGGGTTCTTCACCCACGGGAACTAGAGAGCGTTTGCTAGTTATGGAAGGCGGCTAGAGCGAGGAGTGGAGAATTGTACGTCGGACCCGAGGGCAAAAGAGCGCGGGTTTGAAGGTAAAGGAAGGCAAGATGCTTGCTGACCGGCACTCTGCTACGTTGCTGCTCTCTACTACGTTGCGTGTGTTGTTGCTAACGCTTTTGCCGACCTGTCTGGTCTCCCCGAGGAAGTATCGAGCTCGTCGTCGCCTCCGGTTGCTGCTGGATTCTCTTTCTTTCTTTCTCTCTCTGAGATATCTCGCGTTCTCTCTCTCTCTCTCTCTCTCTCTCACACACACACACTTTGTTCGATTATACGAGACCAAGACCGCCTAAAACCTACTTTTGCGCCTACTGCGTTTTTGCAAAGTGACAGAGACAAAATAAAAAAGAGAAGGAAAAGGGCGGAGGAGGGAAAAGGACGAGGGGGTTAAACCGCGTCGGCAAGAGAAGAAATAACGGCGAGTTGCGGCCGGTTGCGGTTTTCAAAAGGCTTGGCTTGATTAGCGTATATATACTTACCATCTTGATGTCACTAATTGTCGCAATGCTTCGCACAAACAGGTTTACCCGGACAATGGCCGGCCCATCTAAGGGCAAAAACAATACAGCTCCCTTTTAGTGAGTCAGCATTTCTGGTGGCTTACATACTCTACTGGAATGTGCCCGATATTATCTTTTTTTCTTTCTTTTTTTTTTTTTTTTTATCGCGCTCTCGGTTATTACTTAAAAACGATCCCGTCGAGTCACAGGGTCGATTAAAGAGGGAAAATATGTATGTAGATGCGGAATAATCAAGAGTGAGCGAGCGAGCGTGTCTCGAACCCGGTTTATGCCGTCGAACTCGGTTTGAGATTCGGGTCGCGGGCTTATTTGTCGCGATCGAAGGATGATTATTCTCGAAGGAGAACTTTTTACCTCGATTTTCCTCGTCAACCGGTTCCGGACATTAACACGGGGATCACGTATTTAGGGGAGAAAAAAGAGAGGTGACGTCTCCTTCTCAAGAATTTGAGATACGAAAAATCTGCCGAGTCATGAAAAGAGATTGACGCACAAAGTATAACTAAAAAAAAGAGAAAAAAAGATTGTGGAAACCATTTATCGCGAAAAGTTGGAACAGCGCCGTTGAGGAAAATTGCGTAAAAGTCCTGTTTCGTTTAATTCAAACGCGATAACAAATTGCGGGATCGTGACTCACGTGAATTACATATTACATACCTGAATCGTTCTCGCGTGAGGATTTAATCTGAAGCGATGTATGTATATAAGCCTTTAACATCTCGATAAGAATCGTTTTTTTTCCATGATAGTCCGACAAAAAGTGCGAGGTGCGATATCGTGATACGTGTATTTGTGTCATCTAATAATAATCGAGTAATCTAATTATCACGAATTTAATCGTGCACAAAACGCACACATTGTCAAGCGTGTGCAAAAAGAATATACAGGGTGTCCTGTACCCAGTGAATCACTTTACGGTAGATTCCTGATGTCATTTGGATTTTTCCTCAACGAAAATGTCGAGGCGCGAATAATTTTATAAATGATTAAAAATAAAGGATTTTTTTTGGCAAATTAAGCCTAGTAGAAATAAAATATTAATAAAAGCACATTCTTTATTTCTAATTAATTTCAGGAAGAATTTACTTTAACAGAATTTTAATTTAAGGCTTACGCGGGGTCTACAATATAGAGTCCTAAAGTCGTAAGCCGTAAAAAATTGACTAATCACAAGTCGAGTATAAAGAGAATAATCAATTCTGGTTGGTTTATATTTTATGACTTACGACTTTACGACTCTATTGTAGACCCTGCATTAATTAAAAAGATTCATGAAGACAGAAATTGGGAACATCCAAACACATGATGAACTCCCTCATTTCCGTTGAGGAAAAATCGCCTCCAAATGACGTCAAGAATCTAATTGCATCTCAGTGATTCTGGGTACAGGACACTCTGTAAGAGACTCGAACATACAGGGTGTTTCAGAATTACCATAAAACCTATTAATGAAAGATTCCTGGTATCATTTGGAGATGATTTTTTCTCAGCGAAAATGTCAAAAGAGGTCACCATTCATGTATCTTTGTAAGCGTTAAATTAAAATTTTATTAAAGCAAACTCTATC
Source organism: Nylanderia fulva (assembly GCF_048542155.1). Lineage (NCBI taxonomy): Eukaryota > Metazoa > Arthropoda > Insecta > Hymenoptera > Formicidae > Nylanderia > Nylanderia fulva. Next base: position 152,019 of record NW_028189443.1, on the reverse strand, counting down.
TGAAATGAATCAAAGAATGTAGTCTTAGTTTGCGAAAAAGCTTTCATTTTCTATCTTATAACTCGAAAACAATTGGTCCCTCGACATTTTCGCCGAGGAAAAGTAATCTCCAAGCGACCTCAGGAATCTCCCATTAAGGGGTGATACGGCGAGTCTGGGACACCCCGTATAGACAACTAGATACACGGTGAGTTCCACGAAGCGTGAAAGCCCTCTTCCGGTTATTTCGCGCCGGGGTCTCGACTCGTGTGTGCGCTCGCTCGAGATAATTTTGCGTGTCAAGCGTTGGTATATACGCGTGCGTATGTCGTGTCGTGGCAAAAGGTGCTCGCTGCAAAGGGCGAAGGTCGTCGCGAAGCGCGGTAATTATCATCGATACGCCTGACTTAGCTCTCTGCGACGCACACAATGTGTGTATGAATATATGTGCCTGCCTCTCTTCCTAGGCCAGGCCAGACCCTCTGCCTCGGGGTCGTCTATGCACGATACACGTCGTCGTCGTCGTCGGACGTATTGGCGTGACGAGTGTCCGACGCGAAATCCGGTCGCGGCCTGCCAAATCCGGCCGCGGATGAATCCCATAACTGCATCGGATGGCACATGCCGATCGCGAGCCAGGGACACCAGCCAAATCGATGCTGCGTGTATGTCTGTGCGTTTCCCTCTCTCTCTCTCTCTCTTTCTCTGTGTGTGCGTGTATGTGTGTGTGTGTTGTGTGTGATTTCCTCCCTCTCTCTGTTTCTCGATATCGTATCCACAGGCGGATCTTTTTCTTTGTTTCACGTGTGTGCATGTGTCAACACCTGCTCCAACAAACGTTCTCTCGCGCTTAACTTTCGATCGCGCAGAACGACGATCCAGCCGTAATGTAAACACGAGTGTAAATATGTACGTTGCATGTACGTATCAATCTCGACGGGTTTTATTTTCATTCGGTTAATATTTGCTGCGACTTGTCTCTTCTTGTTCAACTGTTCGGAAGACACTCCCCCAGGTAGCAAGCGTATGTCATTTTGACGTTTAATGACGTCAGTTTGCTATTTGAACCTCTCGATATTAGAAGTGGCCCAAGTAGCAAAACTGACGTCATTAAATGTCAAAATGACGTGTGCTTCCTATCTGAAAGGCTAATATTTGCATATCGAAAATAAAATATAAATAAAAATATATTTCGATATAAAAAAAAAGATGAAAAAAAATTATTTATAGGTGTTTTATTTCTTTTTAATTTGGCGTTGGCAAACATGCTAAAATTTTCCTCAATTTTCCGTCCTGCAAAGCTTTAATTGGCAAATAACACATATACCAAGTCAAACGCGCAATTTTACGCAAAAGTTTTCATTTAATTACCAAGTAATATGGCCGTCTCTGATGGCTCGTTTAGAGCGATTCAATCTTTATTCATTATTTTTACCTCCGATGTGAAATTTCATTCGTGCCCGAGAATATTCGTCTGTTTCCTTGACATTTATTCATATATATATATATATATATATATATCTATTATATTATACAATTTCCGTGTATTCATAATTGTATGACTGGCGTATCTGGATCAAACTTGATATAGATTTGATTGAAAAGACGAATTCCTTCCATCATTCGCGAGCGAGTTTAACTGTGCAACAGACTGGCGTGATTAATTACCTGGTGTAGTTTATAATATTCGGCAATGGAATATCATGCAGTTCCACGCAGAGCTTGCACGCTCGTATATCCTCCCTCTATATATGTATAGGTATATGCCAGTTATGAATCTTCCTCAAGTCACTTACGCTCGTTACATCGCGTACAATACAGTTGCTATTCGGTCCCAGGTTTTGCTTTACACACAGACGGAAGACGAGAGACTCGGGCGTAAGATTACAGTTAATGTGCCAACCACAAAGGATGTGTACGTGTAATTGTAATGTTCTCCCTAATGCGGCGACCCGCCATTGTCTTCATCTCCAGACTCAATTTTATCTCTCAAGCTGGAGGCACACTAGCGATCTCTAGCGGCGAAATTACGACATTTTCATATACGCCATACTTTCATTTCCGTAAAACGAGCCGAGAAGAAATATTGCCATTTTCGTACAATCGCGTAAACATGTCGGGGACAACCTATCTACGAAGAGTGATATATATTCTCGCGATCTATTTGAAAAAGGGGATCGAGTTTCGTGTATATGTATGTACAAAGTACAGCAGTTAGCAAACATATGCCTTTAATACATTATGCAACGAGACTCCTCGCGATCAAAGTAACAACTGTTTCTTTTTTTTTTTAGACCAAAAACAAATAGGGTATCCTAAACGCGATATCATTTTCGCGCATCCTTTTATTTTTATTGATTGAATATAGAACAATAAATGTTTTTCCACGAAAATTTTTTAAACTGTTTTTGTTCTCAACATAAAATCGGTTCGCGCTTTGTTTCTATATGTACTTAAATCGTGGAGAAGCATTTATTATTCTATTCACAAACAAAAAGAAAAAGGCGCGTAAACAGGGTTGCCACAAAAATGAATTTTGAAATTGCCTGATTTTCCATGTTTTCCAGACAACAATGCGGAAATTTTCCATGACTATGAATATGTGTAAATTTAAAAGTAGGAATTAGGAAAGAATAGCTTATATTATTAGAAACAACACAGGCAATTTAATAATATAACGTAATCTTGAATTCAAAGCAACAGAAAAAAATGCAGAAGAAAATAAAAGAGGAGAATAAGAAAAAAGTCAATTGAATAAAAACATTTAGTAAAAGATATATTTTAATGTTTAATTTACGTTAAAAAAATAAAATTTAAGTTTATATATATATATATATATATATATATATATAATGCAATAATATTGAACATTTATGGGAAAATGTGAGATTCATTTACGTATTTCCCTGATTTTTTCCGTAATTAAAAATTTCATGACTTCCCAGTTTTCCAGGTCTGTAGCAACCCTGGCAAAAATATTTTATCGATAAAGCAGACGTTTAGGATCCCCTTGGTTTTTTAAATATATTGCAAAAATAAAATAAAAAATTAGTTCAATCTAGTCTCGAGGTTAGATGAAGAATTACGCGTAGCAGATGTGCAAAACCTTGAGTTACTTTGTACATGTCTTTTCCGAAAGGAGATCGAGCGTTTCTTTTTATTTTGTCTTCTCGGGAGAAGTCCGTCGAAATCGCGAGATTAATCGCTACCCTCGCGCGATTAGGAGACCAGGAGAGTATGTAAAATGCCTCTGCATGTAATTTTTCTTTTTCTTACTTGCCCGCATGTGATCAATCGTGAGCGTTTATATCCGCTCCCTAAAATGTAATATTTCGAGCCGGTATATCGCGAGAAGGTCTAAGTAAATGCAAGACATTGGGCGAAAGATTGAACGACAACAGTTCATCAAGATTGTAATATAAATCAACGACGTCGGCGGACACACAATGCGAAGCAAAATAGTGTGTTTGATCGATATTGGTACCGTGCCATTCATTACACCGTTACATACTGTAACGTGTTATAGGTAATTGTAGTCCAAGAGCGCAAATACAGATCCGCAGACCCATAAATTACAGATCTATCATTGCCCAGCGCTCCCAAAGATTCATGGAAACGCATAATTTTCGACCGACCTAATTTCCGTCCCTTTGGACACTAAAAACGTCTCGTATATACATATAATCTGACATTAACAATTTTCTTGCTCCGGTATATCTAGTTTCCGGATCTGGAAAATTCATCAACTGCAGATATAATTTAACTTTCTTTTTTTTTATAACTAGAGCAGAGCACCATTAACAGCTTGTTAATATCTTACGTCGTGAATATATACGAGTGTATACAGGGTGCTTCAGAACTGGTGGAAAAGTTTTTCATGTCAGATTCTTGATATCATTCGGAGACGATTTTTCCCTAGTGAAAATGTTGAGAGAGATCATCATTTTTAACATGTTCCCGATTTTTCTTATTTATAACTAAGCCTTACATTAAAAAATTCTATTCTTTATTTTCAACCGCTTATAATTCAAAAATTATTGATGACATTTTCACTGAGGAAAAATCGTCTCCGAATGATACCAGGAAACTTTTCCGCAGTTCGGAAACACCCTGTATTAAGAAAAAAAAAAATGTGGAGAAAAGATTTGCATACATATAGACATTTTATAAATTTGAAAATCGTCATTCTCATCAATTATCGAATACGAGAGCTGAGAATATCTCGGTGAAAGGATACTCTCCCTCTATACATTTATAATATCTCTCGATCGATCGAAAGAGGATGGACGATCGAGAGAGGTGTGTGACGCCGGACTTGAATGCGTCATACGCGGCGTTTACCATCCCTTATGATCGATTAACTCCGCCGTCGCGCGACGTCATCGGCGATAAACGGGCCGTTGATTACGGACGGGGCGAAATTACGAATGCGCGATCGATCGAGGGGTGCAATAATCGACTATCTCCGAATTATACTGCCCGGAGAGAGGCAAATCAGAGTGGCAGCAGCGACGTATCGCAATATCCTCCGCCGTGGCGTTAATCTGGTTGCGTGCAATCTTGACGGCACCTTCTTTCTTTCTTTTTCCTTTTTTTTTGCCGTTCGAGCCGTCCAAGTGGCGGCCGAGCACGAAGCGCCATGAATTTCTACCCTTCTCCCGGCCGGGCAAAAACTCACCCTCGGCGGCGCGCATTCACGGCTAATACTCGAACGATAAAATTAACGAGCGTCGCGTTTATCGGGGCACGCGATCCGATGTTTAAAGCGCCGTCGCTCTGTTCGAATATATATATATATATATATATATATATATATATATATTTTCGAATTCGCGACATGCAAAAATGCCTTTGAAGACTCGAGACCGATGACTGAAAACACTTTATTACCGCGCGACACGCCTTTAAATGAGTAATGAAGAAATCGCTCAAGTCGCACCCCTTTTCTCTCTAACGAGTTAACGCGATATATAATATGTGTATATACAGAGTGCTCCATTTTGATCGATCACCCCTAAAACTTTTTCACCTTTGATTATGCAACAAAATATTTCCAACAACTTTTGATTCGAAGGGGGATGAAAGATGTGCGGTGCGCTTTTCAAAGTTTTTCTTTCAAAGGTCATTTACGTTCTTTTTTAAATGAAACCACTATATTTTTTTTTATATAAATCTATTTCTCGCAATTTTTGGCATAACAAATTATAAGGATAAGATGATCGAAAAACGAATAATTAACGAGATATATATTTTATACCGAAACTTGACATAATTTTAAATAAACTATGAAATATCTCGTATTCATTTTTCCACAATCTCATCTCGATACTTTTATGCATAAAATAATGAAAAAAATCAATTAATATAAAAAATATATAGTTATTTGTAAGAGAAAAATATGTAGTTACTAATGACCTTCAAATAATCTTGAATAAGAGCGATTCTTTAGAAAAAATGTCAGTATCTTCCGTTTCCCGTCGAATCAAACAACCCGTTTGAAACATTTTGTTGTGTATTCTAAAATAAGAAACTTTTCGGGGATGATCGATTGAAATGGAACACCCTGTATAATCTGCGGAGGCACACGGTGCCTGGGGAATATTCTGGTCGCATTCGCCCGTTTTACTGCGACACGTGATCGCGGCTCTGGGTGTGCGATTTATTCAATTACTCTTTTACGCCTCTTAACAACGAGGCTAGAATTCAATTCGCGATTTCAGTCCTACAAATTCGGCGAGTGTCTCTCCAAACATTTCATGTAAATTGTATACAATTAATACACCTGTCAGAATTTCTTACATACAGTTATACTTCTGTCTTTATATAAACAGAAATTAATATTGGCGAAAGAAACGTCCACCGCGGTAAAGAGAGGCGCTACTGAAGCAAAACAAATATGGCCGCCGCGAATATACAACAACAACAGTTTTAAGTGTAAAAATAAATGTTTTTAATGAAAAAGATGTTGTTATTACGGCTAGACATACTCTGCGATTATACAAAAGCTACATGCCTTCATCAAGGAATATGATCGAAGGCCAGAAAGTTATAAATAATTCCGGCATAATTATTATGTGCGGTGTAACTATGAAAAGTCAAGAAAGAATAGATTTATATTTCTTGTGTCTACAAATAAGTTCCTTGACATATCAGAATCTCATGCAATCACTGGAACATTATTAATTTTTCAAATAATAATAAGATAATGTTTGATGTTTATTCGCGACGGCCATTTATGATAGTTCGCGCAACCACCACTAGTGTCGCATTGAATTTTCAAGTCCCGAATACTGATAAAAGTATCTCGTTATTAAATCTTTAAATACACACAGACGTAAAAGCATTTCGTAAGATACAAATCTGATAAAGATTAAAAAAAAAAGATATTTTTTATCACTGAAAGATATTGTGGCCTCGGCAAACGATCTGTAAGTCGATCCTCGACCTTTATTCGCGGAGGAACGTTAAAAACAAACACGTTTCGTAAGAGCGACAAAGCGCCAGATAACTTCCGTCATATACACACCGATATTTGATTAGTGTATCTTGGCTGCACCGTCGTACTTGGCCGCGTGCAACCCACTAGAGAGAAGTTAATCGATTTAGGCTACGATAAACGCGGCTGGACCGAAGCAATCGTCGTCGTCGTCGTCGTCTCTCTCTCGTTGATACGAGGCAGCATCATCCCTCGTTTCTACTTGGCTTCGTTTATCTATCTTGCCTCCGACTCGACCCGCTGACTACGGGAATCGCGATATTTATCGCGATGCAGTCGACGACGATCGATATCGGGCGGGGGATTCCGTTTGGTACTCGAAATTGCCACATTGAAAAAAAAACAAGGTGAAAAAAAAAAGGAAAAAGAAAAATCGATACACCTTGCCCGTAATGTGGAGGAGATTGGAAGACGAATTGCGCATCGCTTTCGCGTACGTTGCTCGAGGATACTCGGGGGAATTTGCGAAATCTTTACTTTATCGCGTAAAATGCGATCATCACTGTGAGATTCATCTTTCTCTCTTTTTTCTTTCTTTTTTTATTGAAACTCGGATCAATTTTTACTTCGATGTGGTATATGTGTAGAAAATTGTACGACGTATATTATAACGCGCCAGTAATATCTTTATACATAAAATATGTATATATTTAATGTAAAAGAATATTAAAATTTTATATTTATATATAACACATAATATATTTATATTATGATATATAATATATTTATTATATATTAGATATTATAAATAAAATAAAATATATATATATATATATATATATATATATATATATATATTATATTTATATTATATAATTTATATATAAATTAATATAAATATATATTTTAATATTTATATATAGGATGACCATTTTTAATTCATAAGTAAATATACCTTCTAAATAATTTTTAATTAAAAAATTGAACACATAAATGTTGAAGGAGATTAAAGGAGTCTCATTAGAATATCGCAAAAAAATTGATAGGTGGAGGAGTCTTGGAAATGTCAAGCTCATCTTTGTTTTTTAAGTAAAATCACCATAATTTTTTACGTAAATAGATTCCTCGCAATCTTCTGCATAAAAAGTTATAAGGGTACAAAAATGTATAGTTTACGAGATATTTTATACTTTAATTTGATTTAACTCTACAGAAACTATAAAATATTTTGTAAGTTACCTGAATACGTTTATGCACAAAATAATAAGAGAAATAAATTAGTTATGAAGAAAACAATTGTTAAAAAAATGTACCTGTCAATTGCAAATTACATACTTAAAAAAATAAAATTATATGTTTTCTTTACACTAATTAATTTTTCTCATTATTTTGTGCATAAGAATATTTAAAAATTATACCAAATTAAAGTATAAAATTTCCCCCTTCTAAACTATTCACTTTTTGATTATTTTACCCTTAACTTTTTCTGCGGAACATTGCGAGGAATCTATTTATGTAAAAAATTATGGCGAGTCCATTTATGTGTGTTGAATTTTTTAATTCAAAATTATTTAGAAGATACCTTGACTTATAGATCAAAATAGCTCATCCTGTGTATACATATAGTTATTTTCTAATTATACATAAAATGTCGATGGCTAATGCCAATTCTCCCAATCTTCTGGCACATTATTAGCATATTTTGAGTGGTTCATATACATTGTGAAAGGAACAAACATGTGACAATTTCAAGAGCGCAAAAATAATATTGCTTATATGATATCGGGGTGGTCTCGAGAAGATTCGAAGGCCGAACCGGTCTGCTGTATTCGCGAAGTTTATGAAGAAATTTCTCGCCACTCTCGGTATGCATTCACTACCAGTATATAAGGACGTGCGGAAAATACTCGCGCACAATTCGTCTCTCGCTCTCGCTTATTATATATATCACGTATTGTCAATAGATGCGCGCGTTACATCGCGCGTTCAATTTTCCGCACTCGACCAAAGGGGGAGGTTTGGGGGAGGGGAGCTCGAACCCCTCTCGCCGAACTTATGTATGTATGTGTATATATAATATATATCTCTCCGTCTCTCACCCCGTTTTTTTTCCTTTCGTTTTTCTCCATATAATATATTCACACTTCTCCGGCGCTGATTTCTCGCCGCAAAAAAGTGTTTTTTTTTCTCCTTCTATATATAAAAATTATACACGGTACATATGGTGAGGATGGGCGTAAGGGAGTAAGTATAAGGGAGCGCAAGAATTTCTATATTCACCTGTTCTGTTCTCTCCGCTCGGCCGGATGCGCGCATCGTATCGGCCTGGTCCTAGGATGTTGTCGAGCACCTGCTTCTCCTTCTCTCGGAAGTTCACCATCTTCTGCGGCGTCTGCGTACATCTGGAAAAAAAAAAAAATACAGCGACATCGTCAGTACGAGGAATCTCATTTCCGGGAAAAAATAGAAATCTGCCTCCCCCGAGTCGGCAACCGTCAAAAGTAAAATTGATGACACGAAAACGCAGACAGAAGTACATACATATATGTGCATTTATTTTCCCAAACTTTGTATTTATTTTTTGAAATTTTTGTTTTGCATTTTATTTATTTATTCCGCATCTTTTATTTGATTTACTTTTAATTATTTTCAATTTTTTAATTTTTATTTACTTTTCATTATTTTTAATTTTTAATTTAATGCAATTGTTAATTTAAATAACTGTTTTAATTTTGATTAATTTTATGAATAATTTAATACAAAAACTTATTCCGGGAAGTCGATATAAATTATTTTGTAGATTCCACTTTAAGTTCCACTCGTAACAATCGTCGAAAATTTTCCAAAACGTGCTTAATTGTTAATTTAATGCAATTGTTAATTTAAATAATTGTTTTTAATTTTGATTAATTTTATGAATAATTTAATGCAAAAGCTGTTTCCGGGAAGTCGATATAAATTATTTTGTAGATTCCACTTTAAGTTCCGCTCGTAACAATCTTAGAAAATTTTCCGAAACGTGCTTAATTGTTAATTTAAGAAATTGTTTTTAATTTTGATTAATTTTATGAATAATTTAATACAAAAACTTATTCCGGGAAGTCGATATAAATTATTTTGTAGATTCCACTTTAAGTTCCGCTCGTAACAATCGTCGAAAATTTTCCAAAACATGCTTAATTTTTAATTTAATGCAATTGTTAATTTAAATAACTGTTTTAATTTTGATTAATTTTATGAATAATTTAATATCAAAAACTTATTTCGGGAAGTCGATACAAATTATTTTGTAGATTCCACTTTAAGTTTCGCTCGTAACAATCGTCGAAAATTTTCCAAAACGTGCTTAATTGTTAATTTAATGCAATTGTTAATTTAAATAACTGTTTTAATTTTGATTAATTTTATGAATAAATTAATACAAAAACTTATTCCGGGAAGTCGATATAAATTATTTTGTAGATTCCACTTTAAGTTCCGCTCGTAACAATCTTAGAAAATTTTCCGAAACGTGCTTAATTGTTAATTTAATGCAATTGTTAATTTAAATAACTGTTTTAATTTTGATTAATTTTATGAATAAATTAATACAAAAACTTATTCCGGGAAGTCGATATAAATGATTTTATAGATTCCACTTTAAGTTCCGCTCGTAACAATCTTAGAAAATTTTCCGAAACGTGCTTAATTGTTAATTTAATGCAATTGTTAATTTAAATAACTGTTTTAATTTTGATTAATTTTATGAATAAATTAATACAAAAACTTATTCCGGGAAGTCGATATAAATGATTTTATAGATTCCACTTTAAGTTCCGCTTGTAACAATCTTAGAAAATTTTCCAAAACGTGCTTAATTGTTAATTTAATGCAATTTTTAATTTAAATTATTGTTTTTAATTTTAATTAATTTTATGAATAATGTAATAGTTTATTCTGGGAAGTCGATATAAATGATTTTATAGATTCCATTTTAAGTTCCGCTCGTAACAATCGTAGAAAATTTTCCGAACCGTACTTAATTGTTAATTTAAATAACTGTTTTAATTTTGATTAATTTTATGAATAATTTAATACAATAGCTTATTCCGGGAAGTCGATGTAAATGATTTTATAGATTCCACCTTAAGTTCCGCTCGTAACAATGGTATAGAAAATTTTCCGTAACGTGTCGAGGTAAAACATTGAGCTTAAAGTATAAACTTTACGCGCCGTAACAATAATCCTGTACGGGTCAATAATGTACATCGTTTACGAGCCATATAACTCGCTTTCTCGGAATTATACGTTTTGATTGCTACACATAGACCCGCTCACGAGACCCCACGTCATCTTGACGACGTTCCAAAAACTGTTGCATATTATATATTAATTTACGTGACTCGACAGAATATAGATGAGCGATATCGAGAGTCCAAGTATATGTACGAGCGAGTCGTTTATAAATTAACGGCCTGATGACGAAACAATAACTTACCTCGAGGGATGCAGCAGGATCGCTAGTAACACCAGGAAGGGTAGAGCTCCAGGCCACATCGCGCCGGCCTGCAAACCGAACAAGATGCATTTATATATAGGGTGTCCCGAATTTGCTAAGAAAGTGACAGATTCTTCAAGTTAAATCCCAAGTAGGAACCATACTTTATTTCGACGTCGAGTGACGTCGTAAGACGTCAAATTGGCGTCATCAATTTGCTACTTGGAGACAAGTTTTCTTCAGCAAAAATGTCCAAGCACACTGAAAAAAAGCTATTAAATTCAGGCAAATATTTATTTCAATAGTGCCATTAAGACCATTTGTTCGAAACTAATAATATTGATTTGCCGTGAAAAAATACTTATTTGATATAAGAACTCCTTTTTCAAAACAGACAAGTATTTATTTGTTTCAAACAAATGGTGTTAATGGCACTATTGGAATACACATTTATTTGAAATCAATAGCTTTTCTTTCAGTGCATCAATAATAATTATAAGCGATTGAAAATAAAAGGTTTTTCGAAAATTAAGTCTTGTGGAAATAAAATATTAATAAAACCACCCAAATAGCAAACTGATGTCATTAAATATTAAAATATTATTAAACGTCAAAATATCATTTTGACATTTAATGACGTCAGTTGGCAAACTGGAGACAAGTTTTCCTCAGTAAAAATGTCAAAGGATCAATAATTTTCAAGTTATAAGCGATCGAAAATAGGTTTCTCACAAATTAAATCTTGTGGAAATAAAATATTAACAAAACCATCCAGATAGTAAACTGACATCATTAAACACCAAATTGGCGTCATTTTAATGACGTCAGTTTGCTATGTGGAGATGAGTTTTCCTCAACAAAAATGTGAAGGATCAATAATTCTCGAGTTATAAGCGATCGAAAATAGAAGGTTTTTCGCAAATTAAATCTTGTGGAGATGAAATATTAACAAAATCACCCAGGTAGCAAACTGACGTCATTTTGACGTCTAATGACGTCAGTTTGCTATTTGAAGAGGAGTCTTCCTCAGCAAAAATGTCAAAGCATCAATAATTTTAAGTTACAAGCGATCGAAAATAGAAGGTTTTTCGCAAATTAAATCTTGTGGAGATGAAATATTAACTAAATCACCAAAGTAGCAAACTGACGTCATTTTAACGTTTAATAGTATCATTTTGATATTTAATGACGTCAGTGTGTTACGTGATCATATATTCTTCAATTAATTTCAAGTAGAATCTATTTTAATAGAATTTGAAGCGTAGTAACAAAGAATTCGGTGCCAAAAATTGGAAACATGGAAAAAGTGACTATAGCTCCCTCGAAATTTTCACTGATTGCGAGGAAACGTCGTCTCCAAATGATCCCCGGAGTCTAATAATATTAACGATTAGATTCGCGAATTCCGGGACACCCAGTGCACCTCGGCTTCCGAAAAACTGCGGAACAAATTCCCGGGCGCGGAAACTCGCATTAGGGATGATTAAAGTTATATCTCTCCCGGCCGATCCAATCTACATATCCACTCTCTCTCTCTCTCTCTCTCTCTTGCGACTCTTTGATATCTCGTTACATCCAGACGTTTTATCGACTTTCCGGTTTCATAAAAAAGGCTTTTCGGTTTTTCCGAGGACAAATCGCTGTTAACACGTACGTGTATCTCTCGCGTTTAACGCCGAGATCGTTCGAAAAATGATTACATTACTCCGCCAATTATACGTGTCAACTTTCCCGGAGCTCTCGCGCGCGCGAGAGAGTTGGCGTTGTTTCCAAACTATATAATTCACTTAATTACGATATCATGCGCGCGCGCGCGCGCGCGATATTTAATACAGCACGCGAGGAAGCTCGACGAGGGCGCGAGGCCGATGTACAAAGTGGATGAGAGAGAACGCTTCCATTTACCGTGTCTCACCAACTCCCGGAGATTGATCGAATTAAGGCAACCTGTATGTGTGCGTGTGTATATGTGGATCAAAGGGGTGTTCCTTTGCTTCGCGTATACCGCACGAGAATATCTGCTATCTCGGGAGAGATTAAATTGATTATGCGAAAGAGGTAGAGAGGCTCGAAATACACACGGATCCTCGCGGAAGAGAACGAAGAAATTCGACCCTCCTTCGCGCGTCACCGGAATCGGACTGAGATCGGGAAGGCCGCGAATTCGAGAGGTAGTGTCGTTCCCGTTCACGGATGAGATAACGAGATCTCTATTTCGCCTTTGTCCGTTTATTTGTCCCGCCTTGAACGAGGGAGAGAGAGTGGTTGTCGGGAATTGGACGCACGCCGCGATCGCGACTCGAGTGGTCTTCTCCCGTATCGCTTGCCAAGACGTATATGTACGCGCACACGCAGCTTATTTCTGTCGGAAGAATGCGTGTTTTCTGTCAAGCGCGATTCGCCAGGCCGGAAGAGAGATTCCTCGTCATCCTCCTTCCCGTCTCGACCTCGACGGCGCCACGTGACCGCGCGTGCCGCGCCGGTTCTCCGCAAATTAGGTTCCGCATAAACACGAACATTTTCTACGCACAATTTAGTCGAGATCTATTTTTGGGTTATTTAGGGTTCCCTCTTCTCTCTCTTGGACACCAGAAACTGCGCCGATACGAGATTCCCAGCCCTAATAGTACACTATATCCGAAAGACATTCTGAGGATGTCCAGAGGACATTCGAACATCCTAAGTATGTTTTCTGAACGTCTTCGGAATATGTGTGCTAGTAATAGCACATCATATCCGAGAGATATTCAGAGGATATCCAGAGGACATTCGGACATCCTTAGGATGTTCTCTGAACGTCTTCGGAATATGTGTGCTAGTAATAGCACATTATATCCGAGAGACATTCTGAGGATATCCTGAGGATGTCCAGAGAACATTCGAACATCCTCAGGATGTTCTCTGAACGTCTTCGGAATATGTGTGCTAGTAATAACACATCATATCCGAGAGACATTCAGAGGATATCCAGAGGACATTCGGACATCCTTAGGATGTTCTCTGAACGTCTTCGGAACATGTGTGTTAGAGATATATATGTAATGTAATGCTTGATTGACATAACATATTGGAAAGATATTCAGAGAATATTCAGAGAACATTCGAACATCCTGATTGTTCTCTGAATATCTTCGGAATATGTGTGCTAGTAATAGCACATTATATCCGAAAGACATTCTGAGGATATCCAGAGAACACTCGAACATCCTCAGGATGTTTTCTGAACGTCTTCGGAATATGTGTGCTAGTAATAGCACATCATATCCGAGAGACATTCAGAGGACATTCGAACATCCTTAGGATGTTCTCTGAACGTCTTCGGGATACGTGTGTTAGGGATATATATGTAATGTATATGTAATGTAATGCTTGACTGACATAACATATCTGAAAGATATTCAGAGGACATTCGAACATCCTGATTGTTCTCTGAATATCTTCGGAATATGTGTGCTAGTAATAGCACATTATATCCGAAAGACATTCTGAGGATATCCAGAGAACATTCGAACATCCTCAGGATGTTTTCTGAACGTCTTCGGAATATGTGTGCTAGTAATAGCACATCATATCAGAGAGACATTCAGAGGATATCCAGAAGACATTCGGACATCCTTAGGATGTTCTCTGAACGTCTTCGGAACATGTGTGTTAGGGATATATATGTAATGTAATGCTTGATTGACATAACATATTCGAAAGATATTCAGAGGACATTCGAACATCCTCAGAATGTTCTCTGAATATCTTTGGAATATGTGTGCTAGTAATAGCACATTATATCCGAAAGACATTCTGAGGATATCCAGAGAACATTCGAACATCCTCAGGATGTTTTCTAAACGTCTTCGGGATATGTGTGCTGTTAGGTTACATATGTAATGTAATGCTTCATTGACATAACATATCTGAGAGACATTTAGAGGAAATTCAGAGGATATTCGAACATCCTCAGGATGTTCTCCGAACGTTTTCGGGATATGTGTGCTATTAGAGAGATAATTATGGGGTGTTTTAAGATGCAGTCGGCCCGCAATAGCGGGTAAACCCGAAAGTTTTGAGTACCGACCTATGACCCTCCCGACCCCGAGATACCCGCAGATTTCGGATGCTCGAGAGAGCTAATCGGTTGTTTGAACTGTCCCGTGGCTGGTTCACTTCCCTTTCTCCCCTTTGCTCCTTGCAATATTGTCGCCAAGTTCTCGAGTATGTGATTCTCTCGTTCTTGGTTAGAAACATCATGCACGATAATCTCTGTCTCTCTCTCTCTTTGTTTCTGCTCCGGAAAAAGACGCTAATATGTGCACTCTGTTACACCTAAATAAAGACTGACCTCGATTGAGGTATTTTTGACCGCGCGATTGTCCTAGAAATCGAGAGAATCAAACGTCTTTAAGTTTGGAATTCTGTGTGCAAATATTTGATCGTTTTACATACAGGGTGTCCCAGAATTAACGGAAGGCTATCATTTTCTGCACGTTCCCAATTTTTGCCATCGTGCATCTTCGTAATAAAGTCTTAAGAATCAAAATTTTATTCAAAGTAAACTCTACCTGAAATTCACGGAAGAATGTCAAACTTTTGTTAATATTTTCCCGGGTAGCAAAATGACGTTTAATGACGTCAAAAAGTTTTTCGCAAACTAAGCCTTATGGAAATAACCTAAGTAGCAAACTGACGCCATTAAAAGTCAAAATGACGTCATTAATCGTCAAAATGACGTCGTTTTGACGTTTAATAACGTCAAAAAGTTTTTCGCGAAACTAAAACCATGTGGACATAACCTAAGTAGCAAACTGACGTCATTAAAACTCGAAAATGAATTGTCGGCACCTCGATAATTTTGCCGAGGAAAAATCGTCCCGAAATGAACAGATGACCGCTAATTCCAAAGACACTCTGTGTTTATTCATCCCCGCTGTTTCGCAATTTTCTCCGTGGAATATTCCTCCTCATGGTTGGACTATTACCTGTTATTTGCCATTTGAGGCCCGGTAATCGACGACGCACGACAAAGTACGTACACACGTCGACGCGAAAATGATTTTGACGGACTGTCCGGTACTTTGTCCCGACCGGATGGGGGACAATGATTGAGTGTGATTGCGCCTAACGAGATCTGTACGCGAACGGCAAACAAGTGAGCTAGCTAGGCGAGCACATATAATAAGAGGGTCCTTTTCAATTAGTAATTTCAAAGTCGTTTGGCGCCGAGGAGAGAGCATCCTTGGTAGCAACCTTCGTCGCCGCAAAACATCTTGCTTCGTGAATTACGCTCTTGTCGCTAATACCCTATCATTAGCGAATTAGCATTTCGCCGGTGGACGGAGATAACAAGCTCAGCCTCTCTCGTCACTCCTTATTGATCGTCTATATAAGACTCGATGTAACATCTCGCGATATACAAAGCGCGGATTAATTTCATTATCGGGAAGCAACGTGTTTCGAAGCAAAGTCATCTCTAAAAGCGTCGAGAGATAATGAGCGGAGTCGCGGTAATCAATTTCGAGGAAATCTTTTTTTGAACGTTTCGCGCAAAATTGAAGTGAAATTTATCGCGTGTGTATTGAAAGAACATCGATTTCTCGGGCTCCTTTTCGCTCCGGGAGTTTAATAAACCCTTTCTTCATACTTGAGCTACGAGAATAGACCACGCGGACACCATAACTCATAATTTAGGTACGGTGCTGACAAATGGTGACAAAGAAGAAGAGTGTGCGGGTAGGTTACCGCGAGGAGGCAGCAAGCGATTTACGACACATGCCCCGAGTTAGTTTGCCATATATATGTATGTATATGTGTGTGTGTGTGTGTATCTCTCTGTCATCGTCATTATACAGTAATAACGTATAGGAATGTACGCGCATTTCAGCCGCGACGAATTAGTTTATCAGGACGAAACGACTGATCATCTCACCATGATCAGTCATTGATTGATAAAAGCCATTTGATGGAGGGTAAATAAAGCGCTCGAAAATGCATCTGCGCGCCATAGTTTAATGGGCATCGTATATTTGACGCGTCCCAGCAATTTATCAATCTTGATGCAACTTTAATGGCGAAATATACGTCATGCTTATCGCTCAGCGAAATCCGACGGAAAAATAAAATTAGCATAGAGCGCGCGAGCGCGTTTAAAACTTAATATTCATAACCGCTCCTCTCCGGAATTACTCACGCGAATGTAAGCCACCTTTCGATCTATCTTTTGTTCGCTCTTTCTTATTAATTTTTCTTTACACAAATATATATATATATTATTTTATGATATTATTTTAAAAAATTGAAATGCTCATTATTTTATTTCTATAAATACAGGGTGTCCCTTATCTAAAGTGAATCACCCATTTGTATAGTAAATTCCTGATGTCATTTAGAGACTATTTTTCCTCAGGCGAAAATGTCGAGGTACTAAATTTCAAGTTAATAAGCGTTTGAAAACACTGGCGCGGATCCTGGGATGGAGTTTCGGGATTAAAACCACCCTCTTCTAAATTAAAAGACATAATCGTAGTCTAATTATTTCTAAAATATTTTCACTATTAATCAAATAATTTTATGAAACTCTCCCATTATCGACTTTAGAATTCTCTAGTCATTGAAAAGGGTTTTTTGCAAATTAAGTCTTATACACGGAGAGAATTTTCTCTTAGAATTTACCCTGAAAATCATGGTTGATCAGAATTTTCTGAGTTTCTCTAATTAATAAAATTAATCGAACCACAATTAATATACCACAATAAAATTAATCGAACATATTTTGTATAGGAACAAAAAATTGTTAACTAAACTTTCCAACTAAATATTATTTTATTAATTAAATATAATATATTAAATCTAACAAAATGTATATTTGACTTAAATACTATATAATGTATGTCCAATTAACAAAATAATAATTTAGGTGAAAGTTTTAGTTAAATTAACAAATCTTTTTTTCAGTGTATCTTATTGTGCTAGATGTAGAGAAACTAATAAAATCTTCCAATACTACATTGTTCCACAATTACCAGGATTTCAGAGTAAATTCTAAGAGAAAATTCTCTCTGTGTAGAAATAAAATATAAACAAAATCACATTCTTCATCACTTAATTTCAGGTAGAGTTTACCGCAATAAAATTTCAATCAAAAAAAATTTAGTATAAAGATAAACAACGTCAAAAATTAGGAACATGTAAAAAATGATAACCTCCCTCGACATTTTCGTTGATAAAAAAAAATCGTCTCCAAATGATCCGAGGAATCTGCCGTTAACCATTTGATTTACGAATTTCGGTACACCCTGTAGATGAAAATTTAGCTAGCAAAATAGCTCGATGAATTTTGTAAGGTAACAGGGGAAATCTCGCGGATCTCGATAAGAAGTAAATTTTTCCGACCGCGCAATCTTGAAAACAGTGTCAAGAAAATCACATTCTTCACTTAACTTTAAACAGAGTTTATACTTCAATAGAATTGTAATTCAATACATATAAAAAAAAATGACAACCTCCTCGACGTTTTCACCAAAGAAAAATCGTCTCCAAATGATATCTCTCCAATAAATTCTATTCGCGTATAGAGAAACTAATAAAATCTTCCAATACTACAATTGTTCCACAATTACCAGGATTTCAGAGTAATATCTCGGTACACTCTGTAGACGAAAAATTTCGCCAGCGAAATAGCTCGATGAATTCTCAGGTAACAGTGAAAATCTCGCGAATCTCGATAAGGATGAGTAAATTTTTCGGGCCGCGCAATCTTGAACAGTGTCAAGAAAATCACATTCTTCACTTAACTTTAAACAGAGTTTATACTTCAATAGAATTTTAATTCAATACATATAAAAAAAAATGACAACCTCCTCGACGTTTTCACCAAAGAAAAATCGTCTCCAAATGATATCTCTCCAATAAAATTCTATTCGCGTATAGAGAAACTAATAAAATCTTCCAATACTACAATTGTTCCACAATTACCAGGATTTCAGAGTAATATCTCGGTACACTCTGTAGACAAAAAATTTCGCCAGCGAAATAGCTCGATGAATTGTCAGGTAACAGTGGAAATCTCGCGAATCTCGATAAGGATGAGTAAATTTTTCGGGCCGCGCAATCTTGAACAGTGTCGAGCGATGGACCCCAACATCCATCCATCCATCCGCATTCCGTTACGTTCGTATCTGCGAAATCCGTCTTTCCGTTCTGCCAATTGCCCATATTTATCTGTCGGTCCCGTCCGTTCGTTTCGGCGTTGCCGTCGATCCGCCCATCGGGTCCATCTATCAACCCTCTAAACCCGTCCATCCCGCTGCTGTCATCCGCCTAGCTACCTGCGTGCGTGCGTGCGTACTTATCCGATCTATCTGCCAATCTATGCCAGTTTCTCCCACTTATCCCCTTTCGCTCTATCTATCCCTCGCGGCTGGTCCTCTGACAGTCGTTCGCCTTCTTCCGCTCGATGCTCCTACCTCAAGATTTACCTTACACACATCACACGCCGTCTCGATCGACTTACAGATTGGACAGCCGCATGCTGTCCAATTCGCGCTCCACACACACTCTCGGTCTCTCCCTCGATCGAGAGAGGGAGAGATAGAGAGCGAGTAGTCCCGGGAATTCCCTGTCACTGATTCCCGAGCGGTGAATCGCGCCGCGGGAATTTGCGGAGACGAGATTTCGGAGATTCGGAAAACGGAAGAGGTTGCCGCTGGACCCTTCTTACCTGGAGAGGCTGACAGTCCTAGACGCTGGACACCCCACTGCTACGCTCGATTATTGGCATAGCGCCGCTCTTCTCCGGCACCGACACTGACAGGCCGCCGAACTGTCTGTCCCACTCTAGCTCTCTCTATCTATCTATCTACCTAATCTATCTTTCCTCGCCTTCTCGATCGGCTCTCTCTCGCTCGACTCGTAAAGTGTCCTACCTCGCGAGGTTCGTCTCCTGGACTGCCACCGTGGAGAAAGCTACATGCACCCATACCTACTACCTGGTTGCTGGCGCGCGCTATTGATCCCGGACCCCCAGACACCCACCGACCCACGCAGACGCCTCGCGTTGCCGCGTCGCTTTAGCAACGACGTGACGTCATTCCCCCGCGACGCCCAGAGAGAGATAGCCCGCCACCAGATTTTCTATACATCTTTCGCCTCTCTCTTTCTGCGAGAGCCTTTCCTGCGACGACGACGACGACGACGTCGGCGCCAACGATTCCGCTCTCCGGGATCCAGCTTTGCGCGCTACCGATTTCGCTAGGGACACGCTCGATTTTCATTTTTATGAATCATGGGTCTTTCCTTGATGATAATTACAGATGTTGTTCCTTGATGGGAATCGACGGAAATGAATGTACACCGAGTGATTCGGGATTTTTTGGCCGGAAAGATTTTTTGTTGCTGGGTTTTTGCGGAGAAACTTTTGCGAGGTGTTTAACTAATGTTGGGATTGGATCTCCTCTTGCGAATTCAGAGAAATATTGGACCAAATAAATTTTGTCTTCCCCCCCCCGCCCCATTATCGAGTTCGGGATCCTGTATGGTAGGTTGAAAATAAAGGATTTTTTTATAAAAGTTTTTGTGGAAATAAAATATATTAACAAAATCACATTCTTCAGATAGAAAGTTTGCTTTAATGGAGTTTTAATTTAAGGGTTATTGTTAGTTATAAAGAGAGTTGTGTATCAACAGTGTTGTAGCTTAAATGATTTTACAATTAGCTGGATAAAGATGAGATGAAAAATCATCTTAGATAAGATAACGATTTTTTTAGTTTAAATATATCTATAGGTAAAAGATAAAATTATATGACAATTCATCTAGATATATATATATATATAACTTCCGGATATTATTTTTATGACGGCTTACATAAATAGTTATTTAAAAAAATGTTGGTTATAAAAGAGATATAAAAATATATTCATACTTTTATTTATAAGTTTTTATTCTTTACTACTCAAGTATTTTTATGTGCTATGACTCTAAATTATCTGAACATTATTCTAAGAATAACACTTTTTTCATCTAAAAACATTTTTAATAAATATTTTTATTATCTATATAAGACGACGTCAACAAAAAATTCATCTAGATGATCATCCATACAATTTTATTTAGATAACAGCAAAACCTGAGTATCAAGGGTGACGGCAAAAATTCATTCGATATTATTAATCTGAATATTATTTTAGATAACACTTTTTTCATCCAGATGATCATCTATACAATTTTATTGAGATAACATTAACCCTGAGTATAATAAAGGTGATGGAAAAAATTAATTCGGTATTATTAACCAGAATATTATTTTGGATAACACTCTTTTTATCTAAGCATATTTTTCTTATCCACATAAAAGTGACGTCAAAAAATTTTATCTAGATAATCATCTATAAAATTTTATTTAGATGTAACAGCAAATCCAAAGTATAAAGGTGATGGAAAAAATTCATTCGGTATTATTAACCAGAATATTATTTTGGATAACACTCTTTTTATCTAAGCATATTTTTCTTATCCACATAAAAGTGACGTCAAAAAATTTTATCTAGATAATCATCTATAAAATTTTATTTAGATGTAACAGCAAATCCAAAGTATAAAGGTGATGGAAAAAATTCATACGGTATTATTAACCAGAATATTATTTTGGATAACACTCTTTTTATCTAAGCATATTTTTCTTATCCACATAAAAGTGACGTCAAAAAATTTTATCTAGATAATCATCTATAAAATTTTATTTAGATGTAACAACAAATCCAAAGTATAAAGGTGATGGAAAAAATTCATTCGGTATTATTAACCAGAATATTATTTTAGATAACACTTTTTTCATCTAAGCATATTTTTATTATCCACATAAAGATGACGTCAAAAAATTTCATCTATACAATTTTATTGAGATATAACAGCAAATCCAGAGTACAAAAGTGATGGAAAAAAAATTCATTCGGTATTATTAAGGTATCGATACAGTTTCCCGATACTATTGCTACGATTAAACCGGTTACATCTCTAAAAGCTGAAGCAGCTTGCAGCCATCGATATATTATATTTATGTATATAGAACGTTCGTTTTCGCCCTCGGTCTTCACGCTCGAGCTAACCAGAGGCGTGAAGATCCGTAATGAGAAGCTTAATGACCGAATTCACGCCTACAATGAGTGCGCGGCGGCTCTTACTTAGGACTTTCCCTCCTTTTTTCGTTATGTAATTTGACGTAACGAGATGTTAAATACGCGCTTTTTCAAATGTCGCGTCAATTATATAAATATCATCTCGAGATCGAAAAATAGACTTGATATGCAGTACCTTTTATTTTCTGTATCAATAAATCATAATATATTGAAATGACATTTTTATTTCTGACAGATCGCTGCCATTAAAGTGTTTCCAAACTGAAGGGTACTGTATGCAATAAATAACAAACGTCCATTTATAAGACTGTTTTTTTTTGTTATCACGATTAATAATATTTCATTAAGTTTATATTCTTGCATATTACGATATCTAATTAAAGAATATTTCTTTAGAGAATTTTCTTTTGTAAAAATTTCTAATAAATGTAACTTTTATCACTCAATTAAATTGCTCGTTTATGTAGGCCTATTATAATTACCATTATATAATTGTTTCTTGAGAGAATTTTTCTCTTAAATCGAGAGGATTCTTCCGACAGATCTGTGCAGATTTTTGGTATAAATAAATCATAAAATAAAGATAAAATATTTAAATGACACATTTATTTATATAACAGATCGCTGCTACGCAATTCCTTACGTAACAATAAAAATTCTTGACGTACTGTACGTAAGAATAAAAAAAATACAACGGAATAATAAATGATCTCGCAAAGAAAGGTAAAAATAAATAATGTCAAGTCTCTTTTTTTCTCTTTCCCTCTGTCAATGGGCGACTTTCTGAATGCCTCCGCCACGTGTTTGGTATACACAAGAAAGCGGGATTATTATACGCGAGAGAATAAATGTGACGTCCCAGATTTTCTGCCACGCGATTCTTGATCGAATTTCAGAGCTCACGTATTTTTAACGAAAAATTTACGTCGCGGGCGTCCAGATTATTCTTTCCTCGACGAAAACTTGTATCGTGGCATCTACATTATGAAAGTGTCAGGAGTTATTTTATTCCACGTCGCGTGCTAACTGCGAATTACGAGCTTACGGCCGAGATTAAATGTCCAATGCGCCGGTTCTCTCTAAATGCACGCGATAACGTTTCTTATTTCGCGATATTTCCATCGTGCTCGAGAATTAACGTTATTAATATTAAGACACGTGTCACATGTCACAAATGTATAATTTGTATAATGAGAATTATTCATACATAGGTAACTTTACAATATTATCTATCTTTTCTCAAATCTGCGTACGTGCACATACGTATCTTTTATTTAAATATACATGCGATATATGTTTCGAGAAAAAAAAATGTCAACTCTTATCTCTCTCTCTCTCTCGCGATATTTCCATTATTCTCCCGAGAGAATTATCATAATATCGTTTTATCAGGACACCTGTCATATCACAAATACAATGTGCATAATAAAATTGTGCATACAATATGCATACAATGTGCATAATAAAAATAGTAATATGTAATCGGTGTTGTGCTTAGATGATTTTAAAAATAGCTAGATAAAAGTGCCGATTTTGCTTTAAATATATCTAAATAAAAGATAAAGTTATATGACGGTTCTTCATTTTGGATAACTTCCAGACAATATTATTTTTAAGTTTATATAAACAAAGTTGTTGAAAAAAATGTAAATTATTAAAGAAATATAAAACATATTCACAACCAATATTAAGAATATTTTATCGGCTCTCGAAATAAATACATATTATATATATAATATATATATTACATATATTTTATATATATAAAAAACATATTCATATTTTTTTACAAGTTTGTATCGCTTACTGCTTAAATTCTATTATTTAAATATTTCTATGACTCAACCAAATTATTTGAATTATTTTAGATAATAATTTTAAGGATTATTATTTGTCAAATTGTCTGAATTCTTTTAGATAATAATTTAGTAAAAATAACACTTTTTCATCCGGAATGCAGATATAGATAATACATTTTTCTTTTTATTATCTACATATAAAAATGACGCTAAAATTTTATCTATACAATTTTATTGATATAACAGCAAATATGAATATGCATGTCTAATAAAAAAATGTAATGTATAATAATTAATCTCTAATTGCTTTTCTGAGACCTGTATGTGCAAGAAACCGATCAGTTATTCTTCGTGTACGCTGATACGGAAAAAGAGGCGGAATTAAAAGAAAGGAGGTCTGCGTCTCGATATTATCGAAGAACCTTCATTTCGCAGCTGCTAATTCCTACATTCTCCGCAATTTTTAGCCCAACCTAAACTTAAGTTTTTTAATCACAATCCTTTGGAGGGAGAAAACCAACATCTTTGTTCTCGTCTTTTTCTTTTCCTTTTCACTTAGATCGGGATATGACAGGTTGTGTCTGAACAACCTTCTGTTTTGTCTAAACTCACAGCTATATGTTTGAAGCCGTGACACTTTTAACATGACTCTCCCTTCTGTGTTATTTTATTGTACTTTTCATATCCTTAGAAGGTTTCTAAGATAAAAATAAACGGTTCTCTCTCTTTCTTCCTCTCCAAAAGCGCCGAGACTCGTGGAAATAAAGAGCAAAAGTCGAGCGGGAAAGTAACGACATTTTTTCTTCGTCCCCAATTGTTGATCCAACACTTCGCGTCGATTAGCAAGCATGTTGTCCGAAAGAAGAAAGATATACAGTCGAAACATTATTCCAACTTATTACAGTCGATCGCGCTTTATAATCACGGAATTGTTCGAACGAAACGCGAGATTTTTTGCGACCTTCCTTTTAGTGGGGCACTCGATTCCGTGTATAATCGAGCCGGGCAAACACGTCGAGTGACTTATTTAGCAACTGAGTTGCCGTTCGGTCTGATAAAGTCGCGATCAGCCTGATACTCGCGAAACTTTTGCAGACGATCTCACTCGACCAAGTGTATCGCATCGAAACGGCTTCAGCTCCAGAGTCTGCGACAGACGACGTGCGTATTTATTGTTCATTATCAAAATATTAAATAATAACAAATATTTATTTTTTTTATTATTAAAAATAATAATATTAATACTTAAATAATATAATAATATTAATATTTAAATAATACGGATAGAAATATTAATATTTACTGCTTAAATTCTATTATTTAAATATTTCTACGACTCAACCAAATTATTTGAATTATTTTAGATTATAATTTTAAGGGTTATTATTTGTCAAATTATCTGAATTATTTTAGATAATAATTTAGTAACAATAACACTTTTTCATTCGGGATGCAGATATAGAAAATATATAAAGACGCTAAAATTTTATCTATATTTAAGCACTAATAAGAGAATATTTTTATTATTAAGAATAATAATAAAAATATTCTCTCATTATTAAGAATAATAATAAAAATATTCTCTCATTAGTGCTAAAAACGAGAGGAACAAAAAGAAAACGAGGGAAGTGAATATAAGACAGTTCTAATTCGGTGCATAAAGAGGCACGAGGCGTCGATGGGAAGGTCGGATCTCTACGGAAGGAAAGATAGATTCAAAGGCACCCTGTCGCAGGAGATTGTTTGATCGAGCTCGATTGTGAGTGCGCTTTGTTCCAATTTGACGCAGAATACGTAATATATGTATACCGTGTGTGCACCCTCAATTCCCGACATTATGTATCGAATATCGCGACACGCATCACGATAAATAATTTGGACGTTTCGATGTGGGAAATTTCTCGTTTTCCCATTTTTTTTTATTTTATTACGGTGCACTTTATTATGTCACTCTCTTTCTATCGTTATTCTTTTATACCGTATCTTTTTAAATACGCACAGTTTTTTTTTCGCGGATAAATTACTCGTTCTTCATTTCAAGCAGTTGTCCTCTTGATTTATTCATTTCTCCTCAAGACTCAATTTTGTCCTTTATTTTTTATTTAGTTTCTAATGCAGTATTGATGTAAAAAGTTGTATAAAATAATTTAACCTATTTAAAAAACCAAGGGTTTGTTTCAATATAGTCGAATCGGTTTCAAATTATAAGAATTAGAGAGAATGTACACTGAAAAAATATTTCTTACCTTCACTAAACCTTGTAACTAATAATAAATTTTTACACTATTTTGTTAATTGAAGATATATTAGTATTTAAGTCAAATCAACGTTTGTTAGTTTTAATATGTTATATTTAATTTAAATATTTTTATGTTCAATTAACAAAATAATATTTAGTTGAAAGGTTTAGTCAAGTTAACAAATTTTTTTTTCAGTGTAGACTTCTAATAATCAGAATTATTTTTTTTTACTGAAAACATGTCGAAACAGTTCTAAAATTTTCAAATTTATCCTTTATTTTCTTTAGAAAATATGGTCGCATGTAAAATTATTTAAATTAAATATAATATATATTAATATATTAAATTAAATATAATTATTAAATATTAAATATAACAAATATATTAATTTAATATACAATATAATATATTAAATCTAAGAGAAAACATACATATATATTTGACTGAAATACTAATATAGTATGTTCAATTGCCGAAATAATAATTTAGATGAACGGTTTAGTCCAGTCAACAATTTTTTTTAGTGTTTATATAATTGATATGCGTTGCAGTGCGCATATCTTGTCGAAAAAACGGTTCTTTTTTTCTTTGATAAGATAAAACAATAAGTCTAAGATTAATTCTATTCGCAGTGTGGCGCAATATATTCCGCCAAATTTCGCCTATATCAGCATACATCTAATTGGAAGATTTTATTGAATCATATCGAGAGATAGAAGTCACTATTTCTTTATTTTTTATATTTATTTTATTTATCCCACAATGATCTATTTCCTTATTTTCCTCTATCTAATTCAACAATGGCGCAGTAATAAATAAACAACTCATTAATCAGTATTGGCTCTTTTTTTCTTTGATAAGATAAAACGATAAGTCTAAGATTAATTCTATCCGCAGTGTGGCGCAATATATTCCGCCAAATTTCGCCTACGTCAGCATATATCTAATTGTAAGATTTTATTGAATCATATCGAGAGATAGACATTATTTCCTAATCTTTTTATTTATTCTATTTATCCCACATATCATCTATTTCCTTATTTTCCTCTATCTAATTCAAGAGTGGCGCAGTAATAAATAAATAGCTCATTAATCAGTATTGGCAAATATTATCGACTACTTGAACATATTATTTGTTCAAACATTCAATTACTAGATAATGGAGATACGATCGAAATCGTGGAATTCGCTTATAAGATCAAATCAGAATTTTCATAACGTAATATAATTATACAGAGTGTAACTGAATAAAGTATCAATTTTCAAGTTATCAATTATCAGTGTTTGCTGTTATCTAAATTAATAATTATATACATAATCATCAGAGGATAAAATGTTGGAGTCATTTTATTTTTATGTAGATAATAAAAATATGTATTATCTGCATATTAAATTTAAAAAGTGTTATCTTTACTAAATTTTCTAGAATAATTTCAAATAATTTGGTTTAGTCATAGCACATAAAAATGCTTAAGTAGTAGAATTTAAGCAGTAAGCGATAAAAACTTATAAATAAAAGTATGAATATATTATATATTTTTTTACTGTGTTTACATAAGCGGTTTTAAAAATAACATCTGAAAGTTATCTAAATGATTATCGCCATATAATTTAATATTTATTTAGATATATTTATTTAAAATAATATCATCTGTATTTTATCTAAGATAAATTTACATTATTTTCATCGCATCTTCATGTAACTAATTTTAAAGTCATCTAAGCAAAACACTGTCAATGGTAATAAAAAGAAGAGCTTCTCACAAACTAAACTTTGTAGAGTTAAAATATTATCAAAACTACATTCTTCGGTTAATTTCAGGTAGAATTCACTTTAGAATTTTAATTTAAAGCTTTAAAAGATGGCAAAAATTGGGACATGAAAAAAATGATGACCTCCTTCTCTCTCGGCATTTTTGTTGAGAAAAAATCGTTTTTAAATTGACCACAGAATCTGATGGCACATGCTCCATATATCTATTTTTTTCAGTTACTATATAATCGAAATATGCAATATTTAAAAAAAAAATATTCGATCTGGACGCAGACTCGTCGCGACTCATTAAGAATCTTTGAGAGCCTGCGTCATTTTACTTAGATGAAAAAAAAAAAAAAAAAAAAAAAAGAAAAAAAACTCGCATGGTAGGGTAAAAGTTAGGGTGGCAAAAGTTGCCTCATCAGGCAACATTTCCTGCATTCGGAACTTGTAATAACAAACCTGTCGTGCCACGAAGAGCGGCACAGGGGTGAAATATGACCTATTTTCGTTACTCTCCGGATTGAAAGTATTTCCGACGTCTGAGGGTTAAGCTAAGGCGGGAAACGTCGGATCGAAACGCTCCCTCGTTGCTGGGGGAAGGTGAAAAACGGGGGAGAGAGGGTGGTTCGTCGTCATCGTCGTCGTCCTGCTATAACGTGGGCTGACGTGTGTCGATATATAGAGACAGTCGCGCGCGTGTTTCGGTCCAGCTGCACCAGGGTCTCCCTGGGACCATAACTCGATATCTCCCGGAAAATCCCCCTATCATGCTTTACAGCCCATACAACGTCCGAATTGAATGCCGGCCCAAGACTGCGACCACTTGGAAATATTACGCGCCAATTCGTCCTCCTTTAAGCTTCCCCATACAGCACACAAGTTTGCAGCAATATTGCAACAACATTGCAATATTGTACATTGCATAGCAATATTGCAAAAATATTATATAGGCATGAATTTGCAATATAGTTTACACAACGTTGCAGCAACATTTCAGAAATATTATGAAAATATTGTAAAATTCACGCAATAAAAAATATTAGGTACAGAACCCATACAGCACACAAGTTTGCAGCAATATTGCAACAACATTGCAATATTGTACATTGCATAGCAATATTGCAGAAATATTATATAGGCGTGAATTTGCAATATAGTTTAAACAACGTTGCAGCAACATTTCAGAAATATTATGAAAATATTGTAAAATTCACGCATAAAAAATATTAGGTACAGAACCCAAGCAATATTGCAACAACATTGCAATATTGCTGCAAACTTGTGTGCTGTATGATTCTGTACCTAATATTTTTTGCCTGCATTTTATTTTTAAAATATTTCCGAAATGTTGCTGCAACGTTGTTTAAACTATTGTATATTGCAAATTCAAGCCTATATAATATTTCTGCAATATTGCTATGCAATGTACAATATTGCAATGTTGTTGCAATATTGCTGCAAACTTCAAAATTTCAAATTGTACATGCAATGTACAATATTGCAACAACATTGCAATATTGTACATTGCATAGCAATATTGCAGAAATATTATATAGACGTGAATTTGCAATATAGTTTAAACAACGTTGCTGCAACATTTCGGAAATATTATAAAAATAAAATTTACGCAAAAAATATTAGGTACAGAACCATACAGCACACAAGTTTGCAGCAATATTGCAACAACATTGCAGCAACATTTCAGAAATATTATGAAAATAAAATTCACATTATAAGTACAGAACATTTAGTCCGATCATGTATTTGGCACATTTCTAACAATCCAATAGTAATATTACATATATATTTTATTGCATTATTGCTACAATATTATAGAACAATATTTCTGAAAGCGGACATGTTACCGTTACTGCAGCCTTGCAGCAAGATTGCTGCAACATTTCACAATGTTTATGCAATGTTGTAATATTGCAATAAAATGTTGCTACAATGCTGCTACAATTTTGTTGTGCTGTATGGGTCCGATTACGAAATTTGCGCAACGTCGCGCTTTATGATTTTAAAATTAGCTAGGTAAAAATGAGATAAAAATATATAAATTTTTGGCTGGCTTTTTTCGACCCAGCATCATCATGCAATATTGGTTACTCATATATATACAGGGTGATTCAGGAGAAAAGGTAAAGATTTTAGTGGGTGATAGTATAGGTAAATGCGAACAAAAAATGTCCTATTAACATGTGTCTTATTTTTATTGGTTACAATAAACCACTCACAGCAGAAAAAAGTCAAAGGCACAAACAAAAGTAGACGCAAATGACTAAGTTCAAAGTTGATTTTCAAAAATGCCACCTCCGACTTCAATACACTTTCTAATTCTTTTGACTGTACTACGTGTAGCTCTTCTGAGGTCATCTTGACGTTCTTTTATGAGAGCAGCAGTATTCATAATTCGAACGATAAGACACATGTTAATAGGACATTTTTTGTTCGCATTTGCCTATACTATCACCCACTAAAATCTTTACCTTTCCTCCTGAATCACCCTGTATATATATATATGAAAAATTACAGATTATATTAATTTTAGATAAAATATGTTCTTCTATATTTTCAAGATTGGAAATGTTCCACTGAACGTGAAATTACACGTAGGAAATGCTAGTAATGTATAAATATAATAATGTTATAAATCAAATGGATAAATGGTTATATAAAATAAAATTTTAATAAAGTATAAAATACTAAATTCAAAATTACATGTGATTTTTGCATAAAAAGTGATTTTACCTATATTTTTACATTAATATGTATTTTCACTTTAAAAATGTGAAAAAATTACAGTGAATTATGTAATTTTTCAGTTTTGAATAAATAATTTCGATGTAAAAGTATATGGTTTTTTTCAGTGCAGATAAGATAAAGATTTTGTTTTAAACATATCTTGATAAAAGATAAAATTATATGGCAATTCGTCTAGATAATTTCCAGGTAATATTATTTTGAAAATTGCTTATGTAAACACAGTTATAAAAAAATGTACATTATAAAAGGAATATATTTATACTTTTATTTATAAGTTTTAATCATTTACTACTTAAGTATTTTTATGTGCTATGACTCCAAACCAAATTATCTGAAAATTATTCGAGATAATTTGATAAAGATGACACTTTTTCATCTAAAATGCACACAGATATAGATAATACATATTTTTATTATCTATATAAAGATAAGATGCCAAAATTTTTTCTAAATGATCATCTATATAATTTTATTTAGATAACAGCAAACATTGACTGTACAAAAACATTCAACTAAGTAAAATAAAGAGTTCTCTAAAAAAATCTAGGAGCATATAAAACCCTAAAGACTTATAAGAGTTCTGGGGAAATAAAAAGGATACTTTTGAAATTTAAAGAATGTCTTTTGTTAAAAATATATATTTAAAGTAAAAAACTATACACATTAGATTTTTTATTTTCGATTTAAGTTTCTTTTCAAATTTCTATTTTCTTTCTTTAACCTATAAAAATATGAAATGCAATAAAGTAATTCCTAAATTATAGTTATTAGTTTAAAAGTGTTCTAATTTTGCTTAAAATAATTTTAGTAGAAATTTCCTTCATGAATCAATAACGGCAATGTAAAAATAAAAATATCTATTTTTTACTTTAAATAATTTATCAAGGCTAAATTTTGACCGCACGATTATTTATAACGGCACAACAATTCTGTTTTAATATTTTCTGCAATTTTTATTTTGGTATTATTATTAAAAAAATATATTTTAATAAAAAAATATATATTTCCATCTATTAAAAGTATGACTATTAAAAGTATGATTTTTCTATATTTACTAGACTTCTATAAAATCCTCTTAAATAAATAAGCTTCGTGCTGTTAATTCACAGCGTTTCAAATCGATTAAAACGGAAATAATTAACGTCGCACGTTATGTCATAGTTGTGTAATGCACTTGTTGGGAATTTCTGCGCGCACCAGTCAACGAATTAACATTTCTATCGCCGAGGAATATACAGTCCCAGGGTGGAAAGACTTTCCGCCGTCCGTATTTTAATCTCTTACTCAAGATTAAAATTTCAATGTTGGTCTTTCATTTTTCACAACTAGGACGTGTATATTAGAAAAAGTTTGACATTGCGCGCACGCGCGATAATTTGTGTCTATGTCTTATAAATTCGACGCGTGGTTCCCAATATTTTTCCATTAGTCTAAACTAATATTTCGAGTCATATATTTGCCGCGTGACACATATAGTTTCATATGTCCGTTGCTGTAAATATAACCATACCGCAACATGACCGCACACATACACAGGGTGTAACTAAACTAAACGAAGCACATCATCGGATGCAAGACGACAAATTAAATCGAAAAGTCCTGAGCCATTTTTTAATCTGAGCTTTATTTTTCACGCTATAAATTGTGCACCAATCAGCGCGTGACTACAACGGAAAACAGCGTAGGCCCCGCCTACTAAGGCCTTAGTAGGCGGGGCCTATGCGTTAATTGGCACACTTTAACAATTTATAGCGTAAAAACTAAAGCTCAGATTAAAAAATGGCTCAGGACTTTTCGATTTAGTTTGTCGTCCTGCATCCGATGATGTGCTTCGTATACCTTTGTTTAGTTACACCCTGTATATGTATGTATTAAATGCGTTAAATCAATAATATCGCAATCATTCATTCAGTAGCAGCTTCCGTGCGGGGACAAATATTTACGGATTTATATTTCAGAACACGACAGGATCAAGATATCCCGATAAAGCATGATGCTCGCTAAGTGTCTCACTCGCGAGATTAATGGCTCGTGTTTGCTATCGAGAGTACAACGTCGCGTAAGCTCAACCGCGGCTTGTACCGTCGAGCAGAGTGAAATAAAGAACTTCAACAGCGAAGTGCAGGATGCGAGGCCGACCAAGGATATTCCCGGCCCGAAAGCGTTGCCCCTGCTTGGCAATTGGTTCAGATTCATACCATATATAGGTAAGAGATATCTCATCTCATCTCTGATATGTAGCTCGAGAATTTTTTTTCTTTATCTCTCTCTCAACTCTTATTGCAAATCGTTCTTTCCAGCTCGGATTAAAGTACGAAATTTTAAACGAAAATCGGATAACATAAAATAACATCTGCAATAATATTAAAGAGCGAGGAACTTATTTAATCCTAAAAATGTAATCCTACATCCACATATCATCTGTCTCACATATTTGAAAAATATGTTATTTTTTATGGACACATTTTTAATTTTAACATGCGAATATGTAGTAAATGTTTGGAAATCACGGAGTTTTAGGAAAAAATCGGACAAAAGTTGTAAAGTTTCGAAGCGGCGCTTTTCAGTTAAATTTTTTTTATATATTATACTTTAATTTGTTTATTAAATAGTATTTGAATTATACAATTAATCTAAAATCTGAAACGTAAAATATTCATTTTTATCGATCTTGCTTCAAATTACATACCTTTTCTTTAAAAAAATTACATGTTTTCTTTACATCGATTGATTTCTCTCATTATTCTGTGTATAAAATATTCAAATATGATCGACGAAAAATTGAATATTTTATGAGATATTTCATAGTTTATGTAAAATCATGTGAAATTAAAATATAAAATATCTCGCACAAACTCTGTTTTAAACCCCTTATAACTTTTTTTATGCCGAATATTATTAATTTAAACACATTAATTTAAAAATATTTTCTTAAAACTCTGTAATTTTCAAATATTTGCCTGTTAAGATTAAAATAAATTATGCCGTATATGTATCTACAGAGTATTCCTAAATAAGTAAGAAAGTATTTGAGTACGAGATATACTGGGTGTCTCATAAAGACCGGATCAACACTTAAGGATCTGGTACTATTTGGAGGTGATTTTTTCTCAGCAAAAATGTTGAGGCATTAATAATAATTTTCGAGTTACAAGCGATTGAAAATAAAAAAGGGTTTCTCATCAACTAAGCCTTGTGGAATTAAAATATTAATAAAATCACATTCTTCAGTTAATTTCAAGTAGAGTTCATTTTAATACATTTTTTTAAATTTAAGGCTTATTTACAAAGATACTCGATGACAAAAAATCACGACTTCCTTCGACATTTTCGCTGCAGAAAAATCATCTCCAAATGATGTCAGAAATCTATATAATTGTATATCTATACAATTTAATTACAATAAAAAAAAACACAGGTGAATACGGCGCGCACAATAATATGACAACGCAATTTCGGATGCTGCGTGACCAATATGGCGACATCGTGAAACTGGACGGTATAATAGGTCGTCGAACGAGCATCTTATTATTCTCGCCGGAATTATGCGAGAAGATGTATCGAGTGGAAGGCATGTGGCCGATGCGGATTAGCATGGAAAGTATGCATTACTATCGCGAGAATAGGAAGAACATCTACGACGGACAATACGGTCTCGGAACAAGGTAAGAAAGAGATAGGGGCTGTTTTCCCTTGGAAAAAAGCATTTTCCGTCTTTTACAACATCCATAATCCTCCTTTACGACTGCTTATATTTATCCACCCATCCGCATATTTTTATTTTCACAGTCCGTTATCACGCAAGATGTATATAAGAACGCAAAAGCGTAAGTAATTTTCTCAAGCTATATCCTCAATTTCCCCAAGACTTTTGTAATATATTACACAACCAGTGTTGTGTTTAGATAATTTTAAAATATATCTGGATAAAAGATAAAATTATATGGCGATTTATCTAGATAATAATTTTCAAAACTAGACGGAAAAAAAACCATGTACTTTTACATGGAAATTACTAGTTCAAAACTCGAAAAGTTACTTGCTTATTACTATAATTTTTTTTCCATTTTTAAAGTGAAAATACATAGTAAAAATATATGTAAAATATAGGTAAAATTATTAT
The DNA here is from genome assembly GCF_048542155.1 of Nylanderia fulva. Classification (NCBI taxonomy): domain Eukaryota; kingdom Metazoa; phylum Arthropoda; class Insecta; order Hymenoptera; family Formicidae; genus Nylanderia; species Nylanderia fulva. The sequence continues at coordinate 117,317 of NW_028189443.1, read as the reverse complement.
TTTTATGCAAAAATCGTATGTAATTTTAAATTTACTATTTATACTTTATTTGAACTTTATTTATCTATTTTATTTATAACATTATTTTATAGCATTTATACATTACTAACATTTCCTATGTGCAATTACATGTTCAGTGAAATATTTTTAATCTTCAAAATATTTAAGAATATATTTCATATAAAATTACAAATCTATAATCTTCCATTAAGTATCAACATTGCATGATTATATGCTGGGTCGGAAAAAACCTAGCTTTATCATGTAATTTTACATAAATATTTTTTCCAGTGTGCTTATGTAAACACATTGCAGCTATAAAAAAATCGTAAATTATAAAAAAAGAATTCATATTTTTCTTTATAAATTTTTATCGCTTACTGCTCAAGTTCTACGCTATTTAAGTATTTTGATGTGCTATGATTCTAAACCAAAATTATCTGAAAATTATTCTAGATATATTTTAGTGATATTTGCAGATATAGCTAATACATATTTTTATTATCTACATAAAGACAAGATGACGCCAAAATTTCATCTAGGTGATCATCTATACAGGATGTCCCAAAATTATCGGACACTGTTAATAGGGAGATTCCTAAGATTATTTGGAGACAATTTTTGCTCAGCAAAAATGTCAAGGGAGATAATAATTTTTTGTCATCATGTATCTTTGTAACTAAGCCTTAAATTAAAATTCTACTAAAATAAACTCTATCTGAAATTAATTCAAGAATGTGATTTTATTAATATTTTATTTCCACAAGTCTTAGTTCGCGAAAAACCCTTTATTTTCAACCACAATTATTGGTGCCTCGATATTTTTGCCGAGGAAAAATCGTCTCCAAATAACCTTTCCCTCTTAACAGGGTGTCCGCTAATTTTGGGACACCCTGTATAATTTAATTTACATAACAGCAAACACTGATTACAACTTATTTAATAACGTTACACGCTTATTTTCTACGGACGGATCCCGGGTAAGTTACGTCCCGTCGAAATGTTAAATTAATAATGCTCCATTAGCTGTTCGATTAGAACGCGAATCGATATCTCGAAAATTCGTCAAAATACGAGGACACGAGCTGACGAAGCAACCCTTGTCCCCGTCGCCGCCAACACACCCTCCCTCACTTTCTCCCCCCCCTCTCTCTCATGCTGGTCACTCTTGCCTATCTCTCCTGCACGGTCGATAGTTCACCAAGTATACAGAGGACCACGGAGATCAAACGCGTAGGCCCGCGCAAATTGCGTCGACGATGCGCTCCCCATGGCTGAAAAAAAGAGCCCCTTCTCTCTGTAGTCCAGTAAAATTAGACTTGAAAAGGACAAAACTTCATAAAATTAGGAACAAGCTGAATTGTTGTGGAGACCTTTATTTCGACGTTCTAATGAAATCCTGAAAAGTACCCTTTCATTTCATCCAGGGCGTTTTTTTATGGGGGAGTAAATTTTAGTTTCTTGTCATTGTCTCGAAAACTATCAATTTTTCGAGAAAAAAGGTTATTATCAAAATTATAGTTCATAAAATTCTCTACAAAAAGGTCATTATACTTTTTTTCGTACAACCAATCGTTTTTTAATAAAACGATTAGTAAAGTTGCAATGTCTCTAGAATAAGAGTACTGGGCGCGTTTTTTTCGCTCTATATCTTCGAAACGGTTAATTTCACGAAAAGTAGTATAATGACCTTTTTTGTAGGGAATTTTATGAGCTACAATTTTGATAATAACTATTTTTCTCGAGAAATTGATAGTTTTCGAGATAATGGCACAAAACTAAAATTTACCCCCTTTTATCTCTCATAAAAAAACACTGGATAAAATTACGTAATTTTTATGAAGTCAAAGTCTAATTTTACTGAACTACTGTGCTTTCCAGCCAGGGCAAATCGTGGCACGACTTTCGCTCGAAAGTTAACCCCCACATGATGCAGCCGCGAGCCGTCATCCCGCACATCGCGCCAATCAACGAGGTGGCCGTCGAATTCGTGGAGAAGATGCGAACGCTGCGAAATCCCGAGACCCTGGAATTGCCGGGCGATTTTAAGAACGAGCTGTACAAGTGGGCCTTAGAATGTAAGTTTGTCAGATATTTTACATAGATAGTTTTTTTACGCTCATCCTCTTCGAAAATATGGAGATGGAATATCGCGGGTTATGAAATATAAAACTCGCTTGCATAACAATAGAATTGATAAAGTAACTTGCACTCGCAATTCACTTTGCGGCACTGTAAATATACAAGAGGATCGCGACGCATTTGCAAACAACGATACGAGACGAGAGAGATGTATAGCTGAAAGTTAAAAATGCGCCTCTCTCTCTCTCTCTCTCTGACGAATAATAGGCAGTGTTGTGCTTAGATGATTTTAAAATTAGCTAGATAAAGATGAAATAAAAATATGTAAATTCATCTTACAATTAGATAAGATGAAGATGATTTTGTTTTAAATATATCTACATAAAAGATATAATTCATCTAGATAATTTTTTAGATGAATTATATCTTTTATCTAGATATATTTAAAACAAAATCATCTTCATCTTATCTAATTGTAAGATGAATTTACATATTTTTATTTCATCTTTATCTAGCTAATTTTAAAATCATCTAGATAATTTTCTAGATGAATTATATCTTTTATCTAGATATATTTAAAACAAAATCATCTTCATCTTATCTAATTGTAAGATGAATTTACATATTTTTATTTCATCTTTATCTAGCTAATTTTAAAATCATCTAAATAATTTTCTAGATGAATTATATCTTTTATCTAGATATATTTAAAACAAAATCATCTTCATCTTATCTAATTGTAAGATGAATTTACATATTTTTATTTCATCTTTATCTAGCTAATTTTAAAATCATCTAAGCACAACATAATTTTCATAATAAAACTACTTACTATATATAAACACAGTTGTAAAAAAATGTAAATTATAAAAGGGATATAAAAATATATGTATTCATTTTTATTTATAAATTTTTTTCAGTATTTTGTGTTACAGTTCTGAACCAAAATTGTCTGAAAATTATTCTAGATAATTTAGTCAAACTTTGAAGATAATACTTTTTTCGATGTTTTTCAGAAAAGACGACCGATACTCGTGATATTAATATTTAGTCGATGTAAAGTTTCTATTGAACATTTCTATTATGTAATTTCGCTAATACTTTAATCTACCCTGAACGTGGCAAATATTATGAAAAAGAATAATTATAGTTTTCTGCATTTTCAAACTACCTTTTACCCTGGTTTACCCTATCGGACTCCGTCTGTCATTCGCCAATAATAATCTGTCGTTACGTAATTAACAGCAATATGTTCGATCGCGCTGGATTGCCGACTAGGGTGCTTAAAGTCTAATCTCGCCGCGGACTCGGAACCGCAAATAATGATTAATTGCGTGCATAAAATGTTCGATCTTATGTACCGCTTGGATGTTCTGCCGTCTATGTGGAGGCTGTACAATACGCGGAATCTCAAGAAGTTCTTCCATGTGCTAGATACGCTTAATGGGTAAATATTGAAACTTATACTCGTTATACTATACCATATATATATATATGTACCGCGTCAGCGTATTACTCGCAAACTCCTGCGAATTCGCCAACTTTTCATCGTCATTACCGTAATCCCCCGATATATATATATATATATATATATATATATATATATATAGAGGGTGTCCGGTAACTAACGGACCAACAATCATAAATTCTTTGGTCAATTTGGGAACGATTTTTCCTCAGCGAAAATGTCGAAAAAGGTCATCATTTTTTACAACTTTCCAATATTTGTCATTATGCATCTTTATAACTAAGTGTCAAATTAAAATTTTATTATAGTAAACTCTACCTGAAATTAACTGAAGAATGTAATTATGTTAGACTTTTAACTCCAAAACGTTTAGTTTTCAAAAAACCCATTTTTTTCAATCGCTTATAACTCGAAAATTATTGACTTCTCAACATTTTTGCTAAGGAAAAATCGTCTCCAAATTGGCCAGAGAATCCGCCCTTAATCATTGGTCCGTTAGTTACCGGACACCCTGTATATATATATGTTTTTTATTTTTGATTGTAGAAAAAAATGTTTGAGACAAAAATTGGTCCGTTAATTACCGGACATCCTGTATATATATATATATATTTTTTATTTTTGATTGTAGAAAAAAATGTTTGAGATAAAAATCGTATGATTTTGAGGAGGACATAAAGAAGGTGGTGCCATTAGTTTGGCCTTGAATAGTTGCTTGAAGGTCACGTAAAGGTCACCTTGAGGAGATCTTGTCTTATAACTCAAAAAGTACTTGAGATAAAAATGTTTCATTATAGTGTTTTGAAAAGTAATGAAAATTAGGTGGTTCCATTAAAAAAATTAAAGGTGACCTTTACATGACCCTCAAGCAACTATTCAAGGTCAAACCAATGGCACCACCTTATGTCCTCCTCGAAACCATACAACTTTGTCTGAAACATATTTTTCTACAATCAAAAATCAAAAACTTATTTGGGGTGGGACATTAAAATGGGACACCCTGTATATATATATATATATATATTATTTCTCCGACATTTTCGTGTCGCGCGGCTATATACAAGTATGGCTCGTTATCAATAATGAATCGTGTGTCATCCGTAATTACTTTTTGCAGAATGACAATTAATGGTTCTGTGTCACACCGCTATGTTATATTAGAGTAGCTTTGTGCGCATATTAATAATGACAAGTTTCGTGCACAGGCATCGTATTATATGATAATGCAATTCAATCATTATCGGTTGACAATCTCCTCACAGTATAGGAAAATGTTTTCTTGTTAAAAACGCTTCCCGTGAAAATTTGTGTTAAATATTCAACACATTCGTGTGTTCATTGCTGTTATGTTAATTGAAATGTTAAATTATAAAATGACTGGAAAAATACAATGTGCATTTGCAAAAAATATTGATTTTTTATTTTATGATATAAGTGAGAATAATAAAATCTAAATTAATTTTTGCATTAAAATTACGCAAAATTTATTTGAAATTACTTGAAGTTTTGCATTTATTTTGTGTTGAAATATTAACGCAGCAACAAACTTATATTATGTTAAATTAACACTATTTTTTGGGACATAAATATCTGTTAAATTGAACTCAAATTTTTCAACTGTGCTTTCAGAATTGCCATTAAACATGTCGATGAGGCGAGGATGAAACTCGACGAGACGACGGAGAGCGATACGAATAACCGTAGTATATTGCAAAAACTCCTATGTCTTGATAAACAAATGGCTCGCGTTATGGCACTCGATATGCTGACAGCTGGTGTTGATACCGTAAACATGAGACTTTTATTTTGACGTTTATCGGAGATCGGAATCATTTTTTAACAATTTTGCGTATAAAATCCTTATCAAAATAAAATAAAAAAATCTTTACCAATTTTTTAATAAATATAACTATGTTTATTTTTTTTCCACCAATCGATCTCTCTCATTATTTCGTGCATAAAGAAATTAAGGTAAAACCATCGAAAAATGAATATTTTACGAGATATTTCATATCGGTTTATGTAAAATTATATTAAATTAACGTATATAAAATATTTCACAAAGCTATATTCACTTTTTCACTATTTTTATCCTTATAACTTTTTATGTAGAATATTGCGAGGAATCGATTTATGTAAAAAAAAATATATAATGATTTTATATTCCACTCCTTCCGAGATATTTCGCTGCGACTCTTTTTTCAAAGAAATCTCGAGAAATCGAGAATGAGAATTGTTTTTAAAATTTTTGTCCGCGTAAAAACGAAGTATTAACTTCGCGGAGATAATACGATACGCTGCTTACATAGTTGGGTTATACAGAACTAATGATCTGTTACAGACCGGCAACATAGCCGGTAGCCTTCTGTATTACATCGCGAATAATCCGGAGAAGCAGGAAAAGCTGCGAGAAGAAGTGATGTCTGTACTTCCGCACAAAACGTCGCCTATCACGTACGAAATTCTAACACAGTTAAAATACGCCAAGGCCTGCATCAAGGAATCTCTTCGATTGTTTCCAGTCTCTATAGGCAATCTCAGAACCATGCAAACGGATGTCTGCATTGGAGGATACAGGATACCGGCAGGAGTGCGTGCCACATTTTCTTTTTTTAAATAGGATTTAAATTTTAATAGAATTTAAGTAGAATTTATTTAATTTTTTTTCCTTTATTTCAGAGAATAGTCCTTTGTTTCGAGAAGCTCTCTTTTAAATTTATTCATCTTTCCAAAACTCAGTTCTGTCCTTTATTCTTAAATACATTACAATTTCGTTCTTTATTTTTTATTTGCCGGTTTAATGTCTAATAATGTAGTATTAACACGAAAATTTGTACGAAAACAACGGAAGCTCTTATCCGGAATCCATTTAAGAAATTAAGGATTTATTTCAACAAAGTCGAACCAGTTTCAAATTGTAAGAATAATACAAGTAGTAAACTGACGTCATTAAATGTCAAAATGACTTGCGTTTGCTACAATGTAAAAAAATATGTAAAATTACATGAAAAATATGTACAACTACAATACATAAATAATAAGTGTAAAATTACACAATAAATAATGAAAATGTATATACATTTTCATTATTTATCGTGTAATTTTACACTTATAATTTATGTAATTTTACATATTTTTATGTAATATATTACATACTTTTTTTAAGTGTACCTGGGACGTAGACTTCTGATAGTCACAGAATTATTTTTTTTTGCTCGTCGATCTCCACTTTGATCGCAAATTAATTTGGAAACATGTCCTAAAGTGTTCAGATTTATCCTTATTTATTTTCAACGTATATAAAAATAAAAAAATTTCAACGTATCTCGCCAAGAGAATCTAACTTTAGATCGCTTATAGAAAGAATTTCATAAATAAAATCCTGTTAGACAATAACAACGTAAATGTTCGACAATCCTTCTTCGTTATATATATCTTATGCAGTGTTGTGCTTAGATGATTTTAAAATTAGCTAGATAAAGATGAGATAAAAGTATGTGAATTCATCTTAGATAAGATGAAGATGGTTTTGTTTTAAATATATCTAAATTATGAAAGATAAAATTATGTGGCAATTTATCTAGATAATTTTCCAGATAATAATTTTTAAGACTTATGCAAACACAGCTATAAAAAAAAAATGTAAATTATAAAAAAGAAATTCATATTTTTATTTATAAATTTTTATCGTTTACTGCTTAAGTTCTACTATTTAAATATTTTTATGTGCTACGATTCTAAACCAAAATTATCTGAAAATTACTCTAGATAATTTAGTATAAAGATAATATTTTTTTTTATCTAAGATGCTGATACATATTTTTGTTATCTACATAAAAATGAGATGATGTCAAAGTTTCATCTAGATGATCATCTAGATAATTTTCTTTAGATAACAGCAAACACTGATTTTATGTCATCAGATCAACGTGCTCGCTTGTCATGCACTGATCACGATGGAACCTACGCAGTTTCCACGACCGCAAGAGTACATTCCCGAGAGATGGTTGCGAGACAACACGGAGTTTCCATCAGCCAAGGAGGCGCATCCCTTTGCGTATATGCCCTTCGGATTTGGCCCTCGCACATGCGCCGGTCGACGATTCGCCGAAATGGAACTCGAGACGTTGCTTTTGACGGTGCGTAAACTTTTTATTCCCCCGACTTATTACCAGGGTTGAGCAGATACTTCGAAACAAAATATTTAAATACAAGATACAAGACATATATTTAAATACTATTCAAATACTTTGGTTTTGAAATATATGCATTTAATTGTATTTAAATGCATTTATAAATACTTAAATGAAATAAATGCAATAAATGCATTTATTTAAATGAAATCAATGCAATAAATGCACTTATTTAAATGAAATCAATGCAATGAATGCATTTATTTGAATGCAATAAATGCATTTACTTAAATGAAATAAATGAAATAAATGCATTTAAATACAATTATTTTGTTAATTTTCTGATTATATACTATATACTTAATATTAAAGTAATTACATAAAGATTATCTGCTATTATTTAAAAAATGAAATTTTGAATCATCTACTATTACTATTATTTAAAAAATAAAATTTACTACTATTATTACTATTACTTAATAGTATTAAATAATAGTATTTAATTACTGTATTTACTATTACTATTATTTAATACTATTAAATAGTGCTATTACTATTTAATACTATTAAATAATAGTATTTAAATACTGTATTTAAATAAGATACATATTTAAATACGTATCTCAGATACTTTAAGATATCTGCCCAACCCTGCTTATTACACAGTTGAAACATTTGTGTTAAATCCAACAAATATAGTTACATGTCTCAAATGGTCCACAGAAATTTTTGTGTTAATTTGAATATGTTAAATGTGATGACACGAATACTGTGTTATTAATTTTAACATGAAATAAATGCAAATTTCAAGCAAACTTTATGTAAAATTAACTGTAAAAAATAATTTAATTTTATATTTTATCATCTTTACTTACATTATAAAATAAAATCAATATTTTTTCCTGTAAATTTTAACAGATAAATTGTGTCTCTAATAATACGGAATACATTATTACTGTATAAAAGTAAAAATAGATGTACATTATGTTATTTTTACACTTTCTTCAGTTATTTTAATAATTTAACATTTGAGTTTAATTAACACAACAGCAATATTAAATTAACAGATAAATGTCTTAAATATTTAACATCAAAATTTTAATGAAAACTATATTTCAGAAAACACAAATTTTCCAAGTGTGTAAGAGTCGAAATCTCCCAAAATCCAGTCAATAAGATGACTTTAATCGCGTTTCATTTCGGAGGATAAAAACGGCGCCGATCAAAAACGTCCTAATAAAATCTTTCCGACCGTGCCTACATTTTCGCACTTGAAGTTAAACCGTCTCGACAAAAGTCCGAGAACATACTTGAAAGACGAGATTTTATAATCTGTTAACGAACGAATCATCTCATCTTACTAACAAATCTATTTGCTTTTCCTTTTATTTTATTTTTTTATTTTTTTTATTTATTGAAATCATTTATATTCCTTCGAAAAGTCAAAATAAAAAGTGTTGATTAAAATATTATTTAAAGTGATTTACATCTTAAATTTGCATCTCAATTATTTTAATATACAGAATAATAACTTTTTATCATTGCAAACGTCAAAATAACATAAAAATTTTATGCAATTTGATGTCATTTTGACAAACTAAAATGATCATATTTTGACATCAATTTGACATTTCTGTTCTCCTTCGTTTATGATTCTCTTTTGTATTGCTCGGAGAGAAAGCTAGCACGAGCAGCGAATATTTCGTTATCCTTATTGCATTTCGCTTGTTCGCGTATTTTCATACACATGTTCCGAGTCGGACGGAACAAATGTAAACATCCTTTAAATGGGTGCAGCGTGGAAAAAGCGATTTTTGCCGGTTCGTTTCCAATCCACTCGTTCGTCTTGCGCGGAAAACTACGCTCTCTTCTTTCCGAGCATGTTTTATTCATGCATGCTAAGCGCAGATGTTTAATAAGTTGAGAGGTTTAAACGCGCGCGCGAAAAAGTATATCGTATATGCAAAGATAATAACCGAAACGGACAATGTGCTCGCATAATATGCAGATTCTCTTCGAGCATTGGACTATGCGTGACTATGCATGGGCAATGAAATAACGATGTCACGCTCAAGTATAAATTTCCGAAAAGCTAAATATTCTCGCGGATTCTCACTCCGGCGCCGTTCTTCTCCTCCTGAAGAATTAAAAAGTATGATTCCACAACTCGACGCGGCAGTTTCATGTTAATATGCATACGTTTTTGCACAAATACCTATTTTCACTTATTATTATTTCACCCTTTATTATTGGATTGCAAAGTATTTCTCAATTTTTTCTTTCTTTGTCGAAAATTCAGGGGATTTTTCATATGAATAAATATATATAATAGTATTAAATAGTAATAGTATTATTTAATAGTATTAAATAATAGTAATATGTATCTTATTTAAATACTATTATTTAATAGTATTAAGTAGTATTTAGTATTATTTAATAGTATTATATAGTATTAAATAGTAATAGTATTAAATAAATATAATTTATTTATTTAATACTATTAAATAATACTATTACTATTTAATACTATTAAATAATACTATTACTATTTAATAATATTAAATAATACTATTACTATTTAATAATAATAAATAATACTATCACTATTTAATACGATTAAATAATATTAAATACTACTTAATACTATTAAATAATAGTATTTAAACTGTACTTAAATACTATTATTATAGTAGAGTTAAATAATAGTAATATGTATCTTATATAATAATAGTATTTAAATATTATTATTATGTAAGATACATATTACTATTATTTAATACTATTAAATACTATTATATAAATAATACTATTATTATTTAATACTATTATATATGTACTTTTTTTGAAATTTAATTTTACGAACAAAACAGAAAAGTTTCTAAAAAAATCTTTCTAAATACCTACACAATTTTAGATAATGATGATTCCAGTTCTGTTAAACAGTTCTAATAAAAAATTGAATAGGGGTTGTTAGTTTCATCCCCTTGTACAACAATACGTGAAGATAAAAAAATATTAATGAAATGAAAAGTATGGAAAGTGTCGAGTAGCGAGTTTCGGAATCACCCTTTTCAATTAAATCGCAGATTCCCGAGATGGTCCTCGAGGACAGAAAACACGTTTGCTTGCGCTACCCTCCCAATCGTTTTCGTCGCACGCGGCAAACAGCGAAAGGAGCGCACTAAAAGCGCGTTTGTTTTATCTAGGTCATACGAAATTTCCGGATCGAATGGCATCACGGACCGCTGAAGTACGAAAGCCGATATATAAACAAGCTCGCGTCGCCGATGCGATTCAAGCTCATCGATTTGTGAATGTCTCAAATCTCCTACAATCGAGACTCACGCTTTGTATTTCTCAGTCGGAAAACATCGTCCCTCTTTGTGCGTTTTATTTTATTTTATTTTTTTAATTATAAAGCCAGGAAATAAAACGCTACAATCGTTTGCGAGCTTCCGAAAAATCAACCGGAGTAAAAAGAAGACACCGTATACGAGTATATTGATCGATATATAGTGTATGATTCTTACAATTTTAATCTACGCCCAAGGATGAAGGCAGAAGGCACGATATTTCTCGGAATTTAATAGGAGTTTAATATAGAATCATTTTTAGGGAATTCGTAAAAAAACAAATATAAGAGTTCATGTTTAAATAGTACAGAAATATGAGAGATATACATTTATATACATAAAGCCATACATTTTTTAGATTTTGATGTTTATTTTACTAAATATTAATATCTCGATATTTTTTAAAATATTTATTTTACTAAAAATTGTCTTAAACATGATATATATGCCCAATTTTATACGTATGATTGTAATGTTAAAATGAGAGTGAGGAGAACAATATGAATAATAAATGCATTTTATTTTGTTGAATATTAATTTATTTGTGATGCCACTTTAATTATTATTAATGAAATAAAAATCTTTGTTATTGAAGAAAGTAATTTACGTAAAATATAGTAGCTGGGTACACAAGGGACGTAAAATAAATTGCCGTTATTTAGGCGCGCGCGATTCTAACGTCGTTATGCAACGCTAATTTCGTCACATCCGCGTCATTTAGCTTAATTTGATATTAATTTATTGAAAAAAATTGCACGAATAAATATAAAAATGCGAACAAAAATAATAACCAGGTAAATAACCAGATAAATATATACTGGATAATTATTTCCGCAAAGGATTAATCGATTTCCTCTCCGAGAAATTCGAATTACAACGATGTTAAAAATACATTCGGCATTTATTTCTTTTTAAATGCACGCGATGATCTTTCGGAAAGAAAGGACACGCCAACATTCATCTCCCCGTGACATTTCCATTATAATTGAGAATTAATGTCACATTAAGACACGTTGGAAATGTAATGTATAATGAAAATGTCCAGTATTTATGAGATATGTTGTTTCCCATCTTTTTCGTAGTATTTATATACTAGAAATCGATTACTTATTTTTAGTGTGCATTGATATAAAAAGAAGAAAGAGGAAGAATCTGTCTCGATAGTAAAGAGCTTCAATTATTTCCCGTTTCATAGAGTAGGGGATTAATTTTTATATTCCCTGCAATTTTTTATTTAATTTTTTTTTATTAAATTTAAGCACAAACTCACAGACAAACAAACATGTTTGTTACTAGTTTTTCTTTGTTTCTTAATTAAGATTTCTGTCTGTAATAAGAGCAGGATGACGTGTAGGAATAATTTTGTTTTGCTTAAGCCTAGCTATGTTTAATTATGATTTTTAATTTATTTTGTCCTATTTTTTAAAATTCCTAGATATTATCTCTTTTCCTCTTTTCTCTCTGTTTTTTTCCTTTTTATTCCAACATTCGAGAGTGAACAGAAATATATCAAACTTGTTCGTTTCTAATTATTTATCTATTTATAGGATCAATCAGTCAATTAGCTAGTGTTATTAGCAACGTTATTTTATTAAGAAAAAATATTTCAACGCATTCATTGCAAACGCGGTAAGTAATTTAAATAATTTTTTTACGCATCGATCATTCTTGAAATCATCGTTTATCAATAAAAAAAATAAATGTACTTTTATTAAATGGAAATTACTTATTCAGAACTGGAAAAATTACTAAACTATCACTGTAATTTTTTCCACATTTTTAAAGTAAAAATACATGTTAATATAAAAATATATGCAAAAAAATATATAAGTAAAATTATTTTTATGCAAAAATTAGATGGAATTTTAAATTTATTATTTTTACTTTATTAGAATTTTAATTATAAATTTTATTTATATCATTATTTTATAGCATTTATACATTACTAGAATTTTCTATGTCTAATTCCATGTTCAGTGGAATATTTTTAATCTTAAAAATATGTAAGAATACATTTCATATAAAATTACATATAATCTGTAATCTTCCATAAGTAGCAATATTGATTATGTTGGGTCGGAAAAAACTTAGCATAATCATGTAATTTTACAGAAAAGTTTTTTCAGTATTCTTACTGTATGAACCTTTCTCGCAAAATTTACTATAATTATCGTGTTATAAAATCATCGTGTTATAAAAATTTCAGCTCTGCAAAATACATATATAATATATAAAAAATTTAACATAAAAATATATAATATAAATATATATAATATATTTATGATATATTTATAATATAAATATACATATAAAAATATATAATATATTTATATAACACACACACGCACATATAAAAAATATACATATAAAAAATTTTATCGTGCGAATATTTGTGCGCATCATATATTTTGCTCCTACCGCGTCACCTTATTCATCTTTACTATAAAAATTGCAAACCAATTCTATCGATACAAAAGAGATTCCGATCGGAAGAGACATATAGAAGATCGTCGAATTTACGGAAAGGAGATACGCGGATTCAAAGGATTCTAGTAAAAGATTGCGTTGGATTTCAAATGCGCTTTGTTCCAATTTGATACTGCGTTACACGAGAGTGCATAATGTATATATGCGTTCGCAAATGTTTTCAAATGTTTCCTGTGTATTTCGGGTATCGCTGGTTTTTTTCTCTCTATTCTGATAGAGATAAAGCGGAAACGAAAGCGAAATTTAAAATTAATTTCGTCCGTTGCGCGATGCGATGCATATATTCTTTATTAAATTTCACGCGCGCATCCGCGCTTTTGTATATAGGATCTGAGAATTTTTTATGAACTTGATGATATCAAAGCGTTATTCTCTCTCTCATGCACTGCAGAATAAATGAATATTTCGAATAAATCAATTGTTTGTTAACCGGTACTCACTAATATTATCTTAATGCATTCCACAAAAAACAGCTTCAAATTAAATTCGACATTTTGCGTGATACTTTTTTTTAGTTCAAATTAATATTATATTAATATATTATATATTTATTATATATTTTATATTATTTTATATATTTATATTATATATTTTATATTATTATATATTAATATTTATTATACATTATTTTATATATTATTATATATGGTATTATATGTAATTATATATTATTATTATATATTATTATATATATTATATATTTTATTTATTATATATTTTATAGATTATTATATACATTATATATTTTTTATTGATATTATATTAATATTCCTAGATATAAATTTCGCGAACAGTTTCACGTATCTCGTAAATATACATAAATGACAAAATATATAAATATGATCTTGTGTATATATATTGAATGCGTTGAACTGACTTTATGAGATCGCTCAGTTAGAGCAGTAAATAATTATTTATTACTGCGGATACTTTGCAGAACGATAAAATCAAGAGGCACTGAATAAAGCATGATGCGTGTTAGGTCTCCCATTCGCGAGATCAACGGCTCGTGTTTGCTGTCGAGATTACAACATCACGTAAGATCGACCGCAGCTTGTCCTATCAACATAATGAAATGAACAATGAAGTGCAACACACGCTGCCGACCAAGGATATTCCCAGCTAGAAAGCGTTGCCCTTGCTTGGCAATTCATTCAGATTCATACCGTACACAGGTAAGATCTTTTCTCTTATCGCAAGCTCGATAAATTTTTCACCCTTCCTGTGAACGTGCGTGTGTTTATTCTCTTCCGTTTATTATAAATATATTTTATATTATATATTTTATATATTTTATATGATATATTTACTATATATTTTATATTATATATTTTTATACTATATATTATATATATTTATTATATATTTTATATATTATATTATATATATATATTATTTATTATATATATTATATATTATATTATATATTATATTATATATAATATTTTATATTACTTTATATATTTATATCCGTTTTCTGATTTAAATATGAGATTTAAGCGAAATCGAGTAGAATATAACTCTGCGTATAAGAATTGATGAACTAGTACACAATGTATATATTATTAATTAAACAAACATGTTGATTGTTTAAATTATTTTTAAAAATTTGCATTTTATATATTTTTTTATATTCTAAACAAATATACAGGATGTCCCGAAATTCGCGAATCATATGTTAATGACAGATTCCTGTACAGTAGAAAAATTTGTTTTCTTGTCAAAAACAGTCCCCATTTAACAAAAATTTTTGTGTTAAATACTTAACACATGAATGTGTTAATTCAACATATTACTGTTCTGTTAATTAAACTTAAATGTTAAATTATTAAAACAACTAAAATAATGTAAAAATAACAATGTGCATCTATTTTTAATTTTACACAATAAATATGTCCTGCTTTATTAGTGACAAGATTTTTATCTGTTAAAATTCACAGAAAAAATGTTGATTTTCTATTTTATAATATAAGTGGAGATAAAAACATTTAAAATTAACATATTTTCTGTTAACTTTTACATTAAAAGTATGTTAATTTTACACAAAATTTATTTTAAATTATTTGAAGTTTTGCATTTATCTCATGTTAAAAAATTAACACAATATTTGTGTCTCCATTTAACATATAAAAATTGGGAACATGTAAAAAATGATGGTCTCCCGATATTTTCATTGAGGAAAAATCGTTTCCAAATGATCCCAGGAATCTGTCATTAACAGATGATTCGTGAAATTTAAAGCACCCTATATATACATAATAAAGATCTAAAAAAATCTCAAATTAAAAATAATAAAATATATTACTCACAAATATATTATATTAAATATATTATATAATTAAAAATAATATTAAATATATTATATTAATAATATTATATATAATATAAAATTAAATAATATTAAACATATTATATGTATAATATTAAATATATTATATAATTAAATAATATTAAATATAATTTAATTGTATAATATTAAATATTATTTAATTATACATGTATTAAATAAAATTATGCAAAAAGAAAATTGAAAATTCCACAAGTAAGCAGATATTTATGAATGACGTTCTACGTATAAAGAAATATCTTGTAATTTCAATGCGGTTTATTATCACTCTAAAAAATCTAAAACAAGTAATTTTGCGAAACAAGCTTCTCAACTCTCGAGAGGCAATATCTTTACTCGCAAGACTTCACTTCAACGAGACTTATCTGATACGGCCAATTTTGCAAGTTACGTTCTGTTGAAATTTTAGATTAATAACGCAGCTATTATACGGTTTTCGATTAGTGCGAATAAATAAAGGCATTTTCTCTCTCGATTCACCATGATCGATCTATCAAATATTAAATATATTAAAGATCACTATCATGAATATTCGTCATCATTCTAATTTTCTTTATCTCTCTTTTTCTTTCAATTTATCTCGTTGGTCTCCTGTACAATAATCCACCAAATATACAAAGAAAGCCACGAAGGTCTACACAGTAGAAAAATTTATGTTTTCTTGTTAAAAACGGTCCGCGTTAAAATTTTTGCGTTAAATATTTAACACATTCGTATATTAATTTAACATATTGCTGTTGTCTTAATTGAACTTAAGTATTAAATTATTAAAACAACTGAAAAAGATGTAAAAAGTAACATAATGTGAATAAAATGTTGATTTTTTACTTTATAATATAAGTATGAAGATGATAAAATCTAAAATTACCATATTTTTAATTAATTTTTACAATTAATTTTACACAAAATTAATTTTAAGTTCACTTAAAATTTGCATTTATCTCTTGTTAAAATATTAACACAGTATTCATGTCATCACTTAACATATTCAAATTAACACAAAAATTTCTGCGGACCCATTTAGGACACGTGATATCTTTTAAATTTAACACACATTTTTCAACTATGTAATTTTCTTTATCTCTCTTTCTCTTTCAATTTATTTCATTGGTCTTTTCTATATAGCTCCTGTACGATAGTCCTACGAATATACAAAGAGAGCCAACGGAGATCCAACACACAGGTCTATGCAAATAGCGCGTACAATATATCATCTGTCCTTTACTACTGTAAAAAAATCCCTCTATTTTCAGCCAGGGCAAAGTGTGGCGCGACTTTCTCTCTAAAGTTAATCCACACATGATGCAACCGCGAGCGATCAAAGCACGCATATCACAGCAACATGAGCAACGAGAAGTTCGTGGAAAAAAATACGAGATTCCAGAACCTGGAGTTACCGATAGTCCAGTCAAATTAGACTTGAAAAGGGCAAAAAAAAATTATAATCAAGCTGAATTTTTGTGGAGGCCTTTATTTCGATGTTCTAATGAAAAGTACCTTTCAGCCAGAACGTTTTTTATGGAAGGTAAAAGAGGGTAAATTTTAGTTTTTTGCCATTATGTCCAAAACTATAAATTTTTCGAGAAAAATAGTCATTATCAAAATTGTAGCTCATAAAATTCTCTACAAAAAAAGTTATTATACTTTTTTTCGTACGACTAGTCCTTTTTTGAGTAAAACGTGCGGTAAAGTTGCAATATTTCTAATACTATAATGTACATTTTCTTTCAGACTTAATTCGCTCTATATCTTCGAAACGATAAATCCCACGAAAAAAGGATAATGACCTTTTATGTAGGGAATTTTATGAGCTACAATTTTGATAATAACTATTTTTTCTCGAAAAATTGATGGTTTTCTAGATAATAGCAAAAAATTAAAATTTACTCCCTTTTACCTCTCATAAAAAAGCTCCCTGGCTGAAATTACGGATACTTTTCAGGATTTTATTAGAACATCGAAATAAAGGTCTCCACAAAAATTCAGCTTGATTATAATTTTTATGAAGTCAAAGTCTAATTTTTCTGGACTATGAACGATTTTAAAAACGAATTGTATATGCGTGCGAGATATATTTCGAGAAAATAAAAAAAGGGAGCACCGCGCAAGAATGTAACATATGCACATGATAATTCGTTTGTTACAATAAAATAGATAAAGAGATAAAATAGTTTGCATTCTCGATTCAGTATGCAGTTCCGTAAATTGGGGCGAGTAAATTGTACAAATCGCGACGTGCATTT
Organism: Nylanderia fulva; assembly: GCF_048542155.1. Lineage (NCBI taxonomy): Eukaryota > Metazoa > Arthropoda > Insecta > Hymenoptera > Formicidae > Nylanderia > Nylanderia fulva. Next base: position 99,204 of record NW_028189443.1, on the reverse strand, counting down.
TTAAACCGTAGTTAAAAGTTGGAAAAAGTGCATCGGTACCTGTTCTAATAAAAATCACTAATTGCGTAATTAATAGTAATTATGTTCGCATTGGATTGTCGACTAGGATGTTTAAAATCTAATCTCATCGCGGATTCATCGGAACAAGTAATTAACACAATTCAACCAAAAATGACTTTTTTTGAACACCGGAACGAGATTAATTGGTTTTTGGACGCTGAATGCGAATCCGGTTTCCAAATTGCTCCATCACGTTACAATTTCAAGAATTTTGCAATTAAAGTAGGAAAAAGGGCTACACTGAAAAAAAACTATTTCAAATAAATATTTAAATATTATTTACACATTTGAAACAAATAAAAATATTCATCCGTTTTGAAAAAGAGTTTCTTATATCAAATAAATATTTTTGACGGCAAATCAATATTATTAGTTTTAAATAAATGATGTATAAAAGAGTATTGAAATAAATGTTTATTTATAATGAAATTGTTTTTTTTTGGCGTAATTTCATGAACTTTAAAATGGTCTCTGTTAAAAGTTTTGTGTTAAATATTTAACACATTCAACATGTGTTAATTTAACATATTGCTGTTGTGTTTATTGAATTTAAATGTTAAATTATTAAAACAACTAAAACAGATGTAAAAATAACATCATGTGCAATTATTTTTAATTTTACACAATAAATATGACTCTTTTATTAGTGACAAGATTTATCTATTAAAATTTACAGGAAAAAATGTCGATTTTTATTTTATAATATAAGTGGGGATGACAAAATCTCAAATTAGTTATTACCCAACTCTGAATTATATATTAATTATTTAATACAATTATACATTATATAATTATATATTATATAATATAATTATATATATTAAATTACTTAATTTATTTAATAAATTATTTAATATAATCATATATATTAAATATATATTGTGTAATTAAATTATATAAATATTTATTATACAGGGAGAGAATTTTCTCTTACAATTTATCTTGAAAATCATGGTAATCGTGGAACAAAACATAGTACTTGAAGAATTTTAAAAGAATTTCTCTGATTAATATTAACCACAATAAAAAATATTGATACGTACACAGTAAAATTAATCGAACATATTTTATAACTTAGTGTGATAGATATTACTATTTTTATTATGGTAAATATTAATTAGAGAAACCCTTATAAAACTCTTTCAATATTATATTGTTTTAGATTAGCATGGTTTCCAGGGTAAATTCTAAGAGAAAATTCCCTCTGTGTATTTTTACTTAATATATTACATATATTTATATATTTTATTTATACACATATATTTATTTATATATTTATTTATTTATATATTTATATATTTTTTATTTTACATATATTTATATATTTATATATTAATATATTCTTTTACAGGATATAATAATATATTCTTTTAGGGTAAATTCTAAGAGAAAATTCCCTCTGTGTATTTTTACTTAATATATTACATATATTTATATATTTTATTTATACATATACTTATTTATATGTATATTTATTTATTTATATATTTATATATTTTTTATTTTACATATATTTATATATTTATATATTAATATATTCTTTTAGGGTAAATTCTAAGAGAAAATTCCCTCTGTGTATTTTTACTTAATATATTACATATATATATATTTTATTTATACATATATTTATTTATATGTATATTTATTTATTTATATATTTATATATTTTTTACATTACATATATTTATATATTTATATATTAATATATTCTTTTACAGAATACGCTTAGGTAAATATTGTAACTATTATCCGTTAGATTTTAGCGCATTATTCGAAAACCTGTGTGACTTCATTGTCATTATTATACCGTACCTAATAATAATATATTCGATATAATTCTCCGGTAATTTTCCATCGCGTAGCTGCGAGCAATTTGTTGTCAATAACGTGTACCGTGTGTCGTGTTCCACGTTAATCACTTCTTGTAAAATAAATGTTCATAAATGTTCTACGGTATTTCACGGTATTTATGCACTTAATGCTCGCGCGTAATCCCTCCACTGCGCATTAGCAATAACAAGTTTTAAAGCGCGATCCATTATCCCCCGTTGTGTATCAAATCGACGCGTTCTCTGCGAATTCGCGCGTTTTCATTTACGATCTCTTTTTACAATTGTCAATAAACGCATCGAACAGGCTGAGGCCTGCTCAGTTTTATGTCTTGACAAACAAACTTCAGACTATTCGGCGACTCTGAAACTTCTATAAACTATCCTTATTCGGAAAAAATGTATCGTAATAAAATCGAAATCAATTCAAAGTGGAAAAAAAAAGTTTTATCCAATTTTTATATATAACAAACACGAAGCTGATATTCCATTTGATTTTAAATTTCTATTTTTTTACATTTCGTAGAGCTTTGCGAAATTTTTTCGGGAATATGTGAAATTTTCCTTTTTTTTTTCAGAGCAAGAGGAGCTAGAATTTCATCAATTTTATCAAAATTTTAAATATGGAGTTTAGGTACTAGAACTTTATAGGGATATGTTATACGATACGCTTGCGTACATAATCGCGTAGATAGGGATTAAGTAACGATCTGTTACGGACTGGCGCCACACTGTATTATATCGCGAATCATGGAAAAAAAATTAACTCGACTAGATTTAATTTTTTTATTTTTATTTTTCGTGTATTAAATATACAAATAAATTCCAGTGTTTATTCAAAAGGAGAGCAAATGCCTAAAATCTAAAAAAAAATGTATTAACTTGACTAAACCTTTCAATTAAACATTATTTTGTTATATATATATATAATTGAACATATAAAGATATTTAAATTAAATATTACAATTAATCTAACAAAATAGGTATTCAATTAATCAAATAATAATTTAGTTGAAAAAGGTTTTATCAAGTTTATAAATATTTGGAATTAGTAAAAAAATTAAGTATTTACTCTCCTTTCGAATAAATACTGGACTTTATTTGTATATTTAGTATTAAAAAAAATAAAAATAACAAAATAACAAAAAATAAATTTTAAAAAATTGAGGAAGAACAAAAAATAGGAAAAAATTTAATCCCCCTTGGAATCAGTAAAAAAATTAATTTACTCTCCTTTTGAATACACTGAAATTTATTTAATTTTTTAAATCTATATTTAATATTTAAAAAAAGAAAATAATAAAGTAACAAAAAATAAATTAAAAAAAATTAAGAAAGAACAAAAAATAGGAAAGAAATTTTAATCTCCCTTGGAATCAGTAAAAAAATTAATTTATTCTCCTTTTGAATAAACATTGAAATTTATTTAATATTTAAAATGTATATTTAATATTTAAAAAAAGAAAATAATAAAATAACTAAAAAACAAATTTAAAAAAATTAAGAACAAAAAAATAAGAAAAACATTTTCATCATCTTCCCCTAGAAAAATCCTGCGGACATGTCGCGAATAATCCGGAGAAGCAGGAAAAATTGCACGAGGAAGTAATGTCCCTGTTACCGGACAAAACATCACCCATTACGTATTAAGTACTAAATCAGACGAGATAAGCTATAAAGTCTCTGTGACAAGAAATCTCTTCGACTGTTTTCTGGTTTCAATCTCAGAATCGTGGAGAATACAATATTTCAGCAGAAGTGCGTATGTCCTTTTTTGTATTTCTCATTTTTAATTATAAAAAGTCTATATATGATTCTTCTTTTCATTTTCTATATCATTATTAAATGTATTCTGGCTTCGGAATATTTAATGAATTTGAAGAGCTTTGCAATAAGAAGAAATCATTTAGAAACGCTACTTGACACTTTCACTGCGTTAAAAAATTAATTTTCAAATGGTGCGTAAAGCTCTGACTATTAACAAATAAATAATAAATCAGAAAGGACAAATAAAAGCCACTGGATGTAAAAGCGCCGACAAGAAGTATTAATTTTTCTTGATTGAACAATCTAGAAAATGTAGATTATAGATTGTTCAATCAAGAATAATCATTATTTTTGTTGGCGCCTGGTTCTTATTCACATCCTTCCCAACTCATTATTAATTTTAAATTGCACGAAGAATTCATATATTGTACAAAAGATTTATTGGATAGAGAGAGATTAGGAAGAAACTAAATGAAACAAATTTAATAAATTTAATAATTAATAATAATAATATTATTATTATTATTAATTATTAAATATTAGAACATTAAATTTAAATTATTAAAGAAAAAAATATTTAATTATTATTATTATTAATAATAATAATAATAATCATTATTATTAATTATTAAATATTAGAACATTAAATTTAAATTATTAAAGAAAAAAATATTTAATTATTATTATTAATAATAATAATAATAATAATAATAATCTCTTGTCCCGAACCTATTAAAAAATTAGAACATTAAATTTAAATTATTAAAGAAAAAAATAATATTTAATTGATTATTATTATTAATAATAATAATAATCTCTTGTCCCTAACCTATTAAAAAATTAGAACATTAAATTTAAATTATTAAAGAAAAAAATAATATTTAATTGATTATTATTAATAATAATAATAATAATAATCTCTTGTCCCGAACCTATTAAAAAATTAGAACATTAAATTTAAATTATTAAAGAAAAAAATAATATTTAATTGATTATTATTATTATTAATATAATCAATTAAATATTATTTTTTTCTTTAATAATTTAAATTTAATGTTCTAATTTCTTAATAGGTTTGGGACAAGAGATGATTATTATTATTATTATTATTATTATTATTATTATTATTATTATTATTATTATTATTAATAATCAATTAAATATTACTTTTTTCGTTCTCGTAAAATTTAAAAGGACAAAATAGAGTTTTGGAAAAAATAAATCTAAAGGGCAGCTACTTGAAATAAAACACTGATTATCGCCGTAAGTATAACAAGCAAAATTGCATTCTCTCGACAAGCCTCCTTTGTCTGCCGCCAGTTCGACGTCCTGTCACTCACTAATCACAATAAAGCCTACACGCATTTTCCGCAACCGCAGGAATATATTCCCGAGGGATAGTTGCGGGGAAACACGGAGTTTCCATCAAGGAGGCGCATCCCTTTGCATCCCTATACGTGCTCTTCGAATTCGACTTGCATCAGCTGCGTCGCATGAAAAACTCGAGACGTTGTCGCTTTTGACAGTTCGTAAACTTTTGACCTGTCCGATCCTCGAAACTCACAATCAGTCACAAAAAAAAAAGTATCAACATTTTTTATTTATACATATATATACTCGTATATACGCAACAATATATATCAAAATTTGATCAATCTTAAATTTCAATAATATTATAGCTATGCAGTCTTATTTCAATATTATAATTATCATTTTAAAAAATATAACAAAATATTTTAAAAATAAATATAATATAATAATAAATTATTATATATAATATAATAATTTATATAAATTTAATATAAATTATTATATAAATATAATATAATAATAAATTATTTTATATGAAAATTGAGATTATTTTCTATCCAATATTTTTTTCGTTCAAAACAAATTATTCTTAAATAATAAAATTAATATTTTTCTTGGTTGAACTATAAAATAAAATATTTTGATCAGCAAATTTTTGCAATTTATATACAAGTATATAAATTTTAATTTGACATTTTTTGTTGCTTGTATACGAGTAATAAGTATTGATTTGACATAAAAAATATAATAAAATATTTTAAAAATAAATATAATATAATAAATTATTTTATATAAAAAGATAGAGTTATTTTCTATCCAATATTTTTCTTTTTCGTTCAAAACAAATTATTTTTCATAATAAATTAATATTTTTCTTGGTTAAATTATAAAATAAAATATTTTTATTCCAGCAAATTTTTGCAGTTTATATACAAGTATATAAATTTGACAATATCGTATATTGATTTGACATTTCTTTTTTGTTGTGTGCAGTCAAATTTGCGATAACGAGTATTTCATTAGAGAGATAACGACGACAAACGAAAACATCTTGAAGTTTTGACTACTTAAATTTTAGGATCAAAGTTAAAACAATTCGATAAAAATCTCTCACTGATAAGGCAATATTTCGCGCAATTATGCTAATGAATTAGCGACTTTATCTTTATTTCATTATTAATAAATGCATTCTGTATATTTTGCTTTTCCCCTTGTTTACTTAAATCAGAGAGAATGTTTTATCTACATCCACATCAGAGAGTGATTTTTTAATACTACTTAAGATTTGTCGAGGAAAGAGGAGAAAAAGCTATTATAAATATCGGATATTATTCTGTTATTTTCATTGCACTTTACTCGTTTTCCTTCGCTCGCTTTAACATACAAACGATTGAAGCGAATGTAAACATTCTTTAAGTAGGTTTAAAGCGCGAAAAATCAATTCTTGTCCGTGTGTTTTCCAGGCACTCATCTTGCACATACGCAGAAAACTTATATGTTCTTCTCTTTTTAATTATATATATATTTTTTTTTAATTATACTCGCTAAATCGGATTCTTAATAAATTAAGAGGTTTAAACAAGCGCGCAAAAATATATGCATAGAGCATTAAATTCTCGGGTCAATTTGAAGACGACTTTTCTTCAGTGAAAATATCAAGATAATTAATAATTATAACTGTCAAATTATCAATAATTAAAGTAGAAAAACTTCTCACCAGCTAAATTTTGTATAGAGTTAAAATATTAACAAAACTACATTCTTCAATGAATTTTAGGTAGAGGTTACTTTAATAGAATATTAATTTAAAGTTTAGTTACAAAGATATATTTTAGCAAAAAATGAGAGCGTGCAAAAAGTGATGGCTTTCTTTGACATTTTCGCTAAAGAAAAATTGTTTCCGACACAGAGAGAATTTTTTCTTAGAATTTATTCTAAAAATCAGGGTAATCATAGGATAATATGGTATTGGAAAAATTTTATAAGAGTTTCTCTAATTAATATTTACCAGAAACTAAAAAATATTAATATGTACATAGTAAATTTTGTACTATGTTACATATTAAAATTAATCAAACAGATTTCATATCTTATATCTTTATTTTAATTATTTTTTTTTAATTTTGATGTGTCAATAAATATCTAAATTCGAATTTATTTTATATCTTATATCTTTATTTTTATTTTAATTAATTTTTTTTTTAATTTTTATGTGTCAATAAATATCCAAATTCGAATTTATTTTCCTATTGTTTACTTGTAGACCCAAATTTTACATATATTTAGTTTTAACTAAAAGAGGAAATTTTTTTTTTTTTAGTTACACCCTATATATCTTCCACACTAAGTAATAACAGAAACAGGTAACGCGCTTACATAATATGCAGATTCTCTCGGAGCATCGAGGCTATGCGTGACTGTGCATGGCAATAACGATGTCGCGTTCAAGTATATAAATTCCCGAAGGATTAAATATTCTTGCGGATTCTCCGTTGGGCGTCGTTGCTCTCCTCGTAAAAAATTGAGAAGTATGATTACGTAACTCGACTCGACAGTTTGACGAGAACACGTATCTATATATTCTGATCGAAATAACTACATTTTCCCTCTACGAGTTAATGTAAAGATATGTTTGCTTATATTGGAGGAAGTGTTTAATTTTTTTCGGAATATTTTTAAATTAAATTTTTTTTTCAAATAGTACAAACAAATATATAAATGCATATATATTACACGTACTCAAATATTTTATTAATACGAAATATCCGTTTTATATCCGAGTCAAATGTTTGATTTTTCAAGTGGAATTTTTGGAACACAGAAATTAAAAGCCACTTCCCTTTAAAATCATATTTTTCAATTAAATCGCTGATTCTTGAACGGAAAAAAAATTATTGTATCCTTTTCCTCGTCATTTTTGCGACAAGTATTAAAAATACGTTTGCTTTATACATATACGGTGACCATATTTTCTGAGAAAAAAATAAAGGATAAACCTGAAAATTTTAGGGCTCTGTTTTAACATGTTTTCAAGTCAGTTTGCAAGTGCAAAGTGAAAATCGATGAGCAAAAAATTAATGACTATCAGTGACTATAAGCGATCATAAGTGGCTAAAAAGTGACTATGAAAAGTCTGCGTATTCTTATAGTTAGTAACTGATTCGACTATGTTGAAGCATATCCTTGGTTTCTTAAATAAATTAACGCTAAATAAAAAATAAAAATAAAGGACAAAATGGTGAATTTCGGAATAAATCTAAAGGACAAAACTATTTCAAGTCTGTCCTCTAAAATATAGGACGAATAAATAAAGGACAAACCTGAAAACTGTAGGGCTTTGTTTCAACATGTTTCCAAGCCAGTTTGCAAGTGCAAAGTAAAAATCGATGAGCGCAAAACAAATGACTATCAGTGACTATAAGTGGTTAACAAGTGACTATGAGTGACTATAAGTGACTATGAGTGACAATAAGTGACTATCGGAAGTCTGCGTATTCTTACAGTTAGAAACTGATTCGACTGTGTTGAAGCAAATCCGTGGTTTCTTAAATAAATTGACGCTAAATAAAAAATAACAAACAAGCTTTTAAGAATAAAGGACAAAATGGTGAGTTTCGGAATAAATCTAAAGGGCAAAACTATTTCAAGTCTGTCCTATAAAATATAGGACAAATAAATAAAGGACAAACCTGAAAACTGTAGGGCTTTGTTTCAACATGTTTCTAAGCCAGTTTGCAAGTGCAAAGTGAAAATCGATGAGCGCAAAACAAATGACTATCAGTGACTATAAGTGGTTAAAAAGTGACTATAAGTGACTATAAGTGACTATAAGTGACTATGAGTGACTATGAGTGACTATGAGTGACTATGAGTGACAATAAGTGACTATCGGAAGTCTGCGTATTCTTATAGTTAGAAACTGATTCGACTGTGTTGAAGCAAATCCGTGGTTTCTTAAATAAATTGACGCTAAATAAAAAATAACAAACAAGCTTTTAAGAATAAAGGACAAAATGGTGAGTTTCAGAATAAATCTAAAGGGCAAAACTATTTCAACGTATAAAGTCCGTCCTCTAAAATATAGGACGAATGGTCAGCGTTATTTATCCAGGTTGCACGACATTTCGCGATCGAATGGCATCACGAACCGTTCAAATGCGAGAGTCTAATCGTAAACATCGCCGCGCGACGATTCAAGCTCATCGATTTTATAAAAGCCTCCCCACGGTCGATTCTCGAGTTTTACGGGTCGCATCAGAATATCCATCGTCGCCTAGTGTGACATTTCTTTAAATAATTACTGACGTCGCGCGACACCGAAATTTTCACTGCGGTTCCTCTATACGTAAAAGCGTCCGTCTCGGAGATGGAGAGGCCGCCATCAACCGACTCGGATTCTTACAATTTTTATCTACCGACCGAGAGAGAAGATGCGGAAAATGCGGCACTCGAGCGCGAAAGTTGGAAAATTTTTCGCGAGCGCATACACGTGGAAGACAGCGAGTTCGCGTCTCGCGCAAATTAACGTTGATAAGATTGCTTATTTCATTAAGTCCTTCGCATGCAACGAAACGTTGATGTAATATCGCCGGTGAATTAAATAAAGTTGTTGTTACGGAGTGCGCGCGCGGAAAGTGAATAATTTGCGTAAAACGTAAAATATAGTCGCGATGAGGGCCGCAAATTGCCGTTACGTGTTTACCGCGTATACGCGGAATCGATCGATCTAACGTCGTTACACGACGCTAATTTCGTCATATGCCATTTAGTTTAATTATACTGCACGACGGAATAACAGCATTCGCAACAAAGTTCCGGCGTCCCGCAATACCGGACCGCCGCGCTATCGCCAATTAATTAAATATAATTCGGAAATTAATTTAAATTGGAATTCGCGCAATAGCGAATAAAATCGCGATTCTGATCAATTTCGGGTGGGTGAAAAAATTTTTCTTTTCTTTTTTTTTTTTTTTTTTCACACTTCGCGATGTGGCGAGCAACGAAATTATTTTCGCAAAAATTGTTACACCGTGTTTATCGCGCGGAAACAGAAGACACACATGTATATACAGGGTGTTCCAGACTTACCGATAATGAGAAATTCCCGAGGTGATTTAGAGACTATTTTTCTTTAGCGAAAATATCGAGGAACCAATTATTTTCTAAAGCGATTGAAAATAGGGGCTTTCTCGCAAACTAAGTCTTGTGGAAATAAAATATTAAGAGTTTATACCTTAATAAAATTTCAATTTATTTTTTTTTAATAAAATTTTTATTAAAATTTAAAAATAAAAAATAAAATTAAATTAAAAATTTTAATTTGTGGCTTATAGTTACAAAAGATACATGATTGCAAAAAATAATAACATCTGCCATTAACAGTTTAGTTCTGGAACATCCTGTATATAATCGCAGAAACAAATCTTAATGCTAATTACTTCCCTAGCGTGCAAAATATATAATCTAGAACACTGCTACATCATCCTGCAATATTTTCTTTATGCTTTGTCCTTTTCGTTTACAACATCGCAAACGTATTTCACAAGACCAAATTACACCGAAGTAATATTACATATGTATATTCCGTAAAAATAACTCGCGGAAAAAGCGACTGGGACAAAATAAAATAAAATAAAATTCACGCGCGCGAGAGCGAGAATCTCGGAGCAGAAATAACGAAATAATAATTGCAGAGTTAAATTCGCGTATTAACTGCGTCATTGTTTCGCGCACTCTCCGCATGATTATCGGTTTTTTTATAAGAGACTTAATTCCTTTAATATGTTATCATCAATGTACAATTATGTATACATATAATCAACTCGCGCGCGCGTGGCTACGATAAATCCAACAAAAATATATGTTTCGCGTTTTGCGTCAGCAAATTAACAAAATAACATAAAATAACATTTGCCTAGTGAATCGCGTAGTGAATTGCGAACATCAATGATAACGTATGGCTCCAACGCGATAATTGATTTCGCCAACTAATTCAGAAATAAACTTCATATTTTAATCTCGCAGCACACGCACACACAAATGTCATTGCAGTACGTGGAATGACACTTACAGATTCATTTACGTAATCAAACGAACAACAAAAATATTTTTAATAAACGAAGCGTCCATATAGAATTATTTAATAATGCACTTCGATAAACATGATGACATATCGACCCGACCGAGAGGAATCGATGTTGAAGACATGGGAATAGACAGCCCCCTTTTTGGAATCAATAAAAAATTTTACATTTACTTGAACAAACTTACTGGAATTTATTTGCATATTTAATATAAAAAAATGAGAATAAAAAAATAGATTTAGAAAAATTAAGAAGGAACAAAAAATAAGAAATAAAAAATCCTGCGGACGCCTATTTGCATATTATTTAATATCAAAAAAATAACAATAACAAGAGAAAAGAAGAGAAAAATTAAGAAAAAATGTAAAAATAAGAAACAAAAATCCCACTTGAAAAAATCCTGCGGACGCCTATTTCCATCTTATTTAATATAAAAGAAAATGAAAACAAAATAAAATAAAAAAAATTAAGAGATAACAAAAAAAAATTCCACTGAACAAAATCCTGCGGACACCTGTTCGTATATTATTTAATATAAAAAAATTAAAATAACGAAATAAAAGAAAAGAAAAATTAAGAAAAAACAAAAAAATAAGAAACAAAAAATCCTGCGGACGCAGCCTATTTGCATATTATTAAATATTAAAAAAATGAAAATAACAAAAGAAAAATTAAGAGAGAACAAAAAAATTCATAAAAAAATAAAAAAAAAAATAAAGAACAAAAAAAATTCGTGGGAAAAATCCTGCGGACGCCTATGGTCGGATATCTAATGTCGCTGCTTTCTTCACTCTCGCGATAACGAACCGGTTTAATCATTGCCCTCTGCCTTATATAACGTGGCGCTTCGAGACCGAGTTTCAGTCTACGTCGAGCCGAGCCCCCGGATCCGCTCTATTTCGAGAACACGCGCTCGCGATGACATCAAAAGACATAATGGACTCGGACTGCATGACGCTGACGAGATTCGTGTTGGCGGAACAGCGCAAGGTGCCGGCGGCGACCGGCGATCTCACCCAGCTGTTGAACAGCATCCAGACCGCCGTGAAGGCCGTCAGTTCGGCCGTGAGGAAGGCCGGTATCGCTAACATGTGAGTAGACGCGGGCAAAGTGTCAGCGAGAAAAACGTAACAAGACCGCGGAATCGTCCGTCACCTACACCACCTTCCATCGAGTTGATAAAAGCAGGCTCTCGAGGGAATTCAGTTATAAATTAGATACTTTTTAGCTTGGAATATATATTAAACGTGAGAAAGAGATACTTTGGTATAATGGGTGTTTCAGAGGAGAAATGCTCTCGGCGTTCTACAGGATTGATCGTGCACTGAAAAATGGTTAACTTGAATAAACCTTGCAACTAAATATTATTTTGTTAATTGAATATAAATAATAATAAATAATAATTAAATAAAAAATTATATAAATCTGATTGGCCAATCGGCAACTGTCATTTGACAATCAGCTGACAGGTTGTTTTGCTCTGATTGGTCAATCCGCAGACTGTAACAAAATTATTAACTTGAATAAACTTTTCAACTAAATATTATTTTGTTAATTGAATATAAATAATAATAAATAATAATTAAATAAATGATTATATAAATCTGATTGGCCAATCGGCAACTGTCACTTGACAATCAGCTGACAGGTTGTTTTGCTCTGATTGGTCAATCCGCAGACTGTAACAAAATTATTAACTTGAATAAACTTTTCAACTAAATATTATTTTGTTAATTGAATATAAATAATAATAATAATTAAATAAATGATTATATAAATCTGATTGTGGCCAATCGGCAACTGTCACTTGACAATCAGCTGACAGGTTGTTTTGCTCTGATTGGTCAATCCGCAGACTATAACAAAATTATTAACTTGAATAAACTTTTCAACTAAATATTATTTTGTTAATTGAATATAAATAATAATAAATAATAATTAAATAAATGATTATATAAATCTGATTGGCCAATCGGCAACTGTCACTTGACAATCAGCTGACAGGTTGTTTTGCTCTGATTGGTCAATCCGCACACTGTAACAAGATTATTAACTTGAATAAACCTTGCAACTAAATATTATTTTGTTAATTGAATATAAATCATAATAAATAATAATAATTAAATGGAATAATGATTAAATAAATTATTATGTAAATCTGATTGGCGCAACTGTCACTTGACAATCAGCTGACAGGTTGCTTTGCACTGATTGGTCAATCCGCACACTGTAACAAAATTATTAACTTGACTGAACCTTTCAACTAAATATTATTTTGTTAATTAAACATATAAAAATATAAAAATTAAATATATTAAATCTAACAAAACCTATATTTGATATAAATACTAATATATGTTCAATTAACAAAATAGTAATTCAGTTGAAAGGTTTAGTCAATAAATTAATAAATTTCTTTCAGTGTATGTACACAGAGAGAATTTTCTTTCTTAGAATTTACCCTGAAAAATCATAATCGTGGTACCATGTACGAAAAATATTAATATCTGCCATAATAAGATACAAAATATGTTCGATTAATTTTACTATGTATGTACATATTAATATTTTTTATTTAAATATTAATCAGGGAACCTCTTATAAAAAATTCTTCCAGTGCCATATTGTCCCAGGATTACCATAATTTGAGAGTAAATTCTAAGAGAAAATTCTCTTCGTGTACACATGATTTTAAGCAAAATGTTTATACATATAAACATGTGTCCTATTTTAAACGGTTATAAAGGTCCACTTAATATAATAATCAAATTCTATGAAACAATGACGTTAAATTTTAGCTGACAATAAATTGGAATAATTAATTAATGATAATTTTGCGTGAGTGAATATAAGGCATTTTATGTATAACAAAAACTAAAAATGTCAAACTAACACTGAACTTATCAAATGTGACGTAATGGTTGTATTCATAACAAAAATAAGAGGAAATGATAATTTAATGTAATTGTTTCATAATAGTTGACTCTACTAACAGTAAGTTAATAAATATATTTGTGCTCCTAAAATTGAACATGTATTTTTATAACTGTTCAAAAAATAGGACACATATTTATATATGAACTTTTTTGCTTAGAAAATTATGTGTACAATCATGTCCTAAAATGCTAAATTCTTTCTGAAACACCCTGTATATATATGTGTTATAATTTATAATAAAAATTATTTATATCTTTTCGAAATTTTTTTAAAATTACTTCTTTCTTAAATTATAATCAAATGAAAAGGCTCTGATATAAACACAAATTCAGGTAGGAAACGAATTAATAAGAATCAGGTGCAAAAATTATTTATATAACAAACTTGTTTAACATTTTTTATTCTATTTGGCTCATCCATATTTGTATATATTCCCGTCTTTGGTAATCTTAACAATATACAAAACAGTTTACTGTGTACTGTTTTTGTATATCGCTGAGGTCACGCATTTTTAATTCCTTATTTATTTCACGTTTGACCATTTTACGAAAGACGTAAAACGAAGATGTAGAAGACATGAATTTTTAATCGATTTCCTGAAGATGGTCCAAAGGGAATACGGATCAAGACATAAATTTTGTTTGTTAATCAATCTGCTGAAGATGCGGAATTTCCAAACGGAAAGGATCGCAACGTTCAAATTAAATAAGAATTTAAAAAATAAGTTGCACTGTAAGAAACAATTTATTGACGTGACTAAACCTTTCAACTAAATATTATTTTGTTAATTGAAGATGTATATAAAAATATTTAAATTAAATATAATATATTAAATCTATAACAAAACATATATTAGTATTTAAGTCAAATATATATTTCGTGCAAGACTTAATGTATTATATTTAATTTAAATATTTGTATATGAATAATTAACAACATAATATATATTTAGTTGAAAGGTTTAATCAAGTTAACAAATTTTTTTGCATTGTGGATTTTATTAATATTGCTTACTTGAAAATGTATTCTTTTTTAATTATATATTATTATTAAATTATATCAGGGTTGGGTAAGTTAATGATTTATTTAAACTAAGTTAAGTTAAAGTTAATTGTTTATAAAATTAATTTAGTTAAGTTAAAAGATTAAATTAACCGCAATTAAATCAAAAGTTAATTTTTAAAAACATTTATATTAAATTAGAATTTTGTTTGTTAATTCTTTTAAAATTTATAATAACAAACAACAAAGGAATTTTGATTTTTATATAGAAATATATTTTTTTGGTAATTACAATTGATGATAAATGAACATAATACTTTATTTTAAAAATAATACATTTATAACTTTATAAAAAAAACAACAAAGGTATTCAGAGATAAAAGAAATTTAACTTAGAAAAAAAGTTAATAAGTTTAAGGTCAGAAATAACTAGTTGAAGTTAAAAATACATTTTAAATTAACTCAGCTAAGTTAAAAGTTATTAACTTTTTAACTTTTAATGAACTATTACCCAACCCTGAATTATATATTAAATCTATATTGTGTAATTAAATTATATAAATATTAATTATACCTGGAGAGAATTTTCTCTTAGAATTTATCTTGAAAATTATGGTAATTGTGTGGGACAATATGGTATTGGAAGAATCTTATAAAAATTTCTCTGATTAATATTACTACAATAAAAAATCTTAATATGTATATAGTAAAATTAATCGAACATATTTTATATCTTATTGTGATAGATATTGATATTTTTATTATGCGTAAATATTAATTAATAATTAATATTTACATAATATATTACATATTTATTATATACTACATAATATACTATATTATATATTATACATACATACATATACATATATATATATATATATATATATATATATATATATATATATATATATATTATATACTATGTTATATTATTATTATCATATATTATTTACATATTTATATTAATTTTTAGTTTCTCTTATAATTAATAATTATAAATTAAGAGAAACTCTTATAAAATTCTTTCAATATTATATTGTCTTAGATTCCCATGAATTCATCATCAATCATTTCGGGGTAAATTCTACGAGAAAATTCTCTCTGTGTATAAATTTAAAGTTAAAAAGTCTGTGCAACTGATATGCAAGAAACAAGATTTGTGTTTTTACACTGCAGCCTGTATATGCGATTTGATATTTTTACTTGATGCGGAACGGTCACAATTTAACACGCGATAGAGCAAACTCGACTAATGCCTTGCATAGTGCATGTGCCAAGGCTCCACAGCGTCGTCAACTGAGGCTAACGTTCGCTCGAGCCGACGCGCGTCACTATATTTTATTCAAATGTATTCGGCAGCCGCGTGTAATTTCACGCATTTACTGTCGTGCTCAAGCTGCCGATATATACGCCGGTAAACATTAGTCTCTATGCCGTGACAATTCTGCATAGCCTCTCTTGCATATAAATAACACATAAATGATTTATTATTGTATCAACATGAATAAAGCAATTTCATAACCGGTCTGGGCTTTTGCGTCCCGAGCTCTCAATTATATCGATAATCTGACGCGGATTTTGCCTCGAGTCAAGATTGGAAACTGATAATTAAATCATTGACGTATCAATCGTTCTTCGATCATTTTTATCCAAAAAACTCTTTCGCGATATATCGATCGTAACGATTGTCTCGATAGATTTTTGGTAATTTAAGGCTCCTTGATTATTGTTGTTGGAATATTGTGACGTCAGAGAAAGTACGCATTAAAAATTCTCAAATGCCATTTCGAAATAAAGATATTTCGATGAAACAGCACTTCAAATGGCTTTATAACTCACTCTTAAAATATATCTCAAAAACTATTCCTTTTATAATAAATCAATACAGCTGTAAAATGACTGTAATATGAGCCCCAGAACTTAAAAAACTTATAATGAGATCATAATTATTTTATTTGTCACTTAAAAGTTATCTGGACAAAAATGATTCAAACATATTTAAAGATGAAAAAAAAAAATCAAAAATAGATATCTATAAAGCTCCCTAATTATAAGATAATTGCTTTATATAATTTTTAATTTATGCTGCTTGAATATTGTTAGAATATATGTAAACCATAGAATAAATAAATATCCAAGTATAGTAAATTGACGTCATTAAACGTCAAAATGTCATTTTTACGTTTAATGACGTCAGTTTGCTACTTGGATAATTAAAAATAATTAAAATAAATAATTATAATAAAATATTAAAATTTTCCAAAATTACTTAAGTGACGTCATCATGATATCATTCTGAGATTTATGTTCTATCTGAGGATAAAAACTGGAATTTAATTACATATTTAATATTAAGAAAATTACAAAATAACAAAAAAAATTTTGTTAATTAAGAAAGAACAAAAAATAAACGTCAAAAAAAATTAAATTATGCCCCTGGAAAAAATCCTCCCATTCTAATCAGCTGTTAAAGGGATGCTGCTGTCGTTCTGTTTTACCGACTTTAAATTAGATTAGGTTCACTTTTTATTAAATATACATATTGAAAAATCCTCCACAATGAAAGTACTGATAATAAATAAATGGGGGAGCGCTGTTTTGCAACTACTTTTTGCTGTTTTATGCCTCGACATCGATTCCGCGCGCAAATATAGATACATATATAATTAATTCAAGTACGAATCTTTTGATACAGGCTTTTAATTTCATTTTTATTACTTCTGTATTATTCTTTCATATCATCTCTATTGGGAGCGCCACATTTTGTGCACAAATAAACTGCAGAACTTTTGTATTAAATAAGTATTGTTATGAGCTGATGCAAGAGGCCGATAAAAAACTAAAGGATTCTAAGCTAACCTCAGTTTCTTTCCTGTTTTATCGACAAAATTTGAGGTTAGATAAACTATAAATCTATTTATTGGCTATACAAATTGTTTCTTACCTGAAATTAAAACACTTCGCCCTTTGTTAATACTTTAATTTGTACAGGAAAAAGATTGATCAATCAGTATAGTCTCATATATCTTGGTTACAGAATTATGAATGCTTAGAATTCATCATTCTGTAATCAAGATATGTAGATTG
This sequence comes from Nylanderia fulva, assembly GCF_048542155.1. Classification (NCBI taxonomy): domain Eukaryota; kingdom Metazoa; phylum Arthropoda; class Insecta; order Hymenoptera; family Formicidae; genus Nylanderia; species Nylanderia fulva. The sequence goes on along the minus strand of NW_028189443.1, from coordinate 81,125 downwards.
ATAAATCTTTTTCCTGTACAAATTAAAGTATTAATATTAACAAAGGGCAAAGCGTTCTAACTTCAGGTAAAAAAACAATCCATGTAGCCAATAAATATATTTATAGTTTATCTAACCTCACATTTTGTCGATAAAACAGGACGGAAATCATAGACTTCTTAAGGATGTTTCGGATCACCTTAATTGCGAAAAAAGGATTTTTCAATCTGTATAGCCAATAAAAAGAAAAGCCCTTGAATTCAAAGTCGGTAAAACAGTGATGGTCAGCATCCCCTTAAGGGGATTCTGAACGTCTTTGAGAAGTCTGTTGTTTTTTCCTGTTTTATCGACAAAATGTGAAGTTAGATAAACTATAAATCTGTTTATTGGCTAGACGGATTGTTTTTTATCTGAAATTAGACCAGACCGGATTTGACATTGGATAAAGGAATATAAGTGAATGTTTAGATATCAATTTGGAAGCCTAGTAAACGAGAATAACCCATCCTACATTTTCATGTGTGCACAAAAATGTAAGATGAGTTATTCTCGTTTACTAGGTTTCCAAACTGATATCTAAACATTCACTTATATTCCTTTATCTAATGCCAAATTCGGCCTGCTCTTATTTTATATGTATAAACTGCCAATAAAAAGAATAACCTATTTATACTTTATTATCTAATCTCACATTTTGTCGATAAAACAGAAAAAAACAACCAACGTCTCAAGAATGTTTAGAATCCCTTTAAACGCGCTTGGCGCATCTCGATGAATTTCTAGGTACGGCATCGCCGGCAACACGAACGTGCAGGGCGAGGAGGTGAAAAAATTGGACGTCCTGAGCAACGAGCTCTTCATCAACATGCTGACGTCCTCCTTCACGACGTGCGTGCTCGTGAGCGAGGAGAACGAGCACGTGATCGAGGTGGAGACGGAGAAGCGAGGCAAGTACATCGTCTGCTTCGACCCGCTCGACGGCTCGTCCAACATCGACTGCCTCGTCTCGGTGGGCTCGATCTTCGGAATTTACAAGAAGCAGCCCGAACAATCCGGGGATGCCGCGGTGACGCAGGCCGCCACCCTGCAGCCTGGACGAAACTTAATCGCGGCGGGATACGCTCTTTATGGCTCGGCAACCATGATAGTGCTCTCGATCGGCCGCGGCGTTAATGGATTCACCTACGACCCGGCCATCGGGGAGTTTATACTGACCGAGAGGAACATGCGTATGCCTGACAGAGGAAATATATATAGGTACCTATACACAGATTTTCTCTTCAAATTCATCCTGAAAAGCGTGCTAATTGTAGGACAATAGATTGGTGTTGGAAGAAATTTATAATTCCTCGGATTCATATTTTTACCACCATAAAAGATATTAATATCTATGATAGATATAGAATATGTTCGATTAATTTTACTAATATACTGAAAAAAAATTAAATCGACTATTATAAATCTTTCATCTAAATTAATTATTTTGTTAATTAAACATATATTAGTATTTAAGTATTTAAAATCGTGATAATTGTAGGACAATATATGGTGTTGGAAGAATTTTGTAAGAATTTCTCGGATTTATATTTTTACCACAATTAAAGATATTTATATCTATCACAATAAGATATAAAATATGTTCGATTAACTTTACTATGTATATATATATATATACTGAAAAAAATTAACTTGACTATTATAAATCTTTCAACTAAATTAATACTATTTTAAATTAATACATTTTGTTAAATAAACATATATTAGTATTTAAAATCGTGATAATTGTAGGACGATATATGGTATTGGAAGAATTTTGTAAGAATTTCTCAGATTAATATTTTTATCACAATAAAAGATATTGTTATCTATTACAATAATTAAGATATAAAATATTCGATTAATTTTACTATGTACATGTACTGAAAAAAATTGTTAATTTGACTCTAAATCTTTCAACTAAATTAATACCATTTTGTTAATTGAACATATATTAATATTTAAATCAAATATATATGTTTTTTTAGATATATATTATATTTAATTTAAATATTTTTATATGTTCAAATCACAAAATATTTAGTTGAAAGGTTTAGTCAAATTAATACATTTTTTTTACTGTGTAGAAAAATTTCATTATGTTTACTATGTTTTAAAATTGATCGAACATATTTTATATCTTATTGTGGTGATATTAATATTTTTATTGTGTAAATATTAATCGGAGAATTTTATAATATTCATCCAATACCATATTGCAAAAAAAGAAGTAGAAATTATATAAGTTCACAAATTATATGAATTCGTGCTGGAAAAAAGAATATTGTGAAAAATTATATAGACAAATATAGTCAGCGCATTTATATCGTATATTAGGATTTTTTATCCATTAATTTCACAATTTTTGTAATTCTTATAGAACTCTTTTTTAGAAAAAAAGTTTGATGAAATAACACGAGTTTAAAGATTCTCGCATCGACTTTGAAAATTTCCATTTAAAATATTGAGAAAATTAAAAATTTCTGCATTTTATCTAAGTTAAAAAACTATAACAAATTAGAATAGTTTATAATGTTTTATAATTATTAAAATTTCGTTAATTTTAAAACTAAAAAATTTTAATCGATAAGTTAACACAACTTTAAGCAATAAAATTAATGGAACAAAAAATTGATAAATTACAATAATCTTGAAAAATTCTATCTTGATGCGTGTGTCAATCGATGAATAAAATTTCAAATGTTATTATGTAAGATGATCATCTCAGCCTGTAAGTAAAAAAAAATTGAGCACAATGCGAAGATCGAAAAAGATAAATTTCGATTAAAATTCAATGTATTTTAAATGAGAATTTTCAAAATCAATACGAGAACCCTCATCGTATTATATTTTACTTAGGATCAAAATACTTTTTTTACCGACTAAAAAGTTAGAGGGAATCCTATACAAGAATTTTATAAATTGCTAAATTAATAAACACCCTATTGTATATTTAAATGTGCAAAATTTAAAGCCCGCTTTGAGTTATAATTCCCGACAAAATTCAAGAGACGAAAATCTACTTATAAATTTAATGCACGCTATTGTTAATGTGTATTTTGTATAATATGTATGTATATGTATAGTATACATTTTATACATTATTTCTCCAAACTATTTGTTTGCACAAAAGACTAAAATTCTGCCGCGCAAACTGCAAATCAGTTAAAATATATGCTCGAGTTTTAGTTTGTTTTTATATTGTAAAATTATATTTTTCTCACTAAAAATGTTCTATTGTCATCGATCGTATTAATAACAAAAATCGCATAATTATGCGATCGTTAATTACATTCATATAATTTTATTAATATAAAATTTAAAAAAATAAAAATATTTGTCAACATATAAAAATAAATAAAAATATAACTATAAATATGTGTAAATATTTAATAAATATATAAATATATTTTCATAAATATTTTTACAAATAAAAATATATTTTTATTTATAAATATATATTATATAATATATAAATATATACAAATATATATTATATAAAATATAAATATTTATTTATAAATATATATACTTGGGAAATATTCATTTTTCGATTATCATACCTTAATACTTTTATGCACAGAATAATGAGATAAATCAGTTGATGTAAAGAAAACACATAGTTACCTTTAAAAAAAAATATGAAAATTGCAATAAGCAGTTAGATAATTTTTCTTTAAGACAACTATGTGTTTTCTTTACACCAATTGATTCGTCTCATTATTCTGTGCATAAAAGTATTAAGGTATGATAATCGAAAAATGAATATTTCCCAAGATATTTTGTATTTTATGTCAAAATACTGCAAATTTGCAGCCTTAATAACTCGAAAAATACTTCATGAAAAAATATTTTATTGTAGTGTTTTGGAAAGATCTCGAAGTCAGCTACAAAAGTATGCAAGAAAAAATATAGTGTTCCATTTAAGAAATTGAAGTTGACCTTTACGTAACCTTCAAATGGCTATTCAAGGTCAAATCAATGACACCATCTCATGTCCCCCTTGAAACCATACAACTTTTATCTGAAACATATATGTATGTTCATATTTTATTTATTAAAATATATTTATAAAAATATCTATTATATATTTATTTATATTTAGATTGATTTTTATTTATTTTTATATTTTAAATAAAATTATATGTAATATAATTAATAATCGCATAATTCTGTGCTCTTTTGTTATTAATAAAAATATTTACAATATAAATATTGATATTACAAACATTATTTACAGTATTAACGAGGGTAACGAGAGCACGTGGGACTCCTCTATCAAGGAATACATACAATCGAAAAAATATCCTACGACCGGAAAACCCTACAGTGCCAGATACGTGGGTTCTATGGTTGCCGATGTGCACCGAACGATTAAATATGGCGGCATCTTCCTCTATCCAGCGAGCCAGAGCAATCCGAATGGCAAGGTATTAATCTCGCGATAATTATTAAATGAACGCTTACGTAAACACTTTCGTAACTTGGGAAAAACAGGTCGGAGAGAAAAATATAGATAACACGATAAGCGATAGCGCGATGCATTATAAACAGGATACACAGTAGGAAAATTTGCTTTCTAGTTCAAAACAAGGTCCCCAGGAAAATTTTTCTGCTCAATATTTGACATGTTGCTGTTGTGTTAATTGGATTTACGTGTTAAATTATGAAAATACCTGTATAAAAGGAACAATCTGCATCTGGTTTTAATTTTACACAATAAATAAAACAATGTTCTGTTTTATTAGTAGCAAAATTTATCTGTTAAAAAATTTGCATAAAAAATATTGATTTTATAATATAAGTGGGGATGATAAAATTATTTTTACACATATATATATACATATATATATATAATATTAATATTTTAGTTAATTTTTTTTACATTAAACTTTTTTTACATTTAAAATAAAACAATGTTCTGTTTTATTACTGCAAGATTTATCTGTTAAAATTTAGAGAAAAATATATTGATTTTATATTGTAAGTGGGGATGGTAAAATTATTTTTACACACACACACACACATATATATATATACATATAATATATAATATTAATATTTTTACTTAATTCTTTTACATTAAACTTTTTTTACATTTAAAATAAAACAATGTTCTGTTTTATTAGTGGCAAGATTTATCTGTTAAAAAATTTGAAAAAAATATTGATTTTATAATATTATAAAGTGGGGATGATAAAATTATTTTTATACACATATATATAATATAAATATTTTTAGTTAATTCTTTTACATTAAAAGTATGTTAATTTTGCAGCAAATTTATTTTAAATGACCTGAAGTTTCGCATTTATTTTATGTTCAAATATTAACGCGATATTCGCGTCTCCATTTAACATACCCATGTTATGTTAAATGAAAACACGAAAATTTCTGTAAACTGACATGCGATATACACAAATTTTGCAACTGCGTACCGAGCCGTCTTTTCTCAACCTTGCGTTGATACGATCTCGTTTCGTATTTTTTCTGCGTCCACTTTTGTCCCGATTATTAGCAAAACACCCTTCGCGATCCCGCATTTATCGGATATACTTATCATCACGGACGACTTGAGTAACGAAGCTCGTTACAGCTCGTTGTATAACAAGTTCGCTTTGTAACAGATGTTTACGCTGTCCGATAAGCGTATGTATATATATATATATATATATAGAGAGTATCGGACTTTGGAAATTATTTTATCTAGACGCGGGCAGATATCCGGTTTCCAGCTGCGGATCGATGTATGGCGGTAATCTCTCAATTTCTGTGTAAATATGTGAAAAATTATCGGACTTTACGCGTTATGTAGTATCCATCTCCCGTGCGCGATTGTAACTTTTTATCGAAATATCGTACATGATAATTTAAAAGAGAATAACACGCGCGCATTTACCAATAATTAACTTTTCCGTGTTTATTATCACCCTATGCGCGCATATATTATAATTTATTATAAAATACCTATATATTCTCTCCACTACCGCCTTCGGATATATGTATATTCAAAATAAATTTCATGGACGCGATAATTATGCAATTGATGCACGAGCGTCCGCAGAATTTTTCTCAGGGGAAGGTATGATTAAATTTTTTGTTTCCTTTTTTGTTCTTAATTTTTTTTAATTTAATTTTTATTTTCTCATTTCTTTTTATTTAAATAGAATTTTTCCGCAGAATTTGTCCCAGGGGGAGGACATGATTAATTTTTTTTGTTTCCTTTTTTGTTCTCGATTTTTTAAATTAAATTTTTTTTTATTTAAATAGGATTTTTCCGCAGAATTTGTCCCAGGGGGAGGACATGATTAATTTTTTTTGTTTCCTTTTTTGTTCTCGATTTTTTTAAATTTAATTTTTATTTTTATTTTTTTTTATTTTTAAATAGAATTTTTCCGCAGGATTTTTCCCAGGGAAGGCATGATTAAATTTTTTTGTTTCCTTTTTTGTTCTCAATTTTTTTAATTTAATTTTTTTTCAATTTTTATTTTCAAAATTATTTAAATAGGATTTTTCCCAAGGGAGGACACGATTAAATTTATTTCGTTTCCTTTTTTGTTTTAAAATTAAATTTTTAAAAAATTATTTTTTTTTTTTAATTCAATAGGATTTTTCCCAGGGGGAGGACATGAGACACGGTTAAATATTTTTGTTTCCTTTTTTGTTCTCAATTTTTTAAATTTAATTTTTTAAAATTTTAATTTTAATTTTTTTTAAATTTAATTTAATTAATTGATGCTAATGTGATTTCGTAATTTCAGCTGCGACTTTTATACGAGTGCGTACCAATGGCTTTCATAACGAAGGAAGCAGGTGGTCTTGCAACAAATGGCAACATCGATATTCTGGACATTGTTCCGGAAAGCATTCATCAGAGATCTCCAATTTTCTTGGGCTCGAAGGACGACGTTAACGACGTGATGACGTACATAAAAAATCAAAACAACCGATGAAAGCCGGAGGAGTCTGGGATATTCAACGCGAATGCTTAAAAAACGAACGAGTTTTGTGTACTTTTTTTCATTTTTTCTTACTTTGCAATAAATGTATTTTTCATTAAATCCTTCTTCTTTATATATACAAGGTGTCCCCAACCACCCGTACACCCTTTTTATCTCGAAAACAGAGCGTTTTAGAGAAAAATGGTTCAAGGGGTTGAAAAATGGCTTGAAAAGGGCTATGAGATGGTGGCAATGATTTGACCTTGAATGGTCATTTGAAGGTCACGTGAAGGTCACCGTCAATTTTTCAATCATTAACCCCCATTTTTTATTTGATATTCTTGTAGCTTATCTTGAGAGCTTTCCAAAACACTATAATTAAATGTTTTTTCGTGAAGTACTTTTCGAGTTATAAAGCTCCAAAGTTGCAAAATTTTGATAAAAATGCAAAATATATATCTTGTGAAACATTCAGTTTTCGGCAATCTTACTTTATTACTTTTACGTACAGAATAATAAAACTAATCAATAGATGTTATGAAAACACATAATATTCTTAAAGAAAAATTGGGGTGTACGGGGACACCCTGTACGTTGAACGTCGTCGCATCAAGAAACCTCGGCCACACAATTTAAATACTCGAATAATTTATTATCGCTACAAAGTACTGGGTAAATAATTGATAATTATTAATTAATTGAGATTAAAGTCAGAACAAAGCGCGCGAACGCGTAATAAACTTCGCGTCGTCAAGCGCTTTTGCAGGTCATTACGAATAATTACGGGCGATTGTTGACACAAATCCGGTGAATCCGAAAATTCATCGCGTTTTCGTAGAAACGCTCAAATTGCAACGTTAACGCGGGAATGATTACATTTATTTAGATCGATATAAATAAATATAATAAATACATTTTTAGCTTTTTTTAAACGTATTTACGTATATTCTTCATAAAAGCGTCGTAATAAAATCGTTAAAAAATCATCAAAGAGAAATATATCGGCCAAGAGTAATAGAACGATTTCGTGAATACTTCATCAAAGAGCTCAATCTATTTCGATATCGCTATATATATTCTCCCTCCCCCCGAAATAATAATAATAATAATTTTTCCACGATTTACACCGCGTTATGGTAAAAAAAAATTGGATATGATGGCTAAAAAATATAATGAACAGACGAATACAGATAATAAAGATGTATAAATTGTAATGTAACTCATAATTTTTATTTCTGTTTATCACTATTTTTTTTATAACTCATCTCTTTTTCACAATTTGGATAAAATGGACCATTTAATTAAAAATATTCATTAAATTATATATTTTGTTTGTGTATATAAAATTTTACGTCCGTTCCGCGTTTTAAAGGTAGTTTCGAAAATTATTTTTAGTTAAAAATTCAAAAGTGTTTATATTAAAAAAGGATATTAATGTTTAATGTATAGCTAAACATGTAAAATTATAAGTTTTTTTTTTAATTACTTTAACATGAAATATATGTATGGTCTTATAATATTGTTGCCATCTTTTCTCCAAAAACCAGAAAAGATAGTGAATGCTAATATTTTAATATTTTGATAATATTTAAAAAATTACGTACTTTAATCTTCAATTAGGTCAAGAATTACAGATATTAAACTAAAATATATAATACCTTAATATGTATAATATAATAAATATTTTAATTGTCCGCGTGTGAGAAAAATATAATTTTAAAATATAAAAACCAAACTAAAACTCGAACATATATTTTAGATGATTTATAGTTTGCACGACAGAATTTTAATCTTGTATGCAAACAAATAGTTTGCATCTAAAAAATAATATAGAAATAAAATACGTATATATACATATATGTATACAAGGTGCTTCAAAATTGCCGTACACGATTTTTTCTCAGCAAAAATGTCGAGGCACCTAGTGATTTTCGAATTATAATAAAATGAAGGATTCTTCGCAAACTGAGCCTTGTGGAAATAAATTATTAATAAAATCACATTCTTTAGTGTCTTTAATTTCAGGTAGAGTCTACTTCAATAGAATTTTAATTTAAAACTTTGTTACAAAGATATATGATGACAAAAATTTCGAACATGTAAAAAATGATCAGCTTCCTCGACATTTTTGTTAAGAAAAAATCGTCTTCAAATAACCTTAGGAATCTTCCTATATTGAGGTGTTCGATAATTTCGAGAGATAGACGTCCGCAGAGGGGGCATTTGCCTTCCCTTGGAGTAAAAAATTAAGCTTTTGCTCTCCTTTTGAAGAAACACTGAAATTTATTTATATATTTAATATAAAAAAATAAAAATAACAAAAAGACACAAAAATCAATTTCTAAAAATTGAATTATGCTCTCTCCTGGAAAAAATCTTGCAGCCGCCCTGTTTCGAGACACCCTCTATAAAATATACGTATACTCTATAAGATATACGTCAAATTTTTTTTTAAATGTTTGTCATTAAGTATTTAAAAAAAACAAAAATAAAGCGATGTTTTTTATTTTTAAAAACATAGTAATAAAAAAAAACAAACAAAAAAATTAAATAACAGAAAAATTTAATTTCATGCTCTCCTGGAAAAAATCCTGCCCACGTTTCAAAACACCTTTGTTTATACATACACAGTGGAAAAATTTGTTAAATTTAACAGATATCGCCAAACGGTTCACAGAAATTTTTGTGTTAATTTAAAATAATATGGATATGTTAAATGGATACACAAATATTGTGTTAATATTTTAACACAAAATAAGTGCAAAACTTCAAATAATTTGAAATAAATTTTGTGTAAAATTAACATACTTTCAAAAATTAACAAAAAATATGTTAATTTTATATTTTATCATCCCCACTTATACTATAAAATAGAAAATCAACATTTTTTCCTGTAAATTTTAACAGATAAATCTTGTAACTAATAAAGCAGAACATTGTGTTATTTTTACTTTTTTTTTCAGTTGTTTTAATCATTTAAGATTTAAGTTCAATTAACAGAACAGTAATATGTTAAATTAACACATTAACTCAAGTAGCAAACTGACGTTATTCAACGTCAAAATAACGTCAATTTGCTACTTGGGAATATGTTAAATATTTAATACAAAAATTTTAACGGGGACCATTTTTAACAAGAAAACTTAAATTGTTCAACTATGTATATACATGTATCTTCCATAAAAACGGTAAAATCTTTAAGCGAATATGATCGAAAATGTCGCAATTAACACAGTCAAAAAAAAAATACCATAATAAAACCAGTTATATATATTATAGCTTTTCACACATGATGTTATATATTTTTACATCTGTTTTTAGTTATTTTAATAATTTAACATTTAAGTTCAATTAACAGAACAGCAATATGTAAAATAACACACGAATGTGTTAAATATTTACCACAAAAATTTTCACGGGAACCGTTTTAAACAAGACACAATTTTTTCTACTCCGATATACAATATATATCGTATACACAAAATACATACATGTGACAAGTAAAAAAAAAATATATATATATATATATATATTTCTCGCATTTAAAGCCCCTAATGGCCGTCTTATCCGCGTTTCCGCACGCGTGCGACATAATCGCGGGGCCGTCGCGCCGTCATTTCCGTTCTTCCGTCTGTCAGAGCCGTCAGAGCGAGACAGCGGGCGCTGATAATAATGTCGCTATTTATTCCGCACGCGGTTCGGCTTATATCATAACCTCTTTCGTAGCCGCCCGGCCGGCTTGGCCTGGCGCGGCGCGGCACGGCGGAGAGAGAGTGCACGAACTCTCGCACTCGCGCGTGTGGGAGAGCCCGACTATTGATCGGCCGGCCGGCAGTGCGCCAGCGCGAGTCGGCCGGCCGGACGGACGGGCATTCACGAGCCGCCCTCTCGGAGCCTTAGTGCGTCTGGTCGCGGGCGTTTAGCTGCTGTTATGCCCGAAGTCGTCGCACGGAGGCGTCCCTAGATGCTGCCATTATGTCCGGTGGTACGTAAAAACTAAAAACCTTTTTTGTCTGGAGAGCAGGAGGAGAGACCAAAATTATTATCGAGCGAAATAATTTTGTTTCTCCTCCTTTTCTCTGGGAATCGATTTACGAGGGAGAGAAGCCGGTTCTCTCCTCGCTCCGTGACGTGAATTATGCAGGGGTGAGACGCGGCGCATATATATGTTTCTCCGCACCGAAATGCAACCACGATGCATACGTGACTCGATATACCTTACGCTCGCACGAGTTTTATAGCCGTATATATGCGAAATATTTGAATCTCGCGACGCCGTTGATCCTCTTTAAGCTTAATATTGAAGTTTAATATCTCTCCCGAGAGATTTAACTTGGGCTGGCGGAGGGGATATATATATATATATATATATATATATATATATAATATCGATGTGTCGCGATATTAACGATCGCTTTGTTTCGCTCAGTAAGACAGGGATTATATCGGCTTCGCGACGCTGCCGGAGCAAGTGCACCGAAAATCGGTGAAGAGGGGCTTCGAGTTCACCCTGATGGTGTTGGGTGAGACCGGCCTCGGCAAGTCGACGCTCATAAACAGCCTCTTCCTCGGGGATCTGTACAAAGACCGGCGAATTCCGGATGCGGCAGGTGCGTAATTTAATCCTCGATTTTTTCCTTTTTTTTTCAGGAAAAACAGGGTCCAGCAGACTCGATGAAAAAAATTCCCTGATTTTTTCAGATTTTCCAAGAAATTAATATTTTCCAAAAATTATTTTTTTCTTTGTAATTTTAATTTTAATATTTTAGTATTAATTTTAGTATTAATTTTAATATTAAGTTTAATATTAATTTTAATATTAAGTTTAATATTAAGTTTAATATTAATTTTAATATTTTCCCTTATATTTTTTCCTTTTAGTATTATTTTTTCCAAATATAATTTGCATATATGTCTATAATAAATCAATTAAATCTTAAATCATGAAATCCTTGAAATATTTTTGTCAACGATGAAAAGGTTCGAAAGTTAAAACAAAAATTTAAATCAATTATTATAATCTGCATTATGTACGATAATCGAAACAAACGTGTCACTAAATTATTTAAATAATCATCTTTTTTACTTATATTAAATTTTTCATTTTGTCTCTATCAAACACACTAAAATAAAATAACACGACGATGAAAATATAAATTAACAAACACGCTATAGATGAATCAATTTTTAACACAGAAAATTAGCGTGCTGGGAATTAAGAAAAAGTTTATATTTATTGAATACAAAATTTCAAATTATTGAGACAAATGTATAGAAAAAAAAACCCAGATAAATAGTAAAATTTTCTGACTTTTTCCCTGACAATTCCAGATTTATAAAATTCCCTGACAATGCCCGGTTTTTCAGATTTCCCTAACCGCTGTAAAACACCCTGTAAAATAATTCTCTTCATAATTAAAAAAAAAATAAAATAAAAAATATAATTACATCGTCGACTTTGCGACGAGGGTGTGCAATTTTTGACGAACGGATGATGGTCGCAGATCTGAATATTTTCCGCGTGCTCTCTCCACGAGAGAGTTATTGACACGTGAAAAATATTTGATCAGCTTGCACCGTTGGTAAAACGCTCGTCCCGATATCTCGAGAGGAGAAGTCGATAAATATTCATCGTATATACACGTTTTCAGAACGCGTGGCTAAGACCACTTCTATCGAGAAAAAGACAATGGATATAGAGGAGCGAGGCGTTCGCCTTCGTTTGACGATCGTCGACACGCCAGGTGAGGACAAAATTATTGAGTGTATCCTTTTCCTTTTTCGTGACGACTTTTTATATACAGCCATGTTTTACTTAGAAAATTTCATTTTTTTTTTATTTATTTCATGTTTTCAATATTCAAAAAAATATAATATAATGATATTTTTTTATATACAGCTATGTTTTATTTTTATAAAATTTTATTTTTTCTTACTTACAAAGTTTGTTCATGTTTTCGATATATAAAAAATATATAATAATATTTTTCATTATATATAAAATTTATTAATATATTTAATATAGAAATATAGTATATATATATATAATAATAATTTGCATAATAATTGACGTAATAATTTGTCTAATCAAAGGACAAATTATGACGTTCCATGTTTCTATCTCTCGAAAATATGAATAAATTTCATATATAAATAAAAAAGAATATAAATTATATTCTATAATAGTTTTATAAAAAAATATATTTCTTTCTTTCTCCGGTGACCAGCCTAGATAAATTATTATATACTATGTCTCTATATGCCAAAAATATTTATGAATTTTATGAATAGAGAAAAGTATATAGTCGTATCGTATTTTTCTCTTTTTTCCAAAATTAGATTAGACAAATTATTACGCATATTATGTATCTATCTATAAAAAATATGAATAAATTTGATAAATAGAGTATAAAATTTATGAGTAAAAATAATTTTATAAAAAAAGATATTAATTTCTTTCTGCGTGACTAGACTAGATAAATTATTACACGTACGGTGTCTCTATATGTAAAAATTATTAATGAATTTCATAAATAAAGAAAAGTGTCGTACTGTGTATTTCTTCCTTTTTTAAGTATTAATAAATTTTATAAATAAAAAAGATTATAATTTTGTAAGTATAAAATTAGCTTTATAAAAAAGAATATTAATTAATTTTTCGTGTTATAACTCGATTAAAACAAATTATTACGCAAATTATTATTATTAATATATACTTCTATGTAAAAATATTAATAAATTTTATATATGTAAATAAATAATGAAAAGTATCATCATGTATTTTTTATACGTCAAAAAGATGAATAAACTTTATATGTAAAAAAAATAAAATTTTATAAGTAAAACATAGTTGTATAAAAAAATAAAATGCGTAAGAAAAAACGATATTAATTTTCTAGAATAAAATTTTATAAATACAGATCGATTCTATAAAATGCAAGTTATTATTATTAATATATATACTATAATTCTATGTTAAAAATATTAATAAATTTTATATATGTAAATAAATAATGAAAAGTATCATCATGTATTTTTTATACGTCAAAAAGATGATAAAACTTTATAAGTAAAGAAAGAAAATTTTATAAGTAAAACATAGTTGTATAAAAAAAGAAAATGAGTAAGAAAAATCGATATTAATTTTCTGGAATAAAATTTGATAAATACAGATCGATTCTATAAAATGCACTGCAATATACTGTTGATAATAATTGCAATATATTGTTCAAGGATTCGGCGATGCGGTAAATTGCGAGGACACGTGGAAAGCATGCTCGGCTTACATCGACGAGCAATTTCGCCAGTACTTTACGGACGAAAGTGGATTAAATAGGAAAAATATTCAGGATAACAGGGTGCACTGTTGTCTGTACTTTATACCACCGTACGGCCACGGGTACGTGATCAATATATTTTAGTTCAATCATTTTTCATTTAATTAAATTAAAATTATAAGGCTCCCGAATTAATGATACAATTTATTCCATAATAAATATTTTATATTATTTAATTTATTATATAATAAATATTTTTCATTTATATTAACCGTTGTGTGTGCAGCCTCAGGCAAATTGATCTCGAGGTACTGAGGCGTTTACATCGAAAGGTTAACGTTGTTCCCGTGATAGCAAAAGCGGACACTTTGACCACGCACGAGGTGAAAAAGCTGAAAGAACGTATCCTGGCAGATATCGAGGAACACGAGATTCAGGTAATTTCATAATTTCATTGTAATTTTAAATAAAATGCACAATTTTTGTAATATTCTCAATATAAATGCAGACACGGAAAGGATTTTTCGTTATATTTTATCGCAAAATTCACTACAAATTTTATCATATTTGGTAATAAGCCGAAAATTACTACACTGAAACAAAAATTTGTCAACTTGATTAAACCGTTCAACTAAATTACTATTTTGTTATAATTGAACATATATTAGTATTTAAGTCAAATATATGTTTTCTTAGATTTAATTCAAAAATTTTTATATGCTCAATTAACAAAATAATATTTAGTTGAAAGGTTAGTCAAGTTGACAAATTTTTTTCAGTGCTATTTGCATTGTAAAATTTATAGTATATAAAATATTTTATATGTGTTTATCATTTTTTTTAGCATCTGTTTTATTTAAAACTTAAAGAATCATAAGATTTTTATATATTTTAAGTTAGTTTTTAATATATTTTAAAATTATTGAAATTTTACCTTATATTTTAGTAAAATTAATCGAACATATTTCATATCTTATTGTGGTACGTATTTTTTATTGTAATAAATATTCTCACGAGATTACTATGCATTTCAGGATAAATTCTGAGAGAAAATTCGCTCTGTGTATAATATAAAAAATAACTTTTAATGTATAAATAATAATTTTGAACTTTCACGCCTAGATATATCAATTTCCGGATTGCGACAGCGACGAGGACGAAGAATTCAAGCAACAGGATAAAGAGCTAAAAGCCTGTATACCATTTGCGGTTGTCGGAAGTTCGACAGTCCTGGAAGTTGCCGGAAGAAAAGTACGCGGCCGACAATATCCGTGGGGCGTAGTGGAAGGTGAACTTTTATATTTTACACAGTAAAAAAATTTATTTTATTAAAAACACCGTTAAAATTTGTCTGTTAAATATTTAACACATTCACGTGTCAATTTAACATATTGCTGTTGTACTAATTGAACTTGAATGTTAAATTATTACAACTGAAGAAAGGATATAAAAATAACACAATGTGCATCTATTGGCAATTTTGCACAATAAAGAAGTTTTGTTTTATAAGTGACAATTAATTTGTTAAGAAATGTTGATTTTTTATTTTATAAGTAGGGATGATAAAATCTAAAATTAACAAATTTTTAGTTAATTTTTACATTAAAACTGTTAATTTTACACAAAATTTTTTTAAAATTACTACAAATTTTGCATTTTTTGTGTTAAAATATTAAAACAGTATTTGTGTCTCCATTTAACAAATCCATATTATGCTAAATTAATACAAAAATTTATGTGGTTATTTGGGACATGTGACATTTGTTAAATTTAACACAAATTTTTCAACTGTATACATAAAATTAGAATTTTTTAATCTTATCCTCAATTGCGAGGTAAGTACATAATTTTGGAAAATAATCTTTTCAACGTCAGAGATATTATATTTCACGAAAATAAATCTTAATGTTTCACGTTTGCGACGGAAACTTATTCGATCTCGAAAAATCTATTATCATTTCAGAGTTTCAAGCACTAATTATCATTATAAAATGAAATCCTCGCTAATGAGCAGTGTTTGTTGAAAGACTTGAAAGCGAATAGAAATCAAAAGAATCGTCGATTCGACAGACACGGAGATTTTTATAATGCGCTCGATGTCTTTTATTAGAGAGGAATATTTAGCTTCTTGATCGAATTGTCAAGTAGGAATGAAAGCATCAGTTGTAGGGATTAAAATCGTATAATTGGTAAAAGAGCCTCTGAGGCTTAAAACCTTTCGCAGAGTATATATTCAATCAGCGGCAATTCAATTAGCGTATTCGAAAGGGCTGAAGGGGTTGAGAATGCATTTAAAGTACCTTCTATATATATGTATATATATAAATGCAGGGTGTAACTAAAAAAAAGTACACGAAGCACACAATTAGGTGCAGGACAACAAATTAAATCGAAAAGTCCTGAGCCATTTTTTAATCTGAGCTTTAGTTTTGATGCTACAAGTTGTTAAAGCGTAGGCTCCACCTTAGTAGGCGGAGCCTACGTTGTTTTCCGTTGTAGCTACGCGCTGATTGGCTAACTTTAACAATTTATAGCGTCCAAAATAAAGCTCAGATTAAAAAATGGCTCAGGACTTTTCGATTTAATTTGTTGTCCTGCACCTGATGGTGTACTTCGTGTATCTTATTTTATATATATGTACATACATACATTTTCGATCTTTAATCGTCTCGATTCTGATTGATCATAGTCGAGAACCCGAAACACAGTGACTTCGTGAAACTAAGGACGATGCTAATATCGACGCATATGCAGGATCTAAAGGACGTCACGCAGGACGTTCACTACGAGAATTTTCGGGCCCAATGTATTTCGCAAATTTCGCAGCAAGCGATCCGGGAACGGAGGTATTTACGCATGTAAATAAATATTGCATTTTTCAGTAGGTATATTACATATGGACGACGCTTATTGCGCGTTCGCAATGCGTAGGATACTTCGAAAGTGACGCAATAAAACATTTTTATTTTTTTATTATTAATCCGCGCATCTGGCTTTTTTACGAAAATTTGGGAATATTTTGCTGTAATATTTAATAAATATACGTTAGCTCTTTTCAAAGAGCTCGAAATGTGTGCTTTCGAAATGTCCTGTACATTTGCATGATTAAAAAGCATCCGCCATCGATAGTTTCAAACCATTATAATTATTCGATAAATAGTTTACGATTATTCTAACGTATGGTAATTAAATCGAAAATTAGTTTTGCATTAATCCTTTCAAGAAAAATTGAATAATGTAAAATAGATATTTTCTATAGTCAAAGAGTGCATGATATATTATCTTCCGGTCACTTATGCTTTAATTGCATTTGCTAATCTTTACAGTCTCCCTTTCGGAGAATCGAGGATAAATACGCTTGTTGTTTTTTCTCTTTATAGTAAATTGAAGAGAGATTCCGGACCGCATTTCGAGAACAGTATATCCGATACCGACAGACTTCTTTTACAGAAGGACGAAGAGGTAGGAACAATATTATTAGTTTATTTAATTAAAATATATAATTATTTATATAATTAATTATACAGGATATTAAAAAATTAGACCGATAAATTAAAAAAAAGACTTCAAAATTTTTGGTTAATACTTTTTTTTTCTACGACATGTTTATTTATACTGAGTTTTATATTTATAATAAAAAAACTGTTGACTTGACTAAAAAATTCAACTAAAAATTTTGTTAATTAAACATATTCAAATGAAATGTAACATTAAATATAAAAAAACGTGTATTTGATTTAAATATTAATATATGTTCAACAAATGCATAAAAATAATTCTCTCTTTTTACAGTAAATGGTCAAAAATTCATGCAATAACTTTATTACAGATGATAAACTAAAAAGTCACAAACTCGTATTTCATATGTAGTATCTATTAAAATTAAACATTATAGAGAAAATTAGTATTAATAAAAAATGTTAATTTTGAAGTCTTCTTTCTCGTTGTCGATATAAGATTTTAACATCCTGTATAATTAGAAAATAATTTTCGAAATTTGTCATTTATACACTAGAAAGAAATTTATTAATTTGACTAAACCTTTCAACTAAAATACTATTTTGTTAATTGAACATATATTAGTATTTAAATAAAATTTACGTTTTGTTAGATTTATTTTAAATATGTCTATGTGTTTTCAATAAACAAAATAATATTTTGTTGAAAGGTTTAGTCAAGTTAACCAATTTTTTCTGTGTACAATTAAAGATAATATATTTCCAATTCAGGATTGGGTAATAATTAGTTTAAGGTTTTAAAAAAAGTTAAAAAGTTAATAACTTTAAACTTAGCTTAGTTAATTTAAAATGTATTAATTTTTAACTTCAACTAGTTATTTCTGACCTTAAACTTATTAACTTTTTTCCCAAGTTAATTTTTTAATTTCTGAATATCATTATTGTTTTTTGTAAGTTATAAATGTATTTTTAAATTAAAGTATCATTAATTTTTATTTATTTGTCATCAATTATAATTACAAAAAAAAATTCAAAAATTCTCTTTATTAGTTATTATAAATTTTAAAAATATTAACAAACAAAATTTTAATTTAACATAAATAATGTTTTTAAAAATTAACTTTTGATTTAATTTCAGTTAATTTAATTTTAACTTTACTCTAACTGACAATGAGTTAATTTTTTCTTCGGGCAACTTAATTAAATTAATTTTATAAGCAACTAACTTTAAATAAACTTAGTTTAAAAAAATCATGAACTTACCCAACCCTAATATATATTAATAATAATATATAATAAAAAAAGAACATTTTCAAGTAAGCAAGATTAATAAAAGCCACACTGAAAAAAAATGTGTTAACTTGATTATAAATCTTTCAACTAAACATGTATTATGTTGTTAATTGAACATATACAAATATTTAAATTAAATATAATATATTAAGTCTAACACAAAATACATAATTGACTTAAATACTAATATATGTTTTGTTATAGATTTAATATATTATATTTTATTTAAATATTTTTATATGTTCAATTAACAAAATAATATTATGGTTTAAAGGTTTAGTCCAGTTAATAAATTTTTTTCACAGTGCAACTTATTTTTAAAATTCCTATTTAATTTGAACGTTGCGATCCTTTCCGTTTGGAAATTAACCAACCCTGTTCCAATTTAATTTTGACAAAAATGATTTTCCTAAATATCAATCGCACTGTATCAACTGACAATTCGCGATTCGCAGATACGAAGGATGCAAGACATTCTGGCGCAGATGCAAGAGAAGCTCAAAGCGACTGGTCAAGTCGGCGGTGGAGGATTGAGAGGTCGAGTCGGCAGCCTCGGCAACGATTTAGATTCCGTGGACGTCGAGAAGAAGCGGAACAGTATTATAGACGTTTGAAGAGCGTAGACTATTTATCATACCCTCGGGATATATTAAGAATATAGTATCCAAAGTTTATAGCCCACCCGAGAGATCTGTACATATTTCGTTCAATTCCTGACAAGTTTTCCGATATATATGTTGCGCGAAACGTAATAAAAAAATACTAAAGATTTTATAAAGCTTTTCGAGATTATATGTCAGTACGGAGACCCGGTAAAAATTTTTTATATATAATTATATATAAATAATTGTATAATTATACATATAATCGTAAAATTATATTTATGAAATATGTTCAATTTTATACATAATTATATAAATTTATAAATTATATATGAAACATATATATTTAAATATATATATATATATATATGAAGAAATATATATATATAAATTTATATAAATACATATAAGAAGCACTTTTATCTAATTATGTATGGACATATTTCATATATAATTTTGCGATTATGTGTATAATTTTAAATATTTCTATATAATTTTATACTGTTATATATAAAGAATTTTTTACCGGGGATTTACATTCGAAATTACCCTTTCTAAATTTTTAAATTATTAAATTTATCTTTATTCGACTATTTTACGATCAACTTAAATTGATGCGATATAAATATATTTATCTTCGCTTATATATTTATATTTATTATTATTAAGATAATTATGCGCACGTGTTCTCTTTCTTGATCTCATTATTTATATTGATATTATCTATATCGAAAGAATAGACAAATTAGAGCTGCCAAAGATTAAATGCGAATATCTGTTCGTCAGATATTCAATCCAGTCGAACAGTTGTACAGATCGACTACACACGATACGTAAAAAAGGTCAAAGTGTATTTTGTACTTACCACACATAGACAATTTATACAAATAGCAGACAAATGCGTAATCGTACGAAATTTTATCAAAAGATATATATATATATATATATGCATATGTATATATACATCGAATACTCGTTGCGAGAGAAATGTGTAATGAATCGCACGAGTATCGAAATCGATGTATATATAGTAATTTTATTTAATTGATCGCTTAGTGCTAGGATGTACCGACCATATAATTATGGAAGGTATAGTAACTTGGAATTTCTGAAGACGCACAATTATAAGTAACAATGATGTAGGACCACAGAGAAATTAATTTTTTCAAAGGAACAAAAGATAGTCACGTGTAGCCACTTTAAGTCACCTTTCAATCGGTTCACTCTTTTTCACACGTTTTACAAACATTCTAAACTATAGATGAAAAGAATATGTAGACTTTGTAATAATAATAAACGTGCCGTATATAATGATGCGGTAAAAACAGCTTTAATTAATATTTCCATCAAACCCCTTTGTTAATATTTTTATTTCATTCTATTCTACTCTTCCTTTATTGATTATCTAATAAAATTAATTAAAGAAATACTTCTATTTTATATTGCGATAAATGCGTAATAAAATCGAAGAATAAAATTAATTTTTAAAATATTAATACAACAAATATATAAATATTTAATATTAGTTTTGTAATTTTAACTGAGTTAATTTAATTAAACTTGTGAAATTTAATATTTAACTATAAAATTTTTCTTAAGAATTAATTAAATATTACATTTATTTTAAATAAAAAATTAAACAACTAAATATTAAATTAAGTTTGAACAAGTTTAATTAAATTAATATAATCAAAATTAAACAAATAAATATCAAATTAAGTATTTGTGCTCAATAAAAACAAAATTACAAACTAGTAATAAAAACAGAATAGCCATTTTGAATATAATTGTATATTTAATATTTAGCAGGGCAATAATATTTACGGCATTTGTCGATAGCAATATTACCTAATTAATTATTTAAAAAATCCTTTCATGATACACTTTTAAGTAAATTGAAAAAAGGAATATAAGTATATAAAATTATTTTCTTTGTATATGAAACATTTAATCTCTTTCTTACGATGATTCTCTGTCGAAGTCATATTAAATATTAATTATATTTGAATAAAGAAAATGTTAAATTCTAAAAATCCACAAAAGTATCCACAAAAAAGCATTTCGAAATATCTAAATTGACGTACGCCACTATAATTTATTTGGTTTATAAAATATTTTACGAGAAATGCCGCAGAAAATTTATCTTGATCGGAAAACGTGAAAAGTCGAAGACTAACAGCAACAAAGACATAATAATTGTGATTCCAATAAGAAATTCAAGCTTACCCTCGACTCGCTTAATTCTCAGAAGCAGCCCGAGCTCGGCCACGAAGACCACCTGCTTATCGCCGATTCTCTCTTCACATTATTCGCACAAATCAAGCACACTCGCGACGCGATACACACGTATCGTTTCAAAATTTTACGACTCGGGGAAAAAAACCTTCATTCTCGGCGAAGAATTTACAAAAATACACTAAACACACGATTCTCGGGTTCGCGCAAATCAACGGTGAGATTGTCAACATGTTTTGCAGCGATTATAGAGTATTTGGAAACGAGTCTGCCTACAAATTTAATGACTTCTTTTCTGATATATATTTCCGATTTTATACTCGCTCGCAAACAATATTTATTTTCAATAGTTTTAATTAGTTTTATTAATACGTACGCGCCGCTTCTCAGTCCTTCGCGAAATCATAAATATATGTGATATTCTTTCTCGTTTTCACTCGGCACGTCATTATCGCGACTGCGTTTTAGCAGTGATAAGGTGTCGCTTAAGTCGACGGCAAAAATTCGCGGCAAACTTCACTTATTCCTACCTGCGAGGAAGCGTCCAATTTCTGAAATTATTCCGGGCTCCGCCGCGACGATTGTCGATGTATCCTTGTAGACAATCATTTATTCCGACGCACAATACACATATACACTCGCGATGCATTACGCGTTTGCGTAGCTTGAAAAAAGCTTCACTCAACGACGAACGACTTTCTCGCTTCTTTTCGCGACTGCGCGATTTTCACGTTTGACATGTGGCACCACTGACAGCTACTCGCGCACTTTCCGGTTGCACTGTTGAGAACACTGACTACGATGCGCGGCGCATACGTCGCGTTTGAAAAAGTTTTCTTCCAACTTTATTAACGAAACCCGCGACGTATTTTCACATCGTTCCGATCGCGATTCGATCGACATATCAATCGTCAAGCGTGTCCCGTACTTCCGCACGCGTCTATCACTCGACTCGCGACGAAATACACGATGACAGATGCGAGAGAACGCGCGCAAGAGCGTCCGATCGCGGGGGTAGCTCGACGCGAACTGCGAAGGTCGTGCGCTGTCGGCGCCGCGGCGAGACGGCCAAGGTCACCGCACACAATACGTAGCACTTACGGAGCGCGCGCCTAAATGTCAATTTATAAATACGAATATTTATACGAATTATTAGTGAATGACATTAAATGTATTCTGTGCCCAAGTGTGAAGTATATTTGCTGTTCCTTCACTAAGCATGTGTTTCTCAATTATGCGTTTTTTTTATATTTTTAATTAATTAATTATTAATTAAAAAATAATAAATTTATTTTGGAAAAATAAAATAGAAGGTTCGAGTGTTCTAATAGAAGTTTGATAGACACTGAAACTAAAGTGTTACATTATTTTAATATAATCATTAGATTTATCATGTACCATTTTTACTATATACAATTTATATATTGTATATAATATATATTGTATATAATAATTATTAATTTATATAGAATTTTATAAAATATTTTCGATACACGAGGAAGAAAAAGAGAGAGATTTACATTTTTCAAATATTCACAAATAAAATTCTCAGCTAAAATTTTTATTTCAGGTTTTTACCTCGATTTACAATACGAATATTTATACGAATTATATCGCTAAGACATAATTTAGACATTGAAATGTTTGGTAATACATATGGGCATCTAAATTACCTGTGCCAAAGTTTGTTAAGTTTTGTGCGTTAAACAAAAATGAACGTTACGCGTTAAGTAAAAATACTTTTTCATTTTTGTTCCAAACTCATATTATTTGCGATCTATATTTCTCTCTTATGCATGATTTACGCAAAATTATTACGACTTCAAATTAAAATAAAAAGTCGACACAATGCACAGCACTAGAATCATAAAGTGTAAAATATAAATATATGAAAATTAGTAAAATCTCTATACCTGCATCTTACAAGTAGATAAAAAAAAGTACTACCTTTACTATATTATTTATCTAGAATAATTTTCAGATAATTTTGGTTTCGAATCATAACACATTGAAATACTTAAAGCAGACAGTAAAGCGATAAAAATTTATAAATGAAAATATGAATATATATATTTTTGTATCTTTATATTTCTTATATAACTGTGCGTACAGAAGCAGTCTTAAACATTATTATCTAAACAATTATCTAAATAAATCGTCATATAATTATATCTTTTATCTAGATATACTTAAAGCAAAATCATCTTTATTTTTTTCTAAGATAAATTTACATACTTTTATTTCATCTTTATCCAGCTAATTTTAAATTAATCTTGACACAACACTAAGTATCATTATCAAAAATTTATTACAATATTTTATGGTCGTATTTTAGATGGCCCTATGCGAAGAAAAGATATGAAAGTCTTACGGAGAAAGAAAAGAAAAAAAAACCTAAACTTTGTTATAATAGGCATTAATTCTGCAATACAATTGCGAAATTATTTGTCTCAAATTCTATTTTATGATTATTATTACAATAATAGATCAAATCAAAATTACTTCGATGACTCAATTCATAAAGTATTGGAATTCAATAATAATGTAAAGGAATTCAGTGGTAATATCGATAAATATGTAAATCGTTTAAATCAACTTGATCCTGAAAGTGAGCCTACACATGAGCCTATAGATGTGCTGAAATATACGTTTTATATTGAGGAGATTAAATGCTGGTTAACACAATTTCCACAGTAGGATCTTCATATATATTATAATGCTACTATTATTACAATTTAATGTATTTGTTCATTATTTAATAATTCAATATATATAAATTTTTTAGGAAAATTGATCGCAATTCAATCCAAAAATTTTGCAATATAGAAATGTCTCACTATGAGAAGCTATCTTCGATATGAAATGAGTTGGGCAGATATATAAAGAAACCTGAAAGAGAACAGCTTTTGGAAGAAACATGTACTTTCATAGCACAACAAATTCAACCTCGAAAAGATGTATGTTACACGAATGTAAGTGCATCATTGGATACATTCGCACAAGAAGTACGAAATCGTCTCAGAGAGAAGCATCCGAACCATTCGATATTCTCCACGTCTGAAGAAACTTTTTCCTATTGGAAAACCAACAATATCAAAGATAATCGATGGGATGAAACAGAAAGTACGCTTATTATGGATACACTCCAGGAATATATATTTGGCACTTTAAACTTTCGAGTATGTAGCTCCGTACCCGAAGATATCAAATGTTTGTGTATAGATTATTTAAGTTATTATAGATTATAATATATATAATTATGGGCCATATATGTATACGTTATATGTTGTTTTTAATATTCTCTCGCTTTGATTAATTTGTTCTGTATTATACCCGGCACAGGTTTTACAAAGTAAATCTGGTGAAGATATCATTGTATATACAATATTTCATAGCGTGGCTAGAAGAATTGGTCTACGTTGCGATGCAATAAATTTTTTTACTCGATTATCTATATTTTGGAAACCAGAATTGTAAGTACAGATATATATTAAAATCGACATTATCATTATTTCTCGATAATCTTTCTTTTTTTATTATACGCTTCCAATATAATTTTTTATTATATAAATTTTTATAATGATTAAAGTAATAATTTAATTGTTTACAGCGTCACGAATAATTTTGAAAATGCACGATGTTTTTACACACAAAAGTATTTCCCCGAGTATCGTGTTATTGATAATCTATCAGAATACATGTCTGTAAGACCAGTCGCAATAACAATTACAAAGGTTAAAAATTACTTATTTATTACTTCTAATAATTTTAAGTTATTAATATATTTCTAAATTTACAAAGAATCAATATATTACACTAAATATGTATAGGAAGAAGAGAAATGTGCAATCTCTCATTTTTTAATTTATAATTAGATTTTTGTTTACATGTCGTCTTTATATTCATGTTTAATTCATTTTTTTAGATGTTGAAGTTAACAAGAGATATTGTTAGAGAATTTATAATACAACATAAAATTAAGAAAATGCGATTAATCCGGGTTAATTGCATTATCCAACAACTTCCGATATGATTAAAATGTATTGTAATCATATTACGATGATAGGTATTATGAGCACAAGTTATATACATATGATGCAAAATGTGAGTAATTATATTAATTTGAACATATTCATGTATACTCATAATGACATTTTTTGCAAACAGTTTCAAGATATCATAATATTCCGTGTTTTGAGTAGCATATGAGCCTGCATCTGTGTCTATTTTTGTCATCATGTTTTAAGAAATATGAGTACAATATGAGTAAAGTATATACGCGCACTAACAATCGCATATTAGTATATAATATATACAATTGTAAAAATATTGAACATTGTAAGATTCTTTTAGATAACAATTCTTTTACAAAACAATATATATAATTTACAATTTTTTATAATTTAACGTGATTAAGTGTTTATTCAGACATTTATTCACAAAAAATCAATTAAAGTACAAATTTTACAGTTTGTGTCTTAGATTTTGTTTTAAATAATAGCACAAATAAATAAAAACGTAAAATATGCCATAGTTGCATGGACCAACATAATAGACAGATGTTATATTGACATATACATGTATATACATATATATTTTCGATAATTTTGTAGATAAATACTATGCCCTATTTTTGTATGCAATGTCAATTGAGAATCAACGACGAATGAAATATATTTATTATTCTCTGCTATATTTATTGTATTTATTAATATGAACAATAAAATAAGAAAAGTTGTGATTGCAAGAATTTGAATTAGTGCAGTAGAATTAATAAATCTTAAAATAAAAAAATTAATTTGTTCGTTTACTTTTTTTTATTACTTTAAGTATATACAAAATATGACATAATTAAGATTTCCCATTTGTTAATATCTATTATTTTGAAACTTGTATAATCAATAGTGTTGCATTTGTATAAGTAAAAACACGTATGTTAATAAAAGACAATGATTTTTATATTTTCAAACGTATTAATGATATTAGATTTTGTATGATATTTTGATGATAATTGCAGATTTTAAAAATTTGTGGAAGAATCAAGCAAGACTTTAAAATTTGACTAATTCCAACAAGTTATATCTTCCTTTTATGTAGAAGATCTCTTCAATGGATGAGGCATTATTTTAAGAAATATAACAAACAACGTTAAATATAAATTAAAATATATTAAAATGTGGTACTTGTACAAAGATTTATCAAAAAAAAATTTTTTATATATCTGAAAATATAAAAAACACATAATTAAAAAATACATGGTTAATGATAAGACAGCAAATGTACTCCGCATTTAAGCACAGAACACATTTAATGTCATTAAAATGTAACACTTTAATTACCGTTTCTTTGAAACTTCTGTTAAGACATTCATCTTGTATTTTATTTTTCAAAAATAAATTTATTAACTTTACAAATATGTTTCTTGAGTGATCGAGCGATTTAAACAAAATATAATATTCTACATCACGTTATATAATAGTTTACACCCCGTATATACGCGCGAGTAAACTACATAAAATTGTCGAAATTCTTAAAATTTGTATATTATTTATTAAAAAGAAAGAACAGAGAAGGAAAGAGGAAGAAAGATTGAAATATATATCATAGTATAAATAATGTCGTAACGATATAAATATTCGTATTTATAAATTGAAATAAATATAAACAAAATTGATTAAATTAAAATTTATAATCTAAACATTATATTCAATGTCTGCGCTGTATTTTTAAAATTTATAAATTCATTCTTTAATTTTATCATGCGGCGCATTTATCATGATGTGAATTGAAATATTTTAACTAATTTCGTTAGACAATCAAAAGAAGAACATAAATTTAATGGAATAAAAATCATAACAAAGTTTAATATAACTATAAACAAAGAATGTTTTCATCGTATCATTTATGCAGAAAATCTCTTCGATGGATGTGGCATTATTTTAAAAGGTATAATAAACAACGTGGAGCATGCGATATCTGTGATAAAAATTTCATCCTATTATCTATCCATACATCTGCGATATATCAAATAAAAATAAAGCATAAAGAAATTTATACATAATGTTTCAAGTGTGCGGGCTTCTTATTCTATATCAGGAAATATGTTAAATTCAGATAATTTACAATACAAAGACTTACACCAAAATATTTTATGTATCTGAAAATATAAAAAAACATAATTGAAACACACATACTTAGAACAGCAAATATACTCCACACTTGGATATAAAACACATTTAAGGTCATTCTGAAACGCAAGATTTGCGACAAATTTAACAAGATAATTAATTCTTTTAAATTAATGATATTCATTTCAACTTTATAATATCTCTGCACCTCCCCAAATGCTACCAAAGGAGTAAGTAAAAAACTAATAAATAATGAATATTACTATTTAGGTTTTTTTTAGATATTAATATAAACTTTTGAAAAATAAATGAACAAATATACTTAATGAATAATAAAGTTAGTCTCGAAATAAACAAGGATATGCGAGCCGAACGCGAAGGTTTGTGCGTTAGATAAGAAAAATTAATGTTTCCCCTATGTCTTATAATTGTGCACGAGGCACGAAATTTGCTTAGCATAGTGCTAACAATAATATTACTTAAAAATAAATCTCAACTTGGTTCTCAATTTTAGAATCTCTATTTTAATTCCTAAGTTCCCGATTCAGCGACTTTTGGACCGATATATTTTGCTTTTCTACATCTTTGTAGGGGGATCAGAGGGAAACATAAGAATTAAAATTCCGAATTGAGATTTATTCACAAACATCCGCGTTAAGTTCGCATAGTCTGTTCACTTTGAATTTGCATTTAATCCATGGAGTTTTTATATTCTTATAGTTTAAAATTCTAGAATATATACACCCCGTATATACGCGCGAATAAAACTAAATAAAATTGTAGAATATTCTTATATAAACTATGTGCATACATCAATTATTAAATATTTGTACTGTAAGTCGAGAATTTTATTTTAGCTGAGAATTTTATATGTAAAGATTTAATAAATGAAAAATGTAAATCTCTCTTGCCCCTTCTCTCTTATCGAGATAATTTGACAATGCACAGCACTAAGGTTTATAATTGTAAAATATAAATACATAAATATTATTGGTAGAATTTAATAAAATTCATGATAATTTGAAATAATATTATTTTAATTAAGCTTAAATAATACATAATATAAATACATGAAAATTAGTAAAATTTAATATAACTCTCTCTAATAAATTTGTAAAAATATATTATTTAAATTAATCTTAAATAGAGAACAATAAATAAATAAATAATAATAATAAAATAAATAATAAATGAATTATTTACCACGTTTTATCTTTCAAGGGCATAAGAAAAAATGGTAAATTTTCTACAATAGTTCTAAATTACATTTTCTACGCATGCTGTGGCAAGTTCTTATACCTATATCTTAGTGAAAACAAGCAAAAAGGCTTTAAAATTTGGGGTCACATTTCATAATAAAGAACAGACCGTCTGTATCGTGGAAAACGTCTCTCGTATACATCAAACACACATCTGTGCTCTTTGTAATCGGAAAACTCATTTCGTGTACTGCGAAAAGCAAGGAATTAATTACGCGAATAGTTTATTGCAATCACTTTAATTTACATTCCTTTTTTGTGTTTTGTTTCTTATAATGTCTGATTGTAAGATAACGTGCTTACCAGAAGAGATCATAGACATCATTCTCGGCTATAATGTTATCACTATTGAGGATATCATCAACTTTCGATGCGTGTGCACGAAATTTCGTTATGCAGCAACCACATATAACAAGTTTTTGGAAAAAAAGTTATCTCAAAGGTAATTCTTGTGGTTTGTAAATCTTTTTGTTATTTTGTCTTAATAATTTCTGTCGCATAATGTATATCCCTTCAACAAAGAACGTATTTTGTGAATATTAAAAATATTAAAAATATATTGTAAGACAACAAAAACATTAATAATGTATATAAAAACTGATAAAAAAGAATAGATTAAATAAATACAAAACGGACAAAATAGCGTGTTAGCTACGTAATCTTTAACATCATTTCTTCAATTATTCAATTTATTTTTTATACTGATTCAATTAATAAAATAATTTATTTATTGTTAATAGTAGTTCAAAATAATCCTATTTTTGTGAATCATTTAGTTTACATTAGCACATTGTCTTGTGAATTTCATTACATTATTATTCATAAAAATATAATATAATATGTACTTTAATATATAATTATATATAACATAAATAGTTAAAAAAATATTAGAAAAATTAGATTAAATCACTTCACTTCCATTGAATCACTTAAATTTAAATATTTTATTTTATTATCGTCTTTTATTTTACTAAATGATTTTTTCTATTGCTCAATAAATTTGGCAAACTCTACCGTTATAATTATATATATATATGTTTATTTGAAATGTAAATATTAAATAATATACTGATAATAATTCTTAATTTTCGGCTGTCCAAAATTAAAAGACCAAATATTTTTCAACCGACATTCGTCAATTGATGTTTATTTAATTAATCACACGTTTCAACCACGGTGTTTCGACCATATAATTTTGGTCCTTCGCACACTTAACAGTAACACTTAAGAAAGACAAGAATTATATGAAACGTTGCGTAATTAATTAAATAAATATTACAATAATTAGCCTATGAATATATCGGTCGACAAATATTCAGGCATTCAATAATTGTTTTTAAATTTAATTATTAAAAATACAACATAATAGTAACTTGGTTTATTTATTATAATGTGTATTCTTCAATATATTTAATTGCATTTTTAAATATAAAAATATATATGATATATATTCGTGATAGAAACAAACAGATTTGATATTTTTCTATCGGTTCTTTTTCATAAATAGCATTGAAATCACAATTAAATCTTTATAAAAGTAAAAACATGCCAAGTCACATATATAAGCACAATCGTCATTGTTTGTAAATATGCTTTCGAAAAAATTGTTCTACAAAATATTTAAAAAAAACTTAATCTATACATACATACGCACATCAATGTTTATTAATTGCATATAGAATACACTTATAGAATTATGCAATATACATATTGGAATCAAAATTTGAAAAAAAAGAAGAGAGAATATAAATTAAATTACAAATTAAAATTGACTATTATATATTTTCTTTTTCTGATTAAAGTATAAAAAGAAGTGACATATATATACTCATGCTTTGAATTGTACACTTTAATAAATTTATTAATTTGAAAAATGACTTGTGCAATCACATTTTTTACTATCATCAAAGTGTGCTGTGTGTTATCTAAATAAAATTAAATGCAAGAACTGTAGCGTCATCTTATCTGCATTTAGATAATAAAAATATGTTTTATCTTTATATCTGCATCTTACAAATAAATAAAAAAAAATACTACCTTCACTATATTATTTATCTAAAATAATATTCAGATAATTTTGGTTTAAAATCATAGCACACATAAAAATACTTAAATCAGACAGTAAAGCGATAAAAATTTATAAATAAAAATATGTATACATATATTGTTGTTTCTTTTTAATAATTTAAATTTCTTGTATAACTGTGTTTACATAAGCAGTCTTAAATATTATTATCTAAACAATTATTTAAATAAATCGTCATATAATTATATCTTTTATCTAGATACACTTAAAACAAAATCATCTTTATCCTATCTAAGATTAATTTACATACTTTTATCTCATCTTTATCCAGCTAATTTTAAATTAATCTTGACACAACACTAAGTATCATTATCAAAAATTTATTACAATATTTTATGGTCGTATTTTAGATGGCCCTATGCAAAGAGAAGATATGAAAGTCTTACGGAAAAAGAAAAAGAAGAAAACCTAAACTTTGTTATAATAGGCATAAATTCTGCGAGACAATTGCGAAGTTATTTGTCTCAAATTCTCTTTTATGATCATTTTTACAATAATAGATCAAATCGAAATTATTTCAATGGCTCAATCAATAATATAATTAAATTCGATAATGTAATAAAATTCTCGAGAAAAATCAATGTACATGTAAAGCATAGAAATATACTTTTTCTTGAGCCTAGAAATAAGCTTATAAATGAGCTGCAATATATGTTTTATATTGAGGAGATTAAATGCTTGTTAACACCATTTCAACAGTAGGATCGTCATATATATTATAATGCTACTATTATTACAATTTAATGTATTTATTCATTAGTTAATAATTCAATATATATAAATTTTTTAGAGGAATTGATCGCAAATCAATCGAAAGATATTGCAATATAGAAATGTCTCACTATGAAAAGCTATCCTCGATACGAAATGAGTTGGACAGATATAGAGAGAAACTAGAAAAAGAACAACTTTTAGAAGAAACGTGTACTTTCATATCAAAATATATTCAAGTTCGAGAAGATGTATGTTACACAAATGTAAGTGCATCATTGGATACAATCGCACAAGAAGTACGGAATCGTCTCAGAAAAAAGCATCCGAACCATTCGATATTCTCCATGTGTGATGAAACTTTTTCTTATTGGAACACCAACAATATCGAAGATAATCATTGGGATGAAACAGAAAGTACGCAGATTATGGATACAATCCAGGAATATATATTTAGCATTTTGAACTTTCGAGCGTGCCCATTTCCCAAAGATATCAAATGCATTTGTATAGATTATGTAAGTTATTAAAGATTATAATATATATAATTATGGGCCATATATGTATACGTTATGTGTTGTTTTTAATATTGTCTCGCTTTGATTAATTTATTCTGTATTATACCTGGCACAGGTTTTACAAAGTAAATCTGGTAAAGATATCATTGTATATACAATATTTCATAGCGTGGCAAGAAGACTTGGTCTACGTTGCGATGTACTAGATATTGAAAATGAATTCTTTATATTTTGGAAACCAGAATTGTAAGTTTAAATATATGTTAGAATCGACATTATCATTATTTCACGATAATCTTTATTTTTTTATTATACGCATACATATATAATTTTTTTTAAATTTTCATATGATTAAGGTAATATTTTAATTGTTTACAGCGTCACGAATAATTTAGAAAATGCAAGATGTTTTTACTTAAAACCCGGGTATTTCCCGAATTGTCTTCTTGATTTTCTACCAGATTACAAGTCTTGTGAAACAAATAATGACGTCATCAAAATAGAAACTAAAAAGGTTGAAACTTATTTATTACATCTATTAATTTTAAGTTAATAATATACTTGTAAATTGACAAAGAATCAATATATTAGACTAAATATGTATAGGAAGTAGAGAAATGTGCAATCTCTCATTTTTTAATTTATAATTAGATTTTTGTTTACATGTCGTCTTTATATTCATGTTTAATTAATTTTTTCAGATGTTGGAGTCTATAACATATATAGTTAGACAATTTATAAGGCAACATATAATAAATGCTTTGCAATTAATCAAAATTAAATGCATTATCTAAAAACCTTCAATATGATTAAAATGTATTGTAATCATATTATGATGATAGGTATTATGAGCGCAAGTTATATACATATGATGCAAAATGTGAGTAATTATTTTAATTTGAGCATATTCATGTTTACTCATAATGACATTTTTTGCAAACAGTTTCAAGATATCATAATATGTCCGTGTTTTGAGTAGCATATGAGCCTGCATCTGTGTCTATTTTTGTCATCATGTTTTAAGAAATATGAGTACAATATGAGTAAAGTACATACGCGCACTAACAATCGCATATTAGTACATAATATATACATTTGTAAACATATTGAACATTGTGAGATTCTTTTATATAACAATATGTATAATTTACAATTTTTATAATTTAACGTGGTTAAGTGTTTATTGAGGCATTTATTCATAAAGAAATCAATTAAAGTAAAAATTTTACAGTTTGTGTCTTATATTTCGTATTAAATAATAGCGCAAATAAATAAAAACATAAAATATGCCGTAGTTGCATGAACCAACATAATAGACAGATGTTATATTGACATATACATGTATATACATATATATTTTCGACTTTTGTAGATAAATACTATGCCCTATTTTTGTATGCAATATCAATTGAGAATCAACGACAAATGAAATATATTTATTATTCTCTGCTATATTTATTGTATTTATTAATATGAACAATAAAATAAGAAAAGTTGTGATTGCAAGAATTTAAATTAGTGCAGTAGAATTTATATATTTAAAAATTTATAATAATTAATTAACTTATGAACTTCTTCTTAATACTTTAAGTATATGCAAAATATGACATAATTAAAATTTACCATTTATTAATATCTATTATTTTGAAACTTGTATAATCGATAGTGTTGCATATGTATAAGTTAAAACTTAGTCATGAGACAACAAATGTACTCCGCATTTGAGCACAGAACACATTTAATGTCTTTTCTTTGTACTCCGCCCGAATTATTTGAGACCAGGACGAAACACTCAGAACAGACAGAAGACAGAAACAGAAAACATATAAGAAAAGAATAAAGAAAAAAACAGCAGAAGGAACCAGCAGATACAACAGCCCAGAAACACAGGGCCAAGGCAGCGAAAGACGGAAAACGAGGTAGGGAAGGGCACTCCGAGGGCGGGAGGAGGAAACGGGGGCAGAGACACGCCCAGACTGGTGAGGGGAGGGGGCAAAAGAAAGCGAGGAAGGGGACAAAAGCGGGGCGCGGCAGGAGCGAGCGAGCGGGGCGGGAGGGCGGAAACAAAGCAGAGAAGCGCTGGAAGCACAGGAGAGGAAGAAGAAGAGGACACACCCCCGCGGCGCGTCTATATTAAGTGCCCCGAGAGGGTTAACTGTAAGGGGCGTAAATGCTGTGTGTAGTCTTACATTAAAATGCGTGAAATGAAAATTGCTGCACACTGCCAAATCTTGCCTTGAACTGTGAAATTGTGTTATAACTTAATTAAAAACATTTACCCCATTATTAGATTTTAAAAAAACCTTAGATGATATGAAAAATAAACAGAAAGGGGACGCGAGGCGGAAAGACAGAAAGCAGAAAAGACAAGAAAAGATTGTATTGAAATATATTTCATAGTATAAATATCATGTAAGCAACGTTCAACGACCCCCGTACCGTACGATACATAATCTCGTACACAAGATTCGTATTTATAAAAATTGGATTGATTAAGTTTATTACAAGTTTAAATAAAATTTAATGAAACTGAAATTAAAAATCTGAACATTAATCTTAAATGTCGTGTGCTGTTTTTTTTAACTATTTATAAATTTCAGTCTTTGATTTATAGGTGGCCCCGCCGCAATGTATCATGAACCATGTGAATATTTAAACTATTTCGTCTCGACAATCGTCTCAACAATCTAAGGAACGAAGAAAGAACCATATAAGTTTATGGAATAATAAAAAATCATCCAAAGATTTAACATACTATTAACGAAGAGAGTTTTACCATAGTATCATTTCATTATGCAGAGAATCTAGTCGATGGAACGCTCTGCCATGTGGCAATTCATTTTAGGAAAGGTTTCTATAACAAAACAAAGGGCGAAGAGAAACATAACGGAGATCAGTATAGTCCAGGTGAATTAAATTAATCCGTATCCTTAAAATTTCCATCCTTTAAATCTATCGATACATCCTCTTGTGATATGACTCAGCAATTCTTCGCATATGAACCAATATAACCATAAATAATAAAGCAGAAAAGAAAATTTATTACAATTAATGTTTCAAGTGTCGGGGCCCTTTTCTCTCTGCCCCCCCTTTACCTTTTTACTTCTATCTCCGAAATATATTACAAGTAATCAGATAATTTGTAGAATGTAAAAGACCTTACACCCAAAATGTGTTTCTTGTACATTGAACTATAAAAAAAACACCGAAAAAAACAATGAATTGAACAAACACAATTACCTTAGACACAGCGAGCAAATCATACTCAACACTTGCGAGTGGATAAAACACATTTAAGAGTCACATTCAGAAAAAAGACAAGATTGCGACAATTTTTAAGATAGATAAAATAAGTCTTTTAAATGGAAGGAGATGGAGGCGAAATCAGTCAAGACATATCTCTTGACCTCTCCAAAAGGCTAATTACCCCAAGAATTAAGTAACGAGTGGAGCAAAAAACCCGATAAATAGTAAAATATTATATTTAGTTTTTTTTTAGGCCTTAATATAAACTTTTTGAAAAATAACCAAAAATGAACACAAATCTACTAATGAAAATCAAAAGTTAGTCTCCGAACCTAAAACAAGGCGTATGCGAGCCGAACGCCGAAGGTTTGTGCTTTTAGATAAAAAAATTAATTTTTCCCCCTCATGCTCTTATACTTGTGCACGGCACGAAATTTGCTCGCATAGTGCACTAACACATAAGGCCTATTTAAGAATCACTAAATCTTCAATTGGTTCTGAATTTTAGAATCTATTTTTAATTCCTAGTTCCCGATTCAGCAACTTCTGGCCGATATATTTTGCTTTTTACATCTTTGTAGGGGGCTCAGAGAGAAACATAAGAATTAAATCTCGACTTGAGAATTTATTCACAAACATCCGCGTTGAGTTCGCATAGTCTGTACTTATGTGTACGATATTTCTTTGAAGTATGGTCTATATGTAATCGCGACTTAATTTAGTTTTGCATTTAATCTTTCAAAGGAAAATTGAAAGAAGATGTATAAACATAAATAGTGGTATTAGAGGTAAAAACGAAGCTATGGATTTGGATGTTTTGTTCAGGGGTCGAGTGCAATGATAGGATATTATATTCACTGTCAATTTACATTACTTTTAATTGCCATTTCGACTAATCTTTTTATCTGTTTTCTCCCCCTGATCAGAGAATCGAGGATATAAACCGCTTGGTTTTTTTTTTCTCTTTATAGTAAATTTTGAAGCGAGATTGCAGGACAGCATTTCGCGACCCGAGACAACCAATCTTCTTTTACCGAAGCGACGCCCGGACGAGGAACGCATATGGAACGAACGAGAATTAGTTTTTTTATTAATTTTACATTATTAGATTCATTCAATTTCAATTTCAAGTCAATACTTTATTTGCCCCCCCCCTCCAGGGATTAAAGGCCCTTTTAAAACCCTTAAAAGGCCCCGCCGCTTGAGGCAGACGTACCCAAAACCGTCACCCCACCCAAACCAAACCGAAAAAGGGGGGGAACAAAGTAGGAACGGGAGGTAGACGGAACCGCTGGACAGCCGAAGGGACACAGCGAGAGCGGACAAGTCGCGACAGGAAGAGCCGCGAACTAAGAAGAAGAAGCGAGGGGAAGAAGCTAGAAGGAGAGAGAAAGATAGCGTTGGTGAGGGTGTAGGTGGATACAAGAGAGAAAGCAGAGGGAGAGTAGGAGGACAGGGGGAGGCGCAGGGCCCTCAGACAAGGCAAAAAATATACAGCCGAGGGAGGGAGTAGAGGGCAAAAATAGGTTTGGAGAACGTGGAGTAACGACGGCAGAGCGACAAGGCAACCAGCGCCTCCACCTCTTTTTTCTTTATTCCCGTGTTCCATCCTGTCTCCCTCCTCCCTTAGTCGAGTATTATCCCTCATTTTTCCCACCAGTTTCCCTTATTCCCCTCTCCCCCCACATTCTCCTATTACATGTTCCCCAGTGTGCGTCTTCCATCCCACATAGTCTGCATCTTCTTTTCCCCTCCTCTTCCCAGTAGTTCGCCCCCCCTCATTTCATTGTCATTCTATGCCTCACTATCCTTCGCCATCTGCTTTCCCCCCATCCCTTTCTCAAGTATTCCGTAAAAACCCTCCTCCTTTCCATTCTCCATACCATCTATTGTATCTCGACTCTCTTATCTTCTCCCATCTTTCCTCCTCCTTTGCCTTTCTCTGTCCTTCTGCTCCCATCCCTCATATACTTCCTCCCCCCTTCTTCTCTTCTCTTTTTTTCCTCCATCTCCCTCTCTTCTAATCCCCCTTCCTTCAAAAAATTTTTGCCCTCTCCTCCTTCCCAACAGACACGTTTTCTCCTTCTCTCCTTCCTTCCTTTACCCTCTCCTTCATCTCCTCATAGCATTTCCTCGCTAAACTTCCTCCCATTCCTTCCTCTAATTTTTTCTCATACCCTATCGCTCTTCTTCCTGCTCTTATCCTGAATTTATCCTTTCCTATCTCTTCTCTACCATATACCCCGGCGTACACCAATCTACTCCTAGCGTCCACCTAATCCATCTTTCCTGCATTGCCTCTACTTCTCTCCTCTCCTTCCACCCCCATATCTCCGCCCCATACTCCATCAGCCGTTCCCACCAATCCCACCAACCTTTCCATTAACCATACTCTTTTCATCCAGTCTCCTGCAAATCTTCTCTTTCCCATACCCCATACTTGTCTCATCACCACGCTCCTGCTTTCCTCACTCTGTCCCTTCCCTCAGCCTGCGCCTCCTGTCCTCCATTCCTTTTGTACTTATATCCTAGATACTTGAACTCTTTCACGTTCCTCTAATTTTTTTCCCTTTCCATCTCACTCATTTGCCTCATTCTTCCTCCCCCGTTCTAAACCCTCAATTATTTTTGTCTTATCCACATTTACCTCTAAGCCTTTTTTTATCCATGTAATTTTCCATTTGCCCCCAAACATATGTATCATCCAGTCCCTCCTCCTCCTCCTCCGCCAACAACACCATGTCATCAGCAGATGCCAGCAGTGGCACTTTTTGCCCTCCCAACTTACTCCTCCCCAGCCTCCTTTTTCAGCACTGCCTCATTATCCGCTATCAACAAATTGAAACAAGTGTGGGTCTCATTGGGACAACCTTGCCTCACACCCCTTGCCGTCCAGAAAGTGTTTCCTCTCCCCTTTTCCTCCTTCCCACACGAGCTCTCTTACTGTCTATTTGACTCCTAGTTTTCCCTTGTATACCCTTTTATCCTTACACTGAACCCCTTCTCATTACCCCCCCCCCGTCACTCTCCGTTACGCCTCAATTAACACCTCCCTCATCCATGACAGTCTCAAACGCACCGCTTCAGAATCTATGAAAGGCCGCCGTACTAACTGAACCGCCATTCGTCTTCACTTTTTTTGATCAGAGATAGCTTACGCACATAATATAGATGTGCAATCAACCCTCCATTCCCTTCCTATAAGCACCTCGTAGTTGACTCTCCGGGCAGAATATTTCCCCCTCTCTGATTCCTCCGGGGAACCTTCTGTTAGAGCTCCCCACATTGCCATCCTTAAAACGTTGCATAAAAGAGTCACCCCTCTGTAGTTTTCCACACCCCTGATTCCCCGGTTCCCTTTTTTAACAGTGGTAATATTATGCCACTCTGTTCCAAACTCTCCGGCACCATCCTTCCCCTCTCCAGACTCTGTTGCACATTCCATACCCACTCGTCTACCCTCTCTCCTCATATTCCATACCTCACTCGGTATCACCATCTCCCCCCCGCTGCTTTTTTCCTTTCTTCAATTTTCCCAATATCCTTACTTATCTTCCCCCCTGCTTAGCTCCTGCTCCTCAAGCCCTCTCCCCTTTTTCTCTTTTCCTCCTCTTACAACTTTAACCTCTAACCCCTCCCAATAAGTCCTGAAATATTCCTTCCACTCTTCCGCTTTTATCTCCTCTTCACTCCTTCTCTCTTCTTCCTTTCCCTGTTTATAA
Source organism: Nylanderia fulva (assembly GCF_048542155.1). Classification (NCBI taxonomy): domain Eukaryota; kingdom Metazoa; phylum Arthropoda; class Insecta; order Hymenoptera; family Formicidae; genus Nylanderia; species Nylanderia fulva. The sequence continues at coordinate 41,634 of NW_028189443.1, read as the reverse complement.
TTTTCCATACCTCTCCTTCCGTTCTTGCCTCTATCGCTTCCTTGTACCATCTTATCCTCTCCTCCTCCCTTTTTTCCTTTACACATTATTCTTATATTCTGCCCTTTCTTTTCTGGTATCCTTCTCCTCCTCCTCCTTTCTTTCCTCCATTCCCTTACTTTCACCTCACTTTCTTTCTCTTTCCTCTTCTCCTCACATTCCTCATCCCACCAACACCCTTTCTTTTTTCCTTCTCCACTCTCTTTTCTCCTTCTCTCAATTCCTCTTCTATCCTTCCTATTTTTTTCCTCTAGCTCCTCTTCCATTCCCTCTTTCCATCCCTCTCCCCCATTCTATTTCCTCTCTTATTCTTTCTCCTCCCCTCTTCGTCCATCTCCCCTTTTTTCTTATTCCTTTTCCTTCCTTCCTTTTCCCCTTTTCAGCACCTCCTCTTCTTTCTAACGTTACAATCAAAGGGTGATGGTCCGACTCTATGTTATCTCCCACCTCCATTCTCTTTATCTTTTCCTTTACTCTATCCTCTCCCACCACATAGTCTATCACCGATTCCCCTCTTCCTCCTGTATATGTGTACTCCCCCTCCCTAACCCCTCTAATCCCACCGTTAAAAATTCCCCATCCCACTTCTTCTAGCTCTTTTATCAACTTCCTCCCATCCTCATTTACCTTCTTGTCCTTCGATCTTCTTTCCTCTTCCTCCTCTCCTCCTATCACTCCCCCCCTTCTACCTGTCCTTGCGTTGAAATCTCCTCCTAAAATCGTCCATTTGTCTTCTTCTTTCTCTTCCATCCATTCCTTCATTTCCTCCATTTTCCTTTCCATGTCCCCGTTAATGTATATACCTATTACCCTCCACTTCTCTCTTCCTACCTCTAAATCCGCCATCATTATTCCCTCCGCCTTTTCTCCCATTCCTGATACTTTTATCTTTCCCCTCTCCTCCTTTACCCCCATGATCATTCCCCCCATCGGTCTTCCTTTCTTCTTTCTCTTTTTTGCTGCTTGTTAAATATATAATTATTTATATAATTAATTATACAAAATATAAAAAAATTAAACCGATAAATTGAAAAAAAGACTTCAAAATCTTTGGTTAATACTATTTTTCTCTACATATTTATTTATACTGAGTTTTATATTTATAATGAAAAAATTGTTGACTTGACTAAACCGTTCAACTAAACATTTCGTTCATGAAACATATTCAAATGAAATGTAACATTAAATATAAAAAAACGTGTATTTGATTTAAATATTAATATATGTTCAACAAATGCATAAAAATAATTCTCTCTTTTTACAGTAAATGATCAAAAATTCCTCCAATAACTTTATTACAGATGATAAACTAAAAAGTCACAAACTCGTATTTCATATGTAGTACCTATTAAAATTAAACATTATAGAGAAAAATAGTATTAATAATAAATGTTAATTTTGAAGTCTTCTTTCTCCTTGTGTCGATATAAGTTTTTAACATCCTGTATAATTAGAAAATAATTTTCGAATTTCGTCATTTATACACTAGAAAGAAATTTATTAATTTGACTAAACCTTTCAACTAAATTACTATTTCGTTAATTGAACATATATTAATATTTAAATAAAATTTACGTTTTGTTAGATTTATATTAACGTTATATTTATTTTAAATGTGTCTATGTGTTCAATTAACAAAATAATATTTTGTTGAAAGGTTTAGTCAAGTTAACTAGTTTTTTCAGTGTACAATTAAAGATAATATATTTCCAATTCAGAGTTGGGTAATAATTAGTTAAAAGTTTTAAAAAAATTTGAAAAGTTAATAATTTAAACTTAGCTTAGTTAATTTATAATGTATTAATTTTTAACTTCAACTAGTTATTTTTGACCTTAAACTTATTAACTTTTTTCCCAAGTTAAGTTTTTAATCTCTGAATATCATTATTGTTTTTTGTAAGTTATAAATGCATTTTTAAATTAAAGTATCATTAATTTTTGTTCATTTATCAATAATTATAATTTACAATAAAAACTATATTTCTATATCAAAATCAAAATTTCTTTATTAGTTATTATAAATTTTAAAAATATTAACAAACAAAATTCTAATTTAATATAAATAATGTTTTTAAAAATAACTTTTGATTTATTTCAGTTAATTTAATTTTAACTTTACTCTAACTGACAATCAGTTAATTTTTTCGTCAGGCAACTTAATTAAATTAATTTTATAAGCAACTAACTTTAACTTATTGTTAATTTAAAAAAATCATCAACTAAATTAACTTATTGTTAATTTTAAAAAATCATGAACTTACCCAACCCTGATATAATTTAATAATAATATTTAATAAAAAAAGAACATTTTCAAGTAAGCAAGATTGATAAAAGCCACATTGAAAAAAATGTGTTAACTTGACTATAAACCTTTCAACTAAATATATATTATGTTGTTAATTCAACATATACAAATATTTAAATTAAATATAATATATTAAGTCTAACACGAAATACATATTTGACTTAAATACTAATATATGTTTTGTTATAAATTTAATATATTATATTTTATTTAAATATTTTTATATATGTTCAATTAACAAAATAATATTTACTTGAAAGACTTAGTCAAATTAATAAATTTTTTTCACAGTGCAACTTATTTATAAAATTCCTATTTAATTTGAACGTTGCGATCCTTTCCGTTTGGAAATTAACCAACCCTGTTCCAATTTAATTTTGACAAAAATGATTTTCCTAAATATCAATCGCACTGTATCAACTGACGATTCGCGATTCGCAGATACGAAGGATGCAAGACATTCTGGCGCAGATGCAAGAGAAGCTCAAAGCGACTGGTCAAGTCGGCGGTGGAGGATTGAGAGGTCGAGTCGGCAGCCTCGGCAACGATTTAGATTCCGTGGACGTCGAGAAGAAGCGGAACAGTATTATAGACGTTTGAAGAGCGTAGACTATTTATCATACCCTCGGGATATATTAAGAATATAGTATCCAAAGTTTATAGCCCACCCGAGAGATCTGTACATATTTCGTTCAATTCCTGACAAGTTTTCCGATATATATGTTGCGCGAAACGTAATAAAAAAATACTAAAGATTTTATAAAGCTTTTCGAGATTATATATATGTCAGTACGGAGACCCGGTAAAAATTTTTTATATATAATTATATATAAATAATTGTATAATTATACATATAATCGTAAAATTATATTTATGAAATATGTTCAATTTTATACATAATTATATAAATTTATATATAAATTATATATGAAACATATATATTTAAATATATATATATATACCTGTATATATGAAGAAATATATATATATAAATTTATATAAATACATATAAGAAGCACTTTTATCTAATTATGTATGGACATATTTCATATATAATTTTGCGATTATGTGTATAATTTTAAATATTTCTATATAATTTTATACTGTTATATATAAAGAATTTTTTACCGGGGATTTACATTCGAAATTACCCTTTCTAAATTTTTAAATTATTAAATTTATCTTTATTCGACTATTTTACGATCAACTTAAATTGATGCGATATAAATATATTTATCTTCGCTTATATATTTATATTTATTATTATTAAGATAAGATAATTATGCGCACGTGTTCTCTTTCTTGATCTCATTATTTATATTGATATTATCTATATCGAAAGAATAGACAAATTAGAGCTGCCAAAGATTAAATGCGAATATCTGTTCGTCAGATATTCAATCCAGTCGAACAGTTGTACAGATCGACTACACACGATACGTAAAAAAGGTCAAAGTGTATTTTGTACTTACCACACATAGACAATTTATACAAATAGCAGACAAATGCGTAATCGTACGAAATTTTATCAAAAGATATATATATATATATATGCATATGTATATATACATCGAATACTCGTTGCGAGAGAAATGTGTAATGAATCGCACGAGTATCGAAATCGATGTATATATAGTAATTTTATTTAATTGATCGCTTAGTGCTAGGATGTACCGACCATATAATTATGGAAGGTATAGTAACTTGGAATTTCTGAAGACGCACAATTATAAGTAACAATGATGTAGGACCACAGAGAAATTAATTAATTTTTTCAAAGGAACAAAAGATAGTCACGTGTAGCCACTTTAAGTCACCTTTCAATCGGTTCACTCTTTTTCACACGTTTTACAAACATTCTAAACTATAGATGAAAAGAATATGTAGACTTTGTAATAATAATAAACGTGCCGTATATAATGATGCGGTAAAAACAGCTTTAATTAATATTTCCATCAAACCCCTTTGTTAATATTTTTATTTCATTCTATTCTACTCTTCCTTTATTGATTATCTAATAAAATTAATTAGAGAAATACTTCTATTTTATATTGCGATAAATGCGTAATAAAATCGAAGAATAAAAGTAATTTTTAAAATATTAATACAACAAATAAATATTTAATATTAGTTTTGTAATTTTAACTGAGTTAATTTAATTAAACTTGTGAAATTTAATATTTAACTATAAAATTTTTCTTAAAAATTAATTAAATATTACATTTATTTTAAATAAAAAATTAAACAACTAAATATTAAATTAAGTTTGAACAAGTTTAATTAAATTAATATAATCAAAATTAAACAAATAAATATCAAATTAAGTATTTGTGCTCAATAAAAACAAAATTACAAACTAGTAATAAAAACAGAATAGCCATTTTGAATATAATTGTATAGGCGTCTGATGGGCGTGAGAGAGAGAAATAGAATGTTTCTCTCACCGTTTCGATTAGGATATCGTGTTTCAAGGGATAGGCCAAAGGTTTAATTTATTCCAACGTTAAATGATAGTATGTATATGTATAATGTGCAATTGTGAATATTACACGTCTTCACGTCGACAATTCTTCAGAGTCGTATCTTGCCGTTTTCGCCGTCGTTCGATGTTTCGAGGAAGAGAGATATGCTCTGTTGTGTTCGGTTCTCTATTGTCTGTCGATTCCCAAAAAGTCGGCATATTTATACCCGGTGTTAAAACCTTCCCTACCCGAAACATCGGACCAATCAGAATTACCTTTGTTCATCGCGCAGAGATGTGTTTTCGGTTTTCTCGACAAACAAAGGATCGCTCAGAACGCTTTCAATAATAAATATTACAAATAAATAAGTACCCGGCACGAGGTCGACAAACAAAACACGTAAATCAGCTAATCTCATCGTCGGTTAACGTCTTTATAAAAAATGCCTACAGCTCGGCCATCCTGACTTTTTGACCGTCCCGGTCAACGTTATTACCAAAATTACAATACGCAATAAATAAAATTCCTTTACCAAATAATATATAATCATGCTCGAATATACGGGTGCATTTGATCCGTCGCAAATTATATCACATCTCGTTTTTTTCTTTTGCGCTTCGTCAATATTTGTCTGAGGTTTATCTCGCGTCGAGGTCGCGCTACGGATAATCGCTCACCTTAATTGGATCGCGTAATAGATCGCTCGCATCACCTCGCTGCTCAATTTTTTTCACCATCGGAATTATCATTCTATCATATTTTCCACCTGTCCGTTTGCCCTCGGCGTGCCCACAGCAATTGATACGTGCTCTATAGCACCGGATCCCAAATATCTCTCAAATATGTCAGATTTGACACAAGTTCCTCTGTTCGAAATTGAACGTCTCGATTTACCATACGCGCAGAAATATTTAAAGAGATACTCTACCGATTCCTCCGATGCTGTTGACTTACGCGGGTAGAGCCGGATAAATTTAGCGAACACGTCGATGACGACAAACAGGTGACGCCCAAACTTGAAAACAGAGTTTTTTCGAATAAAATCGTACAATGATTTTGCCACCAATAAAAATCTCGGCATAGATCGATGAAAATGACTCGCGAGTCCGACGAACCTATGTACGTCCCTGATGTTACATGGCACCGGATCATTCAACGCAGACTCTATACTCTCATCGCTCGGTCGTTCGTGTTTTAATGCGATAACCCTCTCGAGATCCGGCACGCACTTCTCCGCTCGAAGACTACTCAAACCATGAGATTCGTAGACCTCGCAGATCTTTTCGGTGGTATCTTCATCAACCGCCGGATTAATTTTCACTTTTTCGCTCGAACATACCACATTGTCGTCGCATTCAATATGCATCATTTGACTAACGCGCGCTTCTTCCGCGTTTGTAATTTCAAAATCTCGCCCTAATGTTACACGCAGCGACGGACAATTCAGGAAATCCCTACCGAGTAATACGCTATACGCCATCGTACTATGGGGCACCGTGTAAAATTTCATTTCTAAACGCACGCCTCTCACCTCTAAGTCAGCGTGAGCGATGCCGTCGATATTTAACCGCGAGCCGTTGATTCCGAAAAATTGATCGATGCTCTCGTTCTCGAGCAGACGTGAATCGCCCTGAATTATATCGCTTTTAACTAAACTGATCGGAGAACCCGAATCTATGATTGCGTCCACCACGTAATTGTCAAAACCTTTATTCTCGTTTTCAGTTATAATTTTTACAGTGATTGTATATGGCTTTAATAATGCAACCGGTTGCACGACGTTCATCGACGTAGTTTGCGCAACGCTGTTCGGCGTTTCCGACGCCGCGGACCGATTTCGCTTTGGACATTCTCTGGCGAAATGATTCGGAGATTCGCACACATAACACACTCGCTTTGCCTGTGGTCGCACGCACTGATCCGCAGTATGTCCTGCTTCGCGACACCTGTAGCACCTCGTCGAGTCTCCCCGTGTCGATGTCTCCGCTCTTCCTCCGCTGGTCGTCCTCGCTCCGTCTCTCCCTGGCCGGACGTCTGGTCTCTTTGGATTCCCTCGAACCACCTTCTCGAACGCCTTCAATAGCTCTCTTCCAGATTGGAAGTTCATCAGGCGCGCCTGACTCTGCAGCCGAGGATCCGTCACTCCTTCGATGATGTAATCGAGGAGTTCGTCTTCCGCGATTGGTACGCGATTTGCGAGAATCACCTTTTCGTGGTAATAATCGCAAAACTGCTCGTCTCCTTTCCACACACGAGCCTCGAATTCTCTCCTCAGTGACAAGCTTTCCTGGCCGCAAGGTCGAACATCGACTCCATTCTCCGCAGAAGGTCCTCCAGGTCCAGCGTCACATACTCGGCCTTGGAGTAGAACCACGTCAACGCACGACCCTTCAACCGAGAGCTAATTAATACTCTTGCTGAATTCTCGTCCAATTGGTACGTGCGTCTCAGCAACTCCAACTGCTGCCTTCCATCTCCAGAAAGGTGCCATCAGTTGCGTCAAATTCAGGGCAGCAGCTCCTTGATTCCTCTCACACCGCCGAACGCAGAAATGACGCTGCCGTTCGTTATCGTCGGTGTCGAGGCTGCACTCCTCATCATCTCTATTTCCCTTTGGAGCAACTGTCGCTCTCTCTCCAAAATTTCTCGCTCTCGACGCAGTAACAAGAGTTCCGCCTGCGTCGCGTCGTCGTGCTCTCTCCGTTCCGGCGTCGTCATCCTCACTCGGTCTCCTCGTCTCGGCGTATCGTCCACGGTCTCCATCTCCATGGCGTCACCCTGTTCACTGGGTGAACGCACACCTCCTGAAGCCGGGATGCCATCCGAATATCTCTCCTGCCTCCGTTGCTCGCTCAATCTCGCCCATACGCCTGAATCGTTGGCATTCAGGCGCTGGATGAGCTCGGCTTTCGACCCTCCCAAGGTCAGTCCTTTCTCGCGAAGAGCCTCCTTCATCTCAGCGATGGTGAAATCACTCGGCTGCATCGACTCCGCCACCGTCCCTCAGATCTGCTCGATCGGTTCCTCGGGCACTCCGCGATGTCCCCGACACTCGCGCAACCCAAAGATCACTATGCGTTGATCGTCTCAACCCGCGCGTCCCACACTCGACGCGTATCGCGAACTCCCGAATCGCCTCTCTCAGGCCGAATTCGCGAAACCGGGTGCAACGCCTCGATCCCACTTCTGATTTAACTATAGGCGTCTGATGGGCGTGAGAGAGAGAAATTGAATGTTTCTCTCACCGTTTCGATTAGGATATCGTGTTTCAAGGGATAGGCCAAAGGTTTAATTTATTCCAACGTTAAATGATAGTATGTATATGTATAATGTGCAATTGTGAATATTACACGTCTTCACGTCGACAATTCTTCAGAGTCGTATCTTGCCGTTTTCGCCGTCGTTCGATGTTTCGAGGAAGAGAGATATGATCTGTTCTGTTCGGTTCTCTATTGTCTGTGGATTCCCAAAAAGTCGGCATATTTATACCCGGTGTTAAAACCTTCCCTACCCGAAACATCGGACCAATCAGAATTATCTTCGTTCATCGCGCAGAGATGTGTTTTCGGTTTTCTCGACAAACAAAGGATCGCTCAGAACGCTTTCAATAATAAATATTACAAATAAATAAGTACCCGGCACGAGGTCGACAAACAAAACACGTAAATCAGCTAATCTCATCGTCGGTTAACGTCTTTATAAAAAATGCCTACAATTGTATATTTAATATTTAGCAGGGCAATAATATTTACGGCATTTGTCGATAGCAATATTACCTAATTAATTATTTAAAAAATCCTTTCATGATACACTTTTAAGTAAATTGAAAAAAGGAATATAAGTATATAAAATTATTTTCTTTGTATATGAAACATTTAATCTCTTTCTTACGATGATTCTCTGTCGAAGTCATATTAAATATTAATTATATTTGAATAAAGAAAATGTTAAATTCTAAAAATCCACAAAAGTATCCACAAAAAAGCATTTCGAAATATCTAAATTGACGTACGCCACTATAATTTATTTGGTTTATAAAATATTTTACGAGAAATGCCGCAGAAAATTTATCTTGATCGGAAAACGTGAAAAGTCGAAGACTAACAGCAACAAAGACATAATAATTGTGATTCCAAGAAATTCAAGCTTACCCTCGACTCGCTCAATTCTCAGAAGCAGCCCGAGCTCGGCCACGAAGACCACCTGCTTATCGCCGATTCTCTCTTCACATTATTCGCACAAATCAAGCACACTCGCGACGCGATACACACGTATCGTTTCAAAATTTTACGACTCGGGGAAAAAAACCTTCATTCTCGGCGAAGAATTTACAAAAATACACTAAACACACGATTCTCGGGTTCGCGCAAATCAACGGTGAGATTGTCAACATGTTTTGCAGCGATTATAGAGTATTTGGAAACGAGTCTGCCTACAAATTTAATGACTTCTTTTCTGATATATATTTCCGATTTTATACTCGCTCGCAAACAATATTTATTTTCAATAGTTTTAATTAGTTTTATTAATACGTACGCGCCGCTTCTCAGTCCTTCGCGAAATCATAAATATATGTGATATTCTTTCTCGTTTTCACTCGGCACGTCATTATCGCGACTGCGTTTTAGCAGTGATAAGGTGTCGCTTAAGTCGACGGCAAAAATTCGCGGCAAACTTCACTTATTCCTACCTGCGAGGAAGCGTCCAATTTCTGAAATTATTCCGGGCTCCGCCGCGACGATTGTCGATGTATCCTTGTAGACAATCATTTATTCCGACGCACAATACACATATACACTCGCGATGCATTACGCATTTGCGTAGCTTGAAAAAAGCTTCACTCAACGACGAACGACTTTCTCGCTTCTTTTCGCGACTGCGCGATTTTCACGTTTGACATGTGGCACCACTGACAGCTATTCGCGCACTTTCCGGTTGCACTGTTGAGAACACTGACTACGATGCGCGGCGCATACGTCGCGTTTGAAAAAGTTTTCTTCCAACTTTATTAACGAAACCCGCGACGTATTTTCACATCGTTCCGATCGCGATTCGATCGACATATTAATCGTCAAGCGTGTCCTATACTTCCGCACGCGTCTATCACTCGACTCGCGACGAAATACACGATGACAGATGCGAGAGAACGCGCACCGCGCATGAGAGCGTCCGACCGCGGGGGTAGCTCGACGCGAACTGCGCAGTCGCGCGCTGTCATCTATCAGCGCGGCGAGACGGCCAAGGTCACCGCACGCAGCACGTACGGAGTGCGCTCCTAAACTAAATGTCAATTTATAAATACGAATATTTATACAAATTATTAGTATTGTTACATTATTTATTTTATATAATAATTATGGACATTTTAAAACGTATATAGAAATGTAAAAATATATAATTATAAAAAATTAATGCTTTTAATAGCATAATAATTGTACCGGTACTATATTAACTTTTTTTTTGTTACATTTGTAGGATCGACTAGAAAACACTTTCCATTTTTGACAGATAAACAATTTCAGAACTATGTGTCAGCTTGGTTAAGGCACTCAAAAACGCGCTACGACAGAGAACTAGTATGTTTTACGTTTTACTTGTATATTTTAGTTTTCGATATAACAACATATTTATTATTACTTTTATTTTTTACAGGCAAAGCAACAACGTCAATAAGTTTTATCATTTTTTAAGTATCACAATAATAGTTACTTGTGTATTTAGTGTATTCATGAATTTTTTATTTTTACGTTAAAATCAAAGAGAAATTAATATTTTTATATTAAAATGTTGGCTTGTATTAAAATTATTTAGCGATAAATGAATGCAATTAGATGATAACTTATATATATTACTAAAACTTCTTATTGCCCACATTAACAGCACTGACCATATTAGTTGTGTTAGCGATTTGTGTTATTATGTATCTTATAAGTTAATTATATCCCCCATAGCAAAAAATGTCACAGTGACATCACAATAAGCTCACAATAGAGTCACAAGGTGACAAAAAAATGTAATGTCACTGTGATGTCATTGTGAGATTATTGGAAGGTAACAGTGATATCATTAATCACAATTGAAGTGATATCATTGTAAAATGTCACATTGATATAACTAGTATATCACGAAATGTAACAATAAGGATAAAAAAATCTGTCATAGCAAGAAAATGTCACAGTGACATCATAAAGATGTTCTGCTGTGACGATAAAATATATATTTAATCGTCACAGCACAACATCTTTATGATGTTACAGTGATATCATCAAAAATGTCACATTGATATAACTAGTATATCACGAAATGTAACAATAATGATAAAAAATCTGTCATAGCAAGAAAATGTCACAGTGACATCATAAAGATGTTGTGCTGTGACGATCAACAATTAAAATTAGAAAAATAAAGTTTAATTTATGATATATTTAATAAATAATTTATATTTATTTATTTATATTTATTACTGCTATAACTAAATATATATTAGGGTGTCCAATTTAAAATAACACGTACACCACTTCAAATATCTCTTAAAATATTCATCAAATAAAGGGCATCATCTACTTTATGACCTCCTTTGAATCAAACAACTTTTATTTGAAATATTTTTCTTTAAAATAGTCGCGTTCAGCAGAATGACTGCTAAGTTGTCATCTTGTCAAGACTTGACGTTGATTTGTTCTAAAAGTAAAAGAATCAACACGTCACCGTTAATGGACGCTACTTAATGTAACCTAATCTTACCTAATCCTAATGCAAGCGTGACCGTGTAGGCGCGTACACGTTGCCCAAAACGCTCTGCAGCGTATACGCAGTCTGTTGGTGTACCAGCACGTGTTTTTTATTTGCATAAGAGGACATTTTGACTCAAAATAAGTGATCTCAGAAGATCACTTAGCAATAAGAAGTGATTTAACAAAGTGAAAAACATCAACATAAAAATTAAGGTTAGTATATACAATATTTTTTATCTTATGTTTGTCTTATATTTTTTTCATATTTATTGTAACAAGATATCTTTTTTTCATTGTATATGTATATTTAGGAAAAAAAATATATTTTGTGAAAAATATGGGTCGCAAACGAAAACACTCAATATTTTATAGTGCAAGACATAAACGAAGATTAGTTGCAAGAAACACAGTAACAGATATGAATATGATAACTCATCAGACTGATTCTGCGGATTCTATGGCAATAATTAATAATAATAATGATCAACTAATTGTTGTTGATGAGAATGCTTCGTCTTTATGTGATTCTGATAAAGTATACTCAGATAGAAATCTAAATCAATATTATGATGAAAATAATATTAACTTTCTGAATGAAAATAATGCCTGTATGATACAAAATTACACGGATGCAAATAAGCTGCAAGCTATAGTCGATAACAATTATGAAAATCTGTGTTTAAATGATAACGAAACTTTTATACATGACATAAGTAAATGGGCTATTGAAGAAAAGATATCACTCAAATCACTCCGTCACCTTTTACAGATATTGCAAACACACACTAATTATACTTTGCCTAAAGATCCACGTACATTATTGCAAACTCCTAAATCAACTGAAATTATACAAATTGAAAACGGAGATTACTGCCACTTAGGTCTCGAAAAAGCTCTTCTAAAAATTATTGAAGAACGTAAAAGATTGAATTTTGCTCTTGATAACATTCAATTATTTATAAATATTGATGGTTTACCTATATATAAGTCTTCCACAAAGAGTTTATGGCCAATATTATGTGCAGATAATATTATAAACAATGTATATGTCATTGCCTTATATTATGGTGAAGGAAAACCAAAAAATGCAAATGAGTTTTTAAAAATGTTTGTAGGTGATGCTATTGCTTTTATAAATAATGGGATTGATTATGAGGGACAGATCATAAAAGTCGAAATTAAAGCAATAATTTGTGACGCTCCTGCTAAATCATTTATTTTAAATGTAAAAGGACACACTGGATATAATAGTTGCACTAAATGCATTATTGAAGGTGATAATATAGAAGGACATATATGTTTTCCATACACATCTAATATGATGTTACGTAATGATAAAGAATTTTTTACTGGATCTTATAATCTTGATTATCAAACTGGTGACACAATTTTAAAAAATATACCAAATCTAGGCTTAGTTACAAATGTGCCACTAGATTATATGCACCTGGTATGTTTGGGTGTTATGCGTAAACTTATTATGTTATGGCTTTCAGAACCACTTAAGATAAGATTATCAAATTCAGACAAAGAACAAATTTCTAAGAAACTAATAAAGTTACGCAATTATATTCCTTCTGATTTTGCTCGAAAACCAAGATCATTAAAGTATATCAAACATTGGAAAGCCACAGAATATCGGCAATTTTTATTATATACAGGTCCTATTATATTGAAAGGAATACTACAAGAAAATGTATATTTAAATTTTCTAACATTACATGTAGCAATCACAATTCTTGCACATCCTACTTTAACATATCAAACTTCTATTATAGAATATGCAGAAAATTTATTAAAACATTTTGTAAAATCATTTCAAGTTATCTACGGTTCTAAATATATTTCACATAATATTCATAATTTATTACATCTTGCTGCAGACGTAAAACAATTTGGTGCTCTGGATAAATTTAGTGCATTTAAATTTGAGAATTATATGTCTACGTTAAAGAAATTAATTCGTAAAACTAACCAACCATTACAGCAATTAACAAGAAGATTTGCAGAAATTGAGACAATACATAATAATGAAACATTCAAAATATATTCAAATTCATACGATATGGAAAAATGTTTTACACGCTCTCATTGTGATGGTCCTATTACGAAAGATTTCATTTCTGTACAACAATATAAAATTTTTTGCAATAATCAATATTATATTAACTGTGATGATCCAAAAAATAATTGCATTTCTTTTGAAAATGGACAAATAATGTCAATTTTAAATTTCATTAAATCTAATGACAATAAAATGTATGCTATTGGCAAAGTACTTGTGTTAGTGGAAGATTTATATACACAGCCTATTTCGTCATTAACTTTAAATATTGGTATCATGTCTGAATATTCTCATCTTCAGACATGGGAGTTTGATAAAATTAGAGCAAAAATGTTGAAAATGCCTTATAAAAAAAATTATATTATATTTCCGATGTTACACACAACTGAATAATACATGTTTAATATTAATTTGCATTTGTAATTAAATAATTAAACGTAATTATAATACTCTAATATAAATTGCAAATATTATTATTATTATTATTATTATTATTATCGTCACATTTTTATCATATTATTTACATCATAGATTATTTATAATTTCAATGCTGATCAATTTTTATTTACAGTTATTATGGCGTATAATATTGTGGAGTTCGAAGATGGTTTACAAATTGTTCCTTCTGAATGGTTAACTGAAAATAATAAGGAATGTAAATGGCCATCATATACAAGTCAAATTAAGATAAATAAAGCAATTATGAAAAGAATATTTCCTTCTGATGATTGGCAATTATATAAAATAATCCGTATTTTTGGTAGCAGCGGTTAGTAATATAAAAAATGTATTTTATTTTTTTATCAAAAATTATATAAATTAAAATTATAATATATATGTATTAAAAGTATATATTAAAATTTAAATTTTAAGTGATATTTGATTATAAAATATATAAAAACAAAAATCTAATTTTTAATATTCAAAAATTTTATACGTTTTAGATACATATGATAAAGCTATAGACAAACTTAAATTAGCTGAACAAATATCCGATATAGATGGTGATGATGGAAATAACCTCAAAAAATCGAGATATCAACGAGCAAAAAAAAATACAGGTTCATCTCCTGATAATTCTGATACAAGCGACACAAGCATCAATAAATTAAAAACTCGCAATGATTTAGAGTTAGATAATTTTCCTAATACACCAAAAGCTTTAACAATAAATAAGAGCAAAATCTGTGAAATAAAGACACCATTAATACAAGGTGATAAGAAAATGAATCGAGTAAAAAAAATTTCAAGTTCTTCTGATAATTCAGATAGAACTGACACAAGCAATGATTTAGATGAAGCTTCTAATATATCAAACGATTTAAATAAAAGCAAAATGACTTATGAAATAAAAAAACCACTGATAAAAAATTATAAGAAAATAACTAAGCCTCCGATACAAATAAGTAATGAAAAAATAATTAATATTCAGTCTAAAAAGTCTGCAGTTACATATAGTAAATCTATAAGTTCACAAGAACATCGAACAGCAAATAAAGATGACCTTGTTCCACAAAATTCAGATACAATATCTACATCCGATACTTGTAATGCTGAGATTGATGTAGGTAAAAATATATCTGTTATTAATTTTAAATTTTTGTAAAAGCTTACCTATATATATATATATATATATATTATTAAAGTTTTAACTTTTTTTATTTATATCACTGTAAACATATATTTAAAATGGTATATAATTCGTAATATTTATATAATCTGACAATGAGTAGATATACAATAATATGTGTCAATTATTTTTGCAGATTTTCATAATTTAATTATCAGGAAACTAAATGCAGTATTGTTAAATCTTACAACAATTGATGAACGTTTAATAAAGTTGGATAATCACATAAGAAAAAATGAGGAAACGGATTTAAAAAAAAATGAACATTATGATTTCGATTTGCCAGCAGATACCGTAGAACAATTACAGAGAATTGATAATCAATTAAAAAACAAATGTGTTGCTACAGAAATGGTATATACAAAATATTATCATTTTATACTTACGATTAGAAACATTTTATTGAAATGTCTTATAAAAAGCAATATTTTGGACATATTTATTTATTTATATAATGTTAAATAATTTTAAAGAAGTTAAAAGAAAAGTAATGTTAACTTTTTTTATAAGAGAAAAACAAATGTTTATTATTTTGATATTTTTAGATCATAAACTAATATTAATTAAATTATTTTATATTTTTAGACAAGACAATTGAGCTTTTTAGGAGGTAAGGATCATCATGATGTGATTTCGTACATGATGAAACATATTTTAACAAATAAATTAGCAATGGAATATAGTTGGGCTGGTGCAAAATTGAAAAATGCCTTTAAAAATCTTCGCATTACTATATGTATCATAAGTAAGTATATAAATATTTAATCACAGAAATGTTTTTATTGACATATTTTTGACACTTTATATATAGCATTCTATGCATGGTTATATTGGATGATGCTATTAGAACTCTAATATCATTATTCAATAATATGTAATCATAGGAATATAAAATAATTTTGAATAGTATATATACATATATACATATATATATATATATATAAAATTAAGTCGCTTTAAATTTTTATATAATCTATAACCACACATATCTGTTTAAACTTGTTGTTAGATGCTGCGCGAACTTCAAGAACCAATTTAACAAATAAGGAAGTTGAGGATATAATTGCAAGATGGCTAATTTTAGCCAAGCAGAGATTTGACCGAGATTTGTAAGTTATATATAATATACCTCAATTTAACTATTTTATCATCTTATCTCAAACTTTTTATTTTTATAAGAAACTGATTTTAAAGAGGGTGAACACATGCACTATCTGTTCATTATTGCGTGTATTAGTTTTTTTAAATTAAATACAACATTAAGAACTTATTGTTATTTTTGTATAGAATATTTATTGCAGAATTGACTTATTGCACCTATGTATAACAATCACATATTTCTTTTTAGGAAAAAGGAAGAACAAAAAAGAGATGCGAAAATGAGGAGATCTAAACAAGAAAAGGACAGGTTATTAAATATAATAATTTTAGTATATAATAAATAAAATATTTGAACGTTTATTATTACGTTTATTGCACAGTTTATTATTATTACGTTTATTTATAGATTTTATAGAGTTTATTTTTGCATATGTACTTTTTTTATTTTGAATGTATTAATTTCATACACAGTAATTATATATATATTTTATTATTTAAATGGTTACAGTATTAAATACATATGCATAGTTGTAAGTGCAATAAAGTAATTATTAAATATTATTTTTTAAATATAGTATAAAACGAGAAAAGTTATAATAATATATACAGTTGAATATTAAAGTAATTTAAAGTTCTAAGTATTTTAGTACTTTTATGCGTAGCTGTAGCATAAAAAATTAACAATCACTATGTTTATTTTATTAATGCCTATATATTAAAAAGTTATGCACATTTAAGTTTTCTAACAATTGTATCAATTTTTTTTCATAATTCTGATAAAGTGATAACTAGAATTTAAAAAAAATTACTTTAAAAATGATTTATTATAAGTATTAATTATATATGTTAGTGATATAGTTATTAAATATGATTAAATAATGTGATTTAACGTGAATGTGTGTTAAATGATAGTTATACACCCACACACACGTACATATATAATAATATGGCTTATATTTTTTGGAACGTATATATGTATTATTTAAAAAATAAAAATGTAATTAAATAAATTACATTTATAATCTTTGAGACAAGCATATGACTACTGGCAGGATCAACCAGGGAGCTTCGTGTTCGGTTACTCGCAAGGGAGTAACTCACGAGCGAGCCCGAAGACTCGTCGCTAGCTCTTTTTCGCGCGCGCGCGCGTTCGATGCCGAAACACCGACGCGCGCGCGACACGCTCGTATGTGCCATTTTATTTGCCGCCGGTCTTGCTCAGCCGGTCGGCGACACTCTGCTGTGTTTAACGCTATTATGTAAAGCGTACGAGAGAACGACGGAGGCGAGAGTAAACCCCCGACGCCGCCGCCTCTCCTCTTCTTCCTCCTCCTCTCCGTTCAAAAATCCACAAGATCAAAATATTCGTGTTCTTATTCTCCCAAATGTTATGATGCGCGGTCTCGAGAGACCGCGCGATTCACCCTGACGCTAGATCGACGATGGCGATGCTTAGACGTCGAGGACTGTTCTGTCTGGTTCGTACGCGTTTAACCGCACACGACCAGCAATAAGATTTCGCTACGGCGTACAAAGCGAGCGGGAAGAAGCAACTCTTCCCGCAAACTCGTATCCGTGGAGTAGATGCTCGGTAAGCGCGACGATTCCGCTGCTGCGTACGAAACGAGAGGGAACCGCGCGGCCAACACACTAGAGGCGTGCGCGCCACATAAGAGCCATTCGGTCTTGCGACACCGACTCGTGGCAATGCTGTGCTCGTAATAAATAAGTGTGCGTTAATTTTGCGCGCGTTCGGCGACGAACGAGAAGAGCCGCACCGTAATCCCCGGCGAAGAGGAATACGAGACGACGCGAGAGTCGAACGTACGTTCTCGCGAGACACGCAACCTCCAAGCATGAGAAGACTTGGCGGCGGCGCGTTCTGCGACGATCGTATATTATTTTATATATTCGTGGTTTCCAAATCAAACATTTTATATAAATGTTCTCTCCGTGTCAGAGTCGCGACTCGACAAAATCCGTTCTCGACCCGTACGGGCGATTCTTCGTTTGTCAACGTCGAGAGCGCGACACGTACAATATTAATCTCTCCTACCCTCTTATAGTACCCAACCGACCGGCCAAGCGGTCGGCGACGGTACGGAGAGCGGTCGAAACACGCCGGAGTGGCGAGAGACTCGAGAAAGTACGTTTACGACTCGTCCGGACTCGCTCGACTCGTTCGACGCGCCGAGCGCGACGTATCTCTTATAGTACCCAACCGGCCGGCCAGGCGGTCGGCGACGCACGGTCCTACGCACGGCCGTATGCGAGCGCGAGCGCCGAAAGGCGCGTTCAATCGAGACATAGTCGCGGAGAGCGAACGATCGAAAAGTCCTATTGTACGATAAAATATTATCACGATAGCCGTATGGCGAATGTCAAACAACGATAATTAGCATTAATTAAGAAGGAAACAAACGAAATGCCGGGACAATGAGGTATAAGCACCGACGGTACCTCCGGGCCGAGAGGCACCTACGGGCCGGGCGGCACCTCCGGGTCGGGCGGCACCTCCGGGCCGGGCGACACCTCCGGGAACCACGGCCGACCGGCGACACCTCCGGGCCGGGCGACACCTCCGGGAACCACGGCCGACCGGCGGCACCTCCGGGCCGGGCGACACCTCCGGGAACCACGGCCGACCGGCGGCACCTCCGGGCCGGGCGGCACCTCCGGGCCGGGCGACACCTCCGGGAACCACGGCCGACCGGCGACACCTCCGGGCCGGGCGACACCTCCGGGAACCACGGCCGACCGGCGACACCTCCGGTACGGGCGGCACCTCCGGACGACCG